>NC_136073.1:130266422-130353922 GCF_964261635.1 Lissotriton helveticus | reverse complement strand
CGCACATGATTATAAGATGTAGCCTTATTTTTGTTTTTAGGAGAGAATGTGCCTGCTGAAAAAAACATTATTTTTAAAAAGTGCATTGCAGAATATCAGGAATTTGCTGTGGGACACCTTGAAAAGTTACATACAGATTATTTGCACAGAACTTACAGTCAGTTTGACTGAGTGGTTAAGGCGATGGACTAGAAATCCATTGGGGTCTCCCCGCACAGGTTCGAATCCTGCCAACAACGAGAAACTTTTTGACATCGGCTACAATTTCAGAAGTTAACCTTTAGAATTTCTTCCATGTTAGTTTTATAAATAGGTGGCTTATTTTGGTGTCACTATTGCCCTTTCACATATTTATTATCGCTACCCCTTTCATATCTTTGCTATAACTCTCGTCCTACATTAACGCTGTTGCAAACACTTCAAATTATTATACCCTGGCTCTCTCAGTCATACCATTCATGCACTTGAAACTTACTTTACCAATAAAAGAAGCAAATAGAAAAATAAAACAAAAGTGCTTGCTGGATTAGGCAAACACACTTCATAAAACTGCATTTTCTTTTCTATTCTCCCCGTGTTACAAGCTTAACTGCTCCCTGTGTAATTTCTCTTAGCCTGCTGTCCCAGGAAGAGAATTTTATCTACAGGCTCTTTCCGTGTTTTTTTCCTAGTCTTTCTTTCCCTTTTCTTAGATTTGTAACTGTTCCTTTACGTGCTCTATTTAGGCGCCATTAATCTCATTTGAGCTCCTTGTACCTGCTGCTGTTTTCTCCACACCTCATACTGCCTTTTCCCTCTTTCTCTCTTTCTCTGAGGTTGTTGGCTACTTTGCAAAGCTTCTGATGCCCCAATGTTCCTTCATCTTGTTGTCAGACGTGAATTGGAAAAGCAACCAAATTAACAAGCCTTTACCACTCATACATGGCAGAGGTTTATACTTTAATTCAATGAGCTAAGAAAAGCGTGTTGTGGGGCCCCTAGGAGCCATGGTGCTTGCTTCATCATAATTAGGCACGCAGTCATTAGCCGCAGCTCTGATCATGGGTCACTGAGGTCAGTTTCAATAATTCCTCAAAAACCTAACCATGCAGTCCCCCCTAACTGTGTAGTTATCTTGCTTTACTGCTGTTTGTGTGATTAGCTGGGAGGAGCTCACGGCAGCATCCTCCCTATAAAAGTGTAGATGGACCGCTCCTTAACTCTTTCTTGCTTCACATACAGATGGCTTGAGGAGGTACAGGGGAGATGCAGGTCTACTAGACAGAATAGAAGATCTGCGCCAGGTGTGTTTCTCTGCATTGGTGTCCCATCACAGGCCCACAAGTGTATGTGTGATCTTTGACTTCTGGCAGTTCACAAGCAGGTGGCCAGGAAACGGTTTCAGCCTATCAACCACTGAGGAGACAAAGCCTTTGTATAAGGAATGAGGAAGCAATGAACACATTCAGCCTATCACAGGAGTTCCCTGAGTGTTCCGAATTTTTAATTCTCCATGTCACTGTATGTTATTGAGCCCAAGTAGCTCGCTGTGATCGTATAGTGGTTAGTACTCTGCGTTGTGGCCGCAGGAACCTCGGTTCGAATCGGAGTCACGGCATTGTGGTTGTCAATGTCACGGCAGTTGGGTTTTTCTTTTACAGAATTACCAAATGTACCAGTTGTTTTTGTAAAATGTCTATTAAAAACAGATCCTTTAAAATATTTAAACGATCTAACGACAAATTATTTAAACACACATGATTATAAGATGTAGCTATATTGTACCTACTGACATAAATTATCGTTCTTGAACCTATTTGAGGTGGGGGAATGGAGCTCTCCCCATGCCAATCAGAATGCAGTTGCAGTTGAGTGACCTGTGTTGTGGCTGTGTAGAGGGAATGCACAAATGTAGCTGTCTCGCAGCCCAATCCAGACGTCAATTGGTGACAGGTTTTCAGGCAAATAGAGCAGTAAGTGCAGAGAAATGCTCACTCTCTAAAAATGGCATTTATAAAATAGTAAAGATAAATCCAACCTCACCAGTAAATAGGATTTATCAATAAATAAATAAAGCTTCTCCTCTCTGATATGGAATTACCTTCCAAAAAGTATAAGGGAATACCCAATGTTAACCTATGAGAGGGGTAGACCTCACTGTAGTGAAAAATGTAATAGACTGTTTGGTACTACCAGGACATGCAAACTACCACAGTACATGTCTTACCTTTTACTTACATAGCATGATGCCCCTAGGACTACCTAGGGCCTACCTTAGGGGTTAATTATATGTAATAAAATTGGAGTTTAAGGCTTGGCAAGTAGTTTTAAATGGCAAGTCGAAGTGGCAGTACACTGCAGCACAGGCACTGCAGTAGCAGGCTTGAGACAGGTTTGAAATGCTACTTCTTTGGGCGGCACAATCAGTCCCTGGGTATATGGTATACCACTTTACAAGGGGCTTTCAAGTCAATTAAATCTGTCAGTCAGGTATACTCCAATTACACACATGATTAGGGAAGAAGCACGTGCACTTCAGCACTAATTAGTAGCGATAAAGTGATCAGAGTCCTAAGGCCAACAAAAAGATACAGCAAAATGAGTAGGTGAAAAGCAATAAGGTAGGGTTGAGGCCACCTTAAGAATGCAAGGTCTAACAAAAACAAACTAAGGATAACATGAGTAAAACATCAGGTGTCTCTACGGCATTTGGTGAGACAAGTGTGCCTTCTTTTATCTTCCATAAATGCAATCTTTCCCTGACCCCTTTATTATATAGCTCTTCAAGTAAAAAAGATAAAGCACTTACAAAGGAGCCTCAAATACTCAAAGATGGTAGACTTCTGTAATATGGGCCATAGACTAAAAGCAGCACGAAAACAGAGTGCAATAGGGTCCCAAAAACTTGAGTGCCACATGAGAGTATGCATGAAAGCCTATCCTTTTCCAAACTAGAGATATACTCATGCAATTTTTGTTTTTAGGAGGGAATGTGCCTGCTGAAAAAGACATTATTTTTAAAAAGTGCATTGCAGAATACCAGGAATTTGCTGTGGGACACCTTGAAAACTTTCATACAGATTATTTGCACAAAACTTGCAGTCAGTTGTTGTGGCCGAGTGGTTAAGGCGATGGACTAGAAATCCATTTGGGTCTCTGCGCAGGTTCGAATCCTGCCAATAATGAGAACATTTTTAACATCGGCTACAATTTCAGAAGTTAACCTTTAGAATTTCTTTCATGTTAGTTTTATAAATAGGTGGCTTATTTTGGTGTCACTATTGCCCTTTCACATATTTATTATCGCTACCCCTTTCATATCTTTGCTATAACTCTCGTCCTACATTAGCGCTGGTGCAAACACTTGAAATTATTATACCCTGGCTCTCTCAGTCATACCATTCATGCACTTGAAACTTACTTTACCAATAAAAGAAGCAAATAGAAAAATAAAACAAAAGTGCTTGCTGGATTAGGCAAACACACTTCATAAAACTGCATTTTCTTTTCTATTCTCCCCGTGTTACAAGCTTAACTGCTCCCTGTGTAATTTCTCTTAGCCTGCTGTCCCAGGAAGAGAATTGTATCTACAGGCTCTTTCCGTGTTTTTTTCCTAGTCTTTCTTTCCCTTTTCTTAGATTTGTAACTGTTCCTTTATGTGCTCTATTTAGGCGCCATTAATCTCATTTGAGCTCCTTGTACCTGCTGCTGTTTTCTCCACACCTCATACTTCCTTTTCCCTCTTTCTCTCTTTCTCTGAGGTTGGTGGCTACTTTCCAAAGCTTCTGTTGCCCCAATGTTCCTTCATCTTGTTGTCAGACGTGAATTGGAAAAGCAACCAATTTAACAAGCCTTTACCACTCATATATGGCAGAGGTTTATACTTTAATTCAATGAGCTAAGAAAAGCGTGTTGTGGGGCCCCTACGAGCCATGGTGCTTGCTTCATCATAATTAGGCACGCAGTCATTAGCCACAGCTCTGATCATGGGTCACCGAGGTCAGTTTCCATAATTCCTCAAAAACCTAACCATGCAGTCCCCCCTAACTGTGTAGTTATCTTGCTTTACTGCTGTTTGTGTGATTAGCTGGGAGGAGCTCACGGCAGCATCCTCCCTATAAAAGTGTAGATGGACCGCTCCTTAACTTTTTCTTGCTTCACATACAGATGGCTTGAGGAGGTACAGGGGAGACACAGGTCTAATAGACAGAATAGAAGATCTGCGCCAGGTGTGTTTCTCTGCATTGGTGTCCCATCACAGGCCCACAAGTGTATGTGTGATCTTTGACTTCTGGCAGTTCACAAGCAGGTGGCCAGGAAACGGTTTCAGCCTATCAACCACTGAGGAGACAAAGCCTTTGTATAAGGAATGAGGAAGCAATGAACACATTCAGCCTATCACAGGAGTTCCCTGAGTGTTCCGAATTATAAATTCTCCATGTCACTGTATGCTATTGAGCCCAAGTAGCTTGCCGTGATCGTATAGTGGTTAGTACTCTGCGTTGTGGCCGCAGCAACCTCGGTTCGAATCCGAGTCACGGCATTGTGGTTGACAATGTCACGGCAGTTGGGTTTTTCTTTTACAGAATTACCAAATGTACCAGTTGTTTTTGTAAAATGTCTATTAAAAACAGATCCTTTAAAATATTTAAACGATCTAACGACAAATTATTTAAACACACATGATTATAAGATGTAGCCTTATTTTTGTTTTTAGGAGAGAATGTGCCTGCTGAAAAAAACATTCTTTTTAAAAAGTGCATTGCAGAACATCAGGAATTTGCTGTGGGACACCTTGAAAACTTTCATACAGATTATTTGCACAAACCTTACAGTCAGTTGTTGTTGCCGGTTAAGGCGTTGTTGCTGGTTAAGGCGATGGACTAGAAATCCATTGGGGTCCCCCCGCGCAGGTTCGAATCCTGCCAACAACGAGAAACTTTTTAACATCGGCTACAATTTCAGAAGTTAACCTTTAGAATTTCTTCCATGTCAGTTTTATAAATAGGTGGCTTATTTTGGTGTCACTATTGCCCTTTCACATATTTATTATCGCTACTCCTTTCATATCTTTGCTATAACTCTCGTCCTACATTAGCGCTGGTGCAAACACTTCAAACTATTATACCCTGGCTCTCTCAGTCATACCATTCATGCACTTGAAACTTACTTTACCAATAAAAGAAGCAAATAGAAAAATAAAACAAAAGTGCTTGCTGGATTAGGCAACACACTTCATAAAACTGCATTTTCTTTTCTATTCTCCCCGTGTTACAAGCTTAACTGCTCCCTGTGTAATTTCTCTTAGCCTGCTGTCCCAGGAAGAGAATTTTATCTACAGGCTCTTTCCGTGTTTTTTTCCTAGTCTTTCTTTCCTTTTTCTTAGATTTGTAACTGTTCCTTTACGTGCTCTATTTAGGCGCCATTAATCTCATTTGGGCTCCTTGTACCTGCTGCTGTTTTCTCCACACCTCATACTGCCTTTTCCCTCTTTCTCTCTTTCTCTGAGGTTGGTGGCTACTTTCCAAAGCTTCTGATGCCCCAATGTTCCTTCATCTTGTTGTCAGACGTGAATTGGAAAAGCAACCAAATTAACAAGCCTTTACCACTCATACATGGCAGAGGTTTATACTTTAATTCAATGAGCTAAGAAAAGCGTGTTGTGGGGCCCCTACGAGCCATGGAGCTTGCTTCATCATAATTAGGCACGCAGTCATTAGCCGCAGCTCTGATCATGGGTCACTAAGGTCAGTTTCAATAATTCCTCAAAAACCTAACCATGCAGTCCCCCCTAACGGTGTAGTTATCTTGCTTTACTGCTGTTTGCGTGATTAGCTGGGAGGAGCTCACGGCAGCATCCTCCCTATAAAAGTGTAGATGGACCGCTCCTTAACTCTTTCTTGCTTCACATACAGATGGCTTGAGGAGGTACAGGGGAGATGCAGGTCTACTAGACAGAATAGAAGATCTGCGCCAGGTGTGTTTCTCTGCATTGGTGTCCCATCACAGGCCCACAAGTGTATGTGTGATCTTTGACTCCTGGCAGTTCACAAGCAGGCGGCCAGGAAACGGTTTCAGCCTATCAACCACTGAGGAGACAAAGCCTTTGTATAAGGAATGAGGAAGCAATGAACACATTCAGCCTATCACAGGAGTTCCCTGAGTGTTCCGAATTATAAATTCTCCATATCACTGTATGTTATTGAGACTAAGTAGCTCGCCATGATTGTATAGTGGTTAGTACTCTGCGTTGTAGCCGCAGCAACCTCGGTTCAATTCCGAGTCACGGCATTGTGGTTGGCAATGTCACAGCAGTTGGGTTTTTCTTTTACAGAATTACCAAATGTACCAGTTGTTTTGTAAAATGTCTAATAAAAACAGATCCTTTAGAATATTTAAACGATCTAACGACAAATTATTTAAACACACATGATTATAAGATGTAGCTATATTGTACCTACTGACATTAATTATCGTTCTTGAACCTATTTGCGGTGGGGGGAATGGAGCTCTCCCCCATGCCAATCAGAATGCAGATGAATGCAGTTGCAGTTGAGTGACCTGTGTTGTGGCTGTCTAGAGGGAATGCACAAATGTAGCTGTCTCGCAGCCCAATCCAGACGTCAATTGGAGACAGGTTTTCAGGCAAATAGAGCAGTAAGTGCAGAGAAATGCTCACTCTCTAAAAATGGCATTTATAAAATAGTAAAGTTAAATCCAACCTCACCAGTAAATAGGATTTATCAATAAATAAATAAAGCTTCTCCTCTCTGATATGGAATTACCCCCCAAAAAGTATAAGGGAATACCCAATGCTAACCTATGAGAGGGGCAGACCTCACAGTAGTGAAAAATGTAATAGACTGTTTGGTACTACCAGGACATGCAAACTACCACTATACATGTCTTACTTTTTACTTACTTAGCATGATGCCCCTAGGACTACCTAGGGCCTACCTTAGGGGTTAATTATATGTAATAAAATTGGAGTTTAAGGCTTGGCAAGTAGTTTTAAATGGCAAGTTGAAGTGGCAGTACACTGCAGCACAGGCAGTGCAGTAGCAGGCTTGAGACAGGTTTGAAATGCTACTTCTTTGGGCGGCACAATCAGTCCCTGGGTATATGGTATACCACTTTACAAGGGGCTTTCAAGTCAATTAAATCTGTCAGTCAGGTATACTCCAATTACACACATGATTAGGGAAGAAGCACGTGCACTTCAGCACTGATTAGTAGCGATAAAGTGATCAGAGTCCTAAGGCCAACAAAAAGATACAGCAAAATGCATAGGTGAAAAGCAATAAGGTAGGGTTCAGGCCACCTTAAGAATGCAAGGTCTAACAAAAACAAACTAAGGATAACATGAGTAAAACATCAGGTTTCTCTACGGCATTTGGTGAGACAAGTGTGCCTTCTTTTATCTTCCATAAATGCAATCTTTCCCTGACCCCTTTATTATATAGCTCTTCAAGTAAAAAAGATAAAGCACTTACAAAGGAGCCTCAAATACTCAAAGATGGTAGACTTCTGTAATATGGGCCAAAGACTAAAAGCAGCACGAAAACAGAGTGCAATAGGGTCCCAAAAACTTGAGTGCCACATGAGAGTATGCATGAAAGCCTATCCTTTTCCAAACTAGAGATATACTCATGCAATTTTTGTTTTTGGGAGAGAATGTGCCTGCTGAAAAAAACATTATTTTTAAAAAGTGCATTGCAGAATACCAGGAATTTTCTGTGGGACACCTTGAAAACTTTCATACAGATTATTTGCACAAAACTTGCAGCCAGTTGTTGTGGCCGAGTGGTTAAGGCAATGGACTAGAAATCCATTGGGGTCTGCCCGCGCAGCTTCGAATCCTGCCAACAACGAGAAACTTTTTAACATCGGCTACAATTTCAGAAGTTAACCTTTAGAATTTCTTCCATGTCAGTTTTATAAATAGGTGGCTTATTTTGGTGTCACTATTGCCCTTTCACATATTTATTATCGCTACCCCTTTCATATCTTTGCTATAACTCTCGTCCTACATTAGCGCTGGTGCAAACACTTCAAATTATTATACCCTGGCTCTCTCAGTCATACCATTCATTCACTTGAAACTTACTTTACCAATAATAGAAGCAAATAGAAAAATAAAACAAAAGTGCTTGCTGGATTAGGCAAACACACTTCATAAAACTGCATTTTCTTTTCTATTCTCCCCGTGTTACAAGCTTAACTGCTCCCTGTGTAATTTCTCTTAGCCTGCTGTCCCAGGAAGAGAATTTTATCTACAGGCTCTTTCCGTGTTTTTTTCCTAGTCTTTCTTTCCCTTTTCTTAGATTTGTAAATGTTCCTTTACGCGATCTATTTAGGCGCCATTAATCTCATTTGAGCTCCTTGTACCTGCTGCTGTTTTCTCCACACCTCATACTGCCTTTTCCCTCTTTCTCTCTTTCTCTGAGGTTGGTGGCTACTTTCCAAAGCTTCTGATGCCCCAATGTTCCTTCATCTTGTTGTCGAACGTGAATTGGAAAGGCAACCAAATTAACAAGCCTTTACCACTCATACATGGCAGAGGTTTATACTTTAATTCAATGAGCTAAGAAAAGCGTGTTGTGGGGCCCCTACGAGCCATGGTGCTTGCTTCATCATAATTAGGCACGCAGTCATTAGCCACTGCTCTGATCATGGGTCACTGAGGTCAGTTTCAATAATTCCTCAAAAACCTAACCATGCAGTCCCCCCTAACTGTGTAGTTATCTTGCTTTACTGCTGTTTGTGTGATTAGCTGGGAGGAGCTCACGGCAGCATCCTCCCTATAAAAGTGTAGATGGACCGCTCCTTAACTTTTTCTTGCTTCACATACAGATGGCTTGAGGAGGTACAGGGGAGATGCAGATCTACTAGACAGAATAGAAGATCTGCGCCATGTGTGTTTCTCTGCATTGGTGTCCCATCACAGGCCCACAAGTGTATGTGTGATCTTTGACTCCTGGCAGTTCACAAGCAGGCGGCCAGGAAACGGTTTCAGCCTATCAACTACTCAGGAGACAAGCCTTTGTATAAGGAATGAGGAAGCAATGAACACATTCAGCCTATCACAGAAGTTCCCTGAGTGTTCCGAATTATAAATTCTCCATATCACTGTATGTTATAGAGACTAAGTAGCTCGCCGTGATTGTATAGTGGTTAGTACTCTGCGTTGTGGCCGCAGCAACCTCCGTTCAAATCCGAGTCACGGCATTGTGGTTGGCAATGTCACGGCAGTTGGGTTTTTCTTTTACAGAATTACCAAATGTACCAGTTGTTTTGTAAAATGTCTATTAAAAACAGATCCTTTAAAATATTTAAACGATCTAACGACAAATTATTTAAACACACATGATTATAAGATGTAGCTATATTGTACCTACTGACATTAATTATCGTTCTTGAACCTATTTGCGGTGGGGGGAATGGAGCTCTCCCCCATGCCAATCAGAATGCAGATGAATGCAGTTGCAGTTGAGTGACCTGTGTTGTGGCTGTCTAGAAGGAATGCACAAATGTAGCTGTCTCGCAGCCCAATCCAGACGTCAATTGGAGACAGGTTTTCAGGCAAATAGAGCAGTAAGTGTAGAGAAATGCTCACTCTCTAAGAATGGCATTTATAAAATAGTAAAGTTAAATCCAACCTCACCAGTAAATAGGATTTATCAATAAATAAATAAAGCTTCTCCTCTCTGATATGGAATTACCCCCCAAAAAGTATAAGGGAATACCCAATGCTAACCTATGAGAGGGGCAGACCTCACAGTAGTGAAAAATGTAATAGACTGTTTGGTACTACCAGGACATGCAAACTACCACAATACATGTCTTACCTTTTACTTACTTAGCATGATGCCCCTAGGACTACCTAGGGCCTACCATAGGGGTTAATTATATGTAATAAAATTGTAGTTTAAGGCTTGGCAAGTAGTTTTAAATGGCAAGTTGAAGTGGCAGTACACTGCAGCACAGGCACTGCAGTAGCAGGCTTGAGACAGGTTTGAAATGCTACTTCTTTGGGCGGCACAATCAGTCCCTGGGTATATGGTATACCACTTTACAAGGGGCTTTCAAGTCAATTAAATCTGTCAGTCAAGTATACTCCAATTACACACATGATTAGGGAAGAAGCACGTGCACTTCAGCACTGATTAGTAGCGATAAAGTGATCAGAGTCCTAAGGCCAACAAATAGATACAGCAAAATGCGTAGGTGAAAAGCAATAAGGTAGGGTTCAGGCCACCTTAAGAATGCAAGGTCTAACAAAAACAAACTAAGGATAACATGAGTAAAACATCAGGTTTCTCTACGGCATTTGGTGAGACAAGTGTGCCTTCTTTTATCTTCCATAAATGCAATCTTTCCCTGACCCCTTTATTATATAGCTCTTCAAGTAAAAAAGATAAAGCACTTACAAAGGAGCCTCAAATACTCAAAGATGGTAGACTTCTGTAATATGGGCCATAGACTAAAAGCAGCACGAAAACAGAGTGCAATAGGGTCCCAAAAACTTGAGTGCCACATGAGAGTATGAATGAAAGCCTATCCTTTTCCAAACTAGAGATATACTCATGCAATTTTTGTTTTTAGGAGAGAATGTGCCTGCTGAAAAATACATTATTTAAAAAAAGTGCATTGCAGAATACCAGGAATTTGCTGTGGGACACCTTGAAAACTTTCATACAGATTATTTGCACAAAACTTACAGTCAGTTGTGGCCGAGTGGTTAAGGCGATGGACTAAAAATCCATTGGGGTCTCCCCGCGCAGGTTCGAATCCTGCCAACAACGAGAAACTTTTTAACATCGGCTACAATTTCAGAAGTTAACCTTTAGAATTTCTTCCATGTCAGTTTTATAAATAGGTGGCTTATTTTGGTGTCACTATTGCCCTTTCACATATTTATTATCGCTACCCCTTTCATATCTTTGCTATAACTCTCGTCCTACATTAGCGCTGGTGCAAACACTTCAAATTATTATACCCTGGCTCTCTCAGTCATACCATTCATGCACTTGAAACTTACTTTACCAATAAAAGAAGCAAATAGAGAAATAAAACAAAAGTGCTTGCTGGATTAGGCAAACACACTTCATAAAACTGCATTTTCTTTTCTATTCTCCCCGTGTTACAAGCTTAACTGCTCCCTGTGTAATTTCTCTTAGCCTGCTGTCCCAGGAAGAGAATTTTATCTACAGGCTCTTTCCGTGTTTTTTTCCTAGTCTTTCTTTCCCTTTTCTTAGATTTGTAACTGTTCCTTTATGTGCTCTATTTAGGCGCCATTAATCTCATTTGAGCTCCTTGTACCTGCTGCTGTTTTCTCCACACCTCATACTGCCTTTTCCCTCTTTCTCTCTTTCTCTGAGGTTGGTGGCTACTTTCCAAAGCTTCTGATGCCCCAATGTTCCTTCATCTTGTTGTCAGACGTGAATTGGAAAAGCAACCAAATTAACAAGCCTTTACCACTCATATATGGCAGAGGTTTATACTTTAATTGAGCTAAGAAAAGCGTGTTGTGGGGCCCCTACGAGCCATGGTGCTTGCTTCATCATAATTAGGCACGCAGTCATTAGCCACAGCTCTGATCATGGGTCACTGAGGTCAGTTTCAATAATTCCTCAAAAACCTAACCATGCAGTCCCCCCTAACTGTGTAGTTATCTTGCTTTACTGCTGTTTGTGTGATTAGCTGGGAGGAGCTCACGGCAACATCCTCCCTATAAAAGTGTAGATGGACCGCTCCTTAACTTTTTCTTGCTTCACATACAGATGGCTTGAGGTGGTGCAGGGGAGATGCAGGTCTAATAGACAGATTAGAAGATCTGCGCCAGGTGTGCTTCTCTGCATTGGTGTCCCATCACAGGCCCACAAGTGTATGTGTGATCTTTGACTTCTGGCAGTTCACAAGCAGGCGGCCAGGAAACAGTTTCAGCCTATCAGCCACTGAGGAGACAAAGCCTTTGTATAAGGAATGAGGAAGCAATGAACACATTCAGCCTATCACAGGAGTTCCCTGAGTGTTCCGAATTATAAATTCTCCATGTCACTGTGTGCTATTGAGCCCAAGTAGCTCGCCGTGATCGTATAGTGGTTAGTACTCTGCGTTGTGGCCGCAGCAACCTCGGTTCGAATCCGAGTCACAGCATTGTGGTTGGCAATGTCACAGCAGTTGGGTTTTTCTTTTACAGAATTACCAAATGTACCAGTTGTTTTTGTAAAATGTCTATTAAAAACAGATCCTTTAAAATATTTGAACGATCTAACGACAAATTATTTAAACACACATGATTATAAGATGTAGCCTTATTTTTGTTTTTAGGAGAGAATGTGCCTGCTGAAAAAAACATTATTTTTAAAAAGTGCATTGCAGAATATCAGGAATTTGCTGTGGGACACCTTGAAAACTTTCATACAGATCATTTGCACAAAACTTACAGTCAGTTTGGCTAAGTGGTTAAGGCAATGGACTAGAAATCCATTGGGGTCTCCCCGCGCAGGTTTGAATCCTGCCAACAATGAGAAACTTTTTTATATCGGCTACAATTTCAGAAGTTAACCTTCAGAATTTCTTCCATGTCAGTTTTATAAATAGGTGGCTTATTTTGGTGTCACTATTGCCCTTTCACATATTTATTATCGCTACTCCTTTCATATCTTTGCTATAACTCTCGTCCTACATTAGCGCTGGTGCAAACACTTCAAACTATTATACCCTGGCTCTCTCAGTCATACCATTCATGCACTTGAAACTTACTTTACCAATAAAAGAAGCAAATAGAAAAATAAAACAAAAGTGCTTGCTGGATTAGGCAAACACACTTCATAAAACTGCATTTTCTTTTCTATTCTCCCCGTGTTACAAGCTTAACTGCTCCCTGTGTAATTTCTCTTAGCCTGCTGTCCCATGAAGAGAATTTTATCTACAGGCTCTTTCCGTGTTTTTTTCCTAGTCTTTCTTTCCCTTTTCTTAGATTTGTAACTGTTCCTTTACGTGCTCTATTTAGGCGACATTAATCTCATTTGAGCTCCTTGTACCTGCTGCTGTTTTCTCCACACCTCATACTGCCTTTTCTCTCTTTCTCTCTTTCTCTGAGGTTGGTGGCTACTTTCCAAAGCTTCTGATGCCCCAATGTTCCTTCATCTTGTTGTCAGACGTGAATTGGAAAAGCAACCAAATTAACAAGCCTTTACCACTCATACATGGCAGAGGTTTATACTTTAATTCAATGAGCTAAGAAAAGCGTGTTGTGGGGCCCCTATGAGCCATGGTGCTTGCTTCATCATAATTAGGCACGCAGTCATTAGCCACAGCTCTGATCATGGGTCACGGAGGTCAGTTTCAATAATTCCTCAAAAACCTAACCATGCAGTCCCCCCTAACTGTGTAGTTATCTTGCTTTACTGCTGTTTGTGTGATTAGCTGGGAGGAGCTCACGGCAGCATCCTCCCAATAAAAGTGTAGATGGACCGCTCCTTAACTCTTTCTTGCTTCATATACAGATGGCTTGAGGAGGTACAGGGGAGATGCAGGTCTACTAGACAGAATAGAAGATCTGCACCAGGTGTGTTTCTCTGCATTGGTGTCCCATCACAGGCCCACAAGTGTATGTGTGATCTTTGACTCCTGGCAGTTCACAAGCAGGTGGCCAGGAAACGGTTTCAGCCTATCAACCACTGAGGAGACAAAGCCTTTGTATAAGGAATGAGGAAGCAATGAACACATTCAGCCTATCACAGGAGTTCCCTGAGTGTTCCGAATTATACATTCTCCATGTCACTGTATGTTATTGAGCCCAAGTAGCTCGCTGTGATCGTATAGTGGTTAGTACTCTGCGTTGTGTCCGCATCAACCTCGGTTTGAATCCGAGTCACGGCATTGTGGTTGGCAATGTCACGGCAGTTGGGTTTTTCTTTTACAAAATTACCAAATGTACCAGTTGTTTTTGTAAAATGTCTATTAAAAACAGATCCTTTAAAATATTTAAACGATCTAACGACAAATTATTTAAACACACATGATTATAAGATGTAGCTATATTGTACCTACTGACATAAATTATCGTTCTTGAACCTATTTGCGGTGGGGGGAACGGAGCTCTCCAAAATGCCAATCAGAATGCAGTTGCAGTTGAGTGACCTGTGTTGTGGCTGTCTAGAGGGAATGCACAAATGTAGCTGTCTCGCAGCCCAATCCAGACGTCAATTGGAGACATGTTTTCAGGCAAATAGAGCAGTAAGTGCAGAGAAATGCTCACTCTCTAAAAATGGCATTTATAAAATAGTAAAGTTAAATCCAACCTCACCAGTAAATAGGATTTATCAATAAATAAATAAAGCTTCTCCTCTCTGATATGGAATTACCCCCCAAAAAGTATAAGGAAATACCCAATGCTAACCTATGAGAGGGGTAGACCTCACTGTAGTGAAAAATGTAATAGACTGTTTGGTACTACCAGGACATGCAAACTACCACAGTACATGTCTTACCTTTTACTTACATAGCATGATGCCCCTAGGACTACCTAGGGCCTACCTTAGGGGTTAATTATATGTAATAAAATTGGAGTTTAAGGCTTGGCAAGTAGTTTTAAATGACAAGTCGAAGTGGCAGTACACTGCAGCACAGGCACTGCAGTAGCAGGCTTGAGACAGGTTTGAAATGCTACTTCTTTGGGCGGCACAATCAGTCCCTGGGTATATGGTATACCACTTTACAAGGGGCTTTCAAGTCAATTAAATCTGTCAGTCAGGTATACTCCAATTACACACATGATTAGGGAAGAAGCACGTGCACTTCAGCACTGATTAGTAGCGATAAAGTGATCAGAGTCCTAAGGCCAACAAAAAGATACAGCAAAATGAGTAGGTGAAAAGCAATAAGGTAGGGTTGAGGCCACCTTAAGAATGCAAGGTCTAACAAACACAAACTAAGGATAACATGAGTAAAACATCAGGTTTCTCTACGGCATTTGGTGAGACAAGTGTGCCTTCTTTTATCTTCCATAAATGCAATCTTTCCCTAACCCCTTTATTATATAGCTCTTCAAGTAAAAAAGATAAAGCACTTAGAAAGGAGCCTCAAATACTCAAAGATGGTAGACTTCTGTATTATGGGCCATAGACTAAAAGCAGCACGAAAACAGAGTGCAATAGGGTCCCAAAAACTTGAGTGCCACATGAGAGTATGCATGAAAGCCTATCCTTTTCCAAACTATAGATATACTCATGCAATTTTTGTTTTTAGGAGAGAATGTGCCTGCTGAAAAAAACATTATTTTTAAAAAGTGCATTGCAGAATACCAGGAATTTGCTGTGGGACACCTTGAAAACTTTCATACAGATTATTTGCACAAAACTTACAGTCAGTTGTTGTGGCCGAGTGGTTAAGGTGAAGGACTAGAAAACCATTGGGGTATCCCTGCGCAGGTTCGAGTCCTGCCAACAACGAGAACATTTTTAACATCGACTACAATTTCAGAAGTTAACCTATAGAATTTCTTCCATGTCAGTTTTATAAATAGGTGGCTTATTTTGGTGTCACTATTGCCCTTTCACATATTTATTAACGCTACCCCTTTCATATCTTTGCTATAACTCTCGTCCTACATTAGCGCTGGTGCAAACACTTCAAATTATTATACCCTGGCTCTCTCAGTCATACCATTCATGCACTTGAAACTTACTTTACCAATAAAAGAAGCAAATAGAAAAATAAAACAAAAGTGCTTGCTGGATTAGGCAAACACACTTCATAAAACTGCATTTTCTTTTCTATTCTCCCCGTGTTGCAGGCTTAACTGCTCCCTGTGTAATTTCTCTTAGCCTGCTGTCCCAGGAAGAGAATTTTATCTACAGGCTCTTTCCGTGTTTTTTTCCTAGTCTTTCTTTCCCTTTTCTTAGATTTGTAACTGTTCCTTTATGTGCTCTATTTAGGCGCCATTAATCTCATTTGAGCTCCTTGTACCTGCTGCTGTTTTCTCCACACCTCATACTGCCTTTTCCCTCTTTCTCTCTTTCTCTGAGGTTGGTGGCTACTTTCCAAAGCTTCTGATGCCCCAATGTTCCTTCATCTTGTTGTCAGACTTGAATTGGAAGAGCAACAAAATTAACAAGCCTTTACCACTCATACATGGCAGAGGTTTATACTTTAATTCAATGAGCTAAGAAAAGCGTGTTGTGGGGCCCCTACGAGCCATGGTGCTTGCTTCATCATAATTAGGCACGCAGTCATTAGCCACAGCTCTGATCATGGGTCACTGAGGTCAGTTTCAATAATTCCTCAAAAACCTAACCATGCAGTCCCCCCTAACTGTGTAGTTATCTTGCTTTACTGCTGTTTGTGTGATTAGCTGGGAGGAGCTCACAGCAGCATCCTCCCTATAAAAGTGTAGATGGACCGCTCCTGAACTTTTTCTTGCTTCACATACAGAAGGCTTGAGGAGGTACAGGGGAGATGCAGGTCTAATAGACAGAATAGAAGATCTGCGCCAGGTGTGTTTCTCTGCATTGGTGTCCCATCACAGGCCCACAAGTGTATGTGTGATCTTTGACTTCTGGCAGTTCACAAGCAGGCGGCCAGGAAACGGTTTCAGCCTCTCAACCACTGAGGAGACAAAGCCTTTGTATAAGGAATGAGGAAGCAATGAACACATTCAGCCTATCACAGGAGTTCCCTGAGTGTTCCGAATTATAAATTGTCCATGTCACTGTATGCTATTGAGCCCAAGTAGCTAGCCGTGATCGTATAGTGGTTAGTACTCTGTGTTGTGGCCGCAGCAACCTCGGTTCGGATCCGAGTCACGGCATTGTGGTTGGCAATGTCACGGCAGTTGGGTTTTTCTTTTGCAGAATTACCAAATGTACCAGTTGTTTTTGTAAAATGTCTATTAAAAACAGATCCTTTAAAATATTTAAACGTTCTAACGACAAATTATTTAAACACACATGATTATAAGATGTAGCCTTATTTTTGTTTTTAGGAGAGAATGTGCCTGCTGAAAAAAACGTTTTTTTTAAAAAGTGCATTGCAGAATATCAGGAATTTGCTGTGGGACACCTTGAAAACTTTCATACAGATCATTTGCACAAAACTTACAGTCAGTTTAGCTGAGTGGTTAAGGCGAAGGACTAAAAATCCATTGGGGTCTCCCCGCGCAGGTTCGAATCCTGCAAACAACGAGTAACTTTTTTACATCGGCTACAATTTCAGAAGTTAACCTTCAGAATTTCTACCATGTCAGTTTTATAAATAGGTGGCTTATTTTGGTGTCACTATTGCCCTTTCACATATTTATTATCGCTACTCCTTTCATATCTTTGCTATAACTCTCGTCCTACATTAGCGCTGGTGCAAACACTTCAAACTATTATACCCTGGCTCTCTCAGTCATACCATTCATGCACTTGAAACTTACTTTACCAATAAAAGAAGCAAATAGAAAAATAAAACAAAAGTGCTTGCTGGATTAGGCAAACACACTTCATAAAACTGCATTTTCTTTTCTATTCTCCCCGTGTTACAAGCTTAACTGCTCCCTGTGTAATTTCTCTTAGCCTGCTGTCCCATGAAGAGAATTTTATCTACAGGCTCTTTCCGTGTTTTTTTCCTAGTCTTTCTTTCCCTTTTCTTAGATTTGTAACTGTTCCTTTACGTGCTCTATTTAGGCGACATTAATCTCATTTGAGCTCCTTGTACCTGCTGCTGTTTTCTCCACACCTCATACTGCCTTTTCTCTCTTTCTCTCTTTCTCTGAGGTTGGTGGCTACTTTCCAAAGCTTCTGATGCCCCAATGTTCCTTCATCTTGTTGTCAGACGTGAATTGGAAAAGCAACCAAATTAACAAGCCTTTACCACTCATACATGGCAGAGGTTTATACTTTAATTCAATGAGCTAAGAAAAGCGTGTTGTGGGGCCCCTACGAGCCATGGTGCTTGCTTCATCATAATTAGGCACGCAGTCATTAGCCACAGCTCTGATCATGGGTCACGGAGGTCAGTTTCAATAATTCCTCAAAAACCTAACCATGCAGTCCCCCCTAACTGTGTAGTTATCTTGCTTTACTGCTGTTTGTGTGATTAGCTGGGAGGAGCTCACGGCAGCATCCTCCCAATAAAAGTGTAGATGGACCGCTCCTTAACTCTTTCTTGCTTCATATACAGATGGCTTGAGGAGGTACAGGGGAGATGCAGGTCTACTAGACAGAATAGAAGATCTGCGCCAGGTGTGTTTCTCTGCATTGGTGTCCCATCACAGGCCCACAAGTGTATGTGTGATCTTTGACTCCTGGCAGTTCACAAGCAGGCGGCCAGGAAACGGTTTCAGCCTATCAACCACTGAGGAGACAAAGCCTTTGTATAAGGAATGAGGAAGCAATGAACACATTCAGCCTATCACAGGAGTTCCCTGAGTGTTCCGAATTATAAATTCTCCATGTCACTGAATGTTATTGAGCCCAAGTAGCTCGCTGTGATCGTATAGTGGTTAGTACTCTGCGTTGTGGCCGCAGCAACCTCGGTTCGAATACGAGTCACGGCATTATGGTTGGCAATGTCACGGCAGTTGGGTTTTTCTTTTACAGAATTACCAAATGTACCAGTTGTTTTTGTAAAATGTCTATTAAAAACAGATCCTTTAAAATATTTAAACGATCTAATGACAAATTATTTAAACACACATGATTATAAGATGTAGCTATATTGTACCTACTGACATAAATTATCGTTCTTGAACCTATTTGCGGTGGGGGGAATGGAGCTCTCCCCCATGCCAATCAGAATGCAGTTGCAGTTGAGTGACCTGTGTTGTGGCTGTCTAGAGGGAATGCACAAATGTAGCTGTCTCGCAGCCCAATCCAGACGTCAATTGGAGACAGGTTTTCAGGCAAATAGAGCAGTAAGTGCATAGAAATGCTCACTCTCTAAATGGCATTTATAAAATAGTAAAGTTAAATCCAACCTCACCAGCAAATAGGATTTATCAATAAATAAATAAAGCTTCTCCTCTCTGATATGGAATTACCCCCCAAAAGTATAAGGGAATACCCAATGCTAACCTATGAGAGGGGTAGACCTCACTGTAGTGAAAAATGTAATAGACTGTTTGGTACTACCAGGACATGCAAACTACCACAGTACATGTCTTACCTTTTACTTACATAGCATGATGCCCCTAGGACTACCTAGGTCCTACCTTAGGGGTTAATTATATGTAATAAAATTGGAGTTTAAGGCTTGGCAAGTAGTTTTAAATGGCAAGTCGAAGTGGCAGTACACTGCAGCACAGGCACTGCAGTAGCAGGCTTGAGACAGGTTTGAAATGCTACTTCTTTGGGCGGCACAATAAGTCCCTGGGTATATGGTAAAAAACTTTACAAGGGGCTTTCAAGTCAATTAAATCTGTCAGTCAGGTATACTCCAATTACACACATGATTAGGGAAGTAGCACGTGCACTTCAGCACTGATTAGTAGCGATAAAGTGATCAGAGTCCTAAGGCCAACAAAAAGATACAGCAAAATGCGTAGGTGAAAAGCAATAGGGTAGGGTTGAGGCCACCTTAAGAATGCAAGGTCTAACAAAAACAAACTAAGGATAACGTGAGTAAAACATCAGGTTTCTCTACGGCATTTGGTGGGACAAGTGTGCCTTCTTTTATCTTCCATAAATGCAATATTTCCCTGACCCCTTTATTATATAGCTCTTCAAGTAAAAAAGATAAAGCACTTACCAAGGAGCCTCAAATACTCAAAGATGGTAGACTTCTGTAATATGGGCCATAGACTAAAAGCAGCACGAAAACAGAGTGCAATAGGGTCCCAAAAACTTGAGTGCCACATGAGAGTATGCATGAAAGCCTATCCTTTTCCAAACTAGAGATATACTCATGCAATTTTTGTTTTTAGGAGATAATGTGCCTGCTGAAAAAAACATTATTTTAGAAAAGTGCATTGCAGAATACCAGGAATTTGCTGTGGGACACCTTGAAAACTTTCATACAGATTATTTGCACAAAACTTACAGTCAGTTGTTGTGGCCGAGTGGTTAAGGCGATGGACTAGAAATCCATTGGGGTCTCCCTGCGCAGGTTCGAATCCTGCCAACAACGAGAAACTTTTTAACATCGGCTACAATTTCAGAAGTTAACCTTTAGAATTTCTTCCATGTCAGTTTTATAAATAGGTGGCTTATTTTGGTGTCACTATTGCCCTTTCACATATTTATTATCGCTACCCCTTTCATATCTTTGCTATAACTCTCGTCCTACATTAGCGCTGGTACAAACACTTCAAATTATTATACCCTGGCTCTCTCAGTCATACCATTCATGCACTTGAAACTTACTTTACCAATAAAAGAAGCAAATAGAAAAATAAAACAAAAGTGCTTGCTGGATTAGGCAAACACACTTCATAAAACTGCATTTTCTTTTCTATTCTCCCCGTGTTACAAGCTTAACTGCTCCCTGTGTAATTTCTCTTAGCCTGCTGTCCCAGGAAAAGAATTTTATCTACAGGCTCTTTCCGTGTTTTTTTCCTAGTCTTTCTTTCCCTTTTCTTAGATTTGTAACTGTTCCTCTATGTGCTCTATTTAGGCGCCATTAATCTCATTTGAGCTCCTTGTACCTAGGGTGACCAACCGTCCGTAAATTTCACGGACAGTCCGTAATTTGGACCTGGCGTCCGTTGTCCGTCAGGATTCCTTTTACGGACGCCTTTTGTCCGTAATTTTGGAGAGGCCTCTTCTCCCTGATGGCCGCCTAGCCCTCCTCCTGGAGCACAACAAGAGCAGCCCCACGCCGCCCATTGTCATTCTGTATGTCGCTGATTGCCACTTACAGAATGACAATGGATCAGTCTGGGCTGATAAAGCATGTGGCAGCCTCTTCCTGCCACAGTTTAGGGCAGCGCATTCTGTCAGACAGAAGAAATGTGCAAACACGCCAGTGCTGCTATGTGAGAAACCAGTTCGTTCAAAGAAGCTGGTGAAAAGTTGATATAAAGGGGCTGGAGTTCTTTCAGTCTCATTATTTTAGAAAAGTGCACTTTCAATATTATATTCAACGAAGCCATGGTTGCTGCATTTTCATTTTATGCAACTAACAACCATTGCCAAAGCCAATAGTCCTGGCTTGTAGTTGGTGTAATGATACTTGCTGTATTATATATCTGGATTTAATGACAGAAACAACATAATACCACTCGGGCGGAACACTATGCTAAGAACAGATTTTTATATTAGGTGTTTTAAGTCACGCCCTTAATTACATCAAACGCCCCCTTTAGAGAGGACCCTCTTTTTTCACCCTGCTTAAAGCCCTGTAAAAACACCATGTCACAGTAACCTCATAGCATGGCACTGAGCATCATGCATGACTCATGACTTCCACTTTTTCAGACTGCCTATGTACAGGGGCATAATGACCCACCCCACCCCTTGCTTCAGGAACTACAGCAGGATGAATTTCTTGATGGGCCTCTTCTGTATGCAACTCTACAGACAGAGGCTCAGCTCATAATTAATATGAAAATGTGAGTGAGTGAGCAAGTGAAGGGATGGGTGGATGGCTGGATGGATTAGTGAAAGGGTGAATGGCTAAATGAAAGGATGAGTAGAAGGATAATGAGCGAAAGGACGGATGGATGAGTGAAAGGGTGGATGATTGGCGAGTGAATGGGTGGATGGATGAGTGATAGGGACAATGGATGGATTCATGAGTGGATGAGTAGATGGATGGGTGAATGGATGGAAGGAAGGATGGCTAAGTGAAAGGGTCGACGGAGAGAGAAAGGGAGGATGAATGGATGACTGAAAAGGTGAATGGGTGGAAGGATGAGTGACTGGCTGGATGGATGAGTAAGTGAAAGGATGGCTGGGTGGATGAAAGGCTAAATGGCTGGATGGATGAGTGGATGGATGGGTGGAAGAGTGGATGGATGAGTGTACGGATGGATAGGGTGAAAGGGTGGGTGGATGGATAAATGGATGAGTGAAAGTGTGGATGGAGGGATGGATGAGTGAAATTATGGATGTAAGGATACATGATAGATAGGTTTGCAAATGGATGAATATGTTTGGATATAGATGGGATTACTTATATACTATTGCACGACCTCCTCTGATCTGCCTGAAAAACGTGCTTTTTGTCCTGAATTTTGATCCCCTGTCCTGAATTTTTGTCCTGAATTTTGACCCTCTGTCCTGAATTTTTACACTCACCATCCTGAATTTGCACCCATGCCAGTTGGTCACCCTACTTGTACCTCCTGCTGTTTTCTCCACACCTCATACTGCCTTTTCCCTCTTTCTCTCTTTCTCTGAGGTTGGTGGCTACTTTCCAAAGCTTCTGATGCCCCAATGTTCCTTCATCTTGTTGTCAGACGTGAATTGGAAAAGCAACCAAATTAACAAGCCTTTACCACTCATACATGGCAGAGGTTTATACTTTAATTCAATGAGCTAAGAAAAGTGTGTTGTGGGGCCCCTACGAGCCATGGTGCTTGCTTCATCATAATTGGGCACGCAGTCATTAGCCACAGCTCTGATCATGGGTCACTGAGGTCAGTTTCAATAATTCCTCAAAAACCTAACCATGCAGTCCCCCCTAAATGTGTAGTTATCTTGCTTTACTGCTGTTTGTGTGATTAGCTGGGAGGAGCTCACGGCAGCATCCTCCCTATAAAAGTGTAGATGGACCGCTCCTTAACTCTTTCTTGCTTCACATACAGATGGCTTGAGGAGGTACAGGGGAGATGCAGGTCTACTAGACAGAATAGAAGATCTGCGCCAGGTGTGTTTCTCTGCATTGGTGTCCCATCGCAGGCCCACAAGTGTATGTGTGATCTTTGACTCCTGGCAGTTCACAAGCAGGCGGCCAGGAAACAGTTTCAGCCTATCAACCATTGAGGAGACAAAGCCTTTGTATAAGGAATGAGGAAGCAATGAACACATTCAGCCTATCACAGGAGTTCCCTGAGTGTTCCGAATTATAAATTCTCCATGTCATTGTATAATATTGAGCCCAAGTAGCTCGCCGTGATCGTATAGTGGTTAGTACTCTGCGTTGTGGCTGCAGCAACCTCGGTTCGAATCCGAGTCACGGTATTGTGGTTGGCAATGTCACGGCATTTGGGTTTTTCTTTTACAGAATTACCAAATGTACCAGTTGTTTTTGTAAAATGTCTATTAAAAACAGATCCTTTAAAATATTTAAACAATCTCACGACAAACTATTTAAACACACATGATTATAAGATGTAGCTATATTGTACCTACTGACATAAATTATCGTTCTTGAACCTATTTGCGGTGGGGGGAATGGAGCTCTCCCCCATGCCAATCAAAATGCAGTTGCAGTTGAGTGACCTGTGTTGTGGCTGTCTAGAAGGAATGCACAAATGAAGCTGTCTCGCAGCCCAATCCAGACGTCAATTGGAGACAGGTTTTCAGGCAAATAGAGCAGTAAGTGCAGAGAAATGCTCACTCTCTAAAAATGGCATTTATAAAATAGTAAAGTTAAATCCAACCTCACCAGTAAATAGGATTTATCAATAAATAAATAAAGCTTCTCCTCTCTGATATGGAATTACCCCCCAAAAAGTATAAGGGAATACCCAATGCTAACCTGTGAGAGGGGCAGACCTCACAGTAGTGAAAAATGTAATAGACTGTTTGGTACTACCAGGACATGCAAACTACCACAGTACATGTCTTACCTTTTACTTACATAGCATGATGCCCCTAGGACTACCTAGGGCCTACCTTTTGGTTAATTATATGTAATAAAATTGGAGTTTAAGGCTTGGCAAGTAGTTTTAAATGGCAAGTCGAAGTGGCAGTACACTGCAGCACAGGCACTGCAGTAGCAGGCTTGAGACAGGTTTGAAATGCTACTTCTTTGGGCGGCACAATCAGTCCCTGGGTATATGGTATACCACTTTACAAGGGGCTTTCAAGTCAATTAAATCTGTCAGTCAGGTATACTCCAATTACACACATGATTAGGGAAGAAGCGCGTGCACTTCAGCACTGATTAGTAGTGATAAAGTGATCAGAGTCCTAAGGCCAACAAAAAGATACAGCAAAATGCGTAGGTGAAAATTAATAAGGTAGGGTTGAGGCCACCTTAAGAATGCAAGGTCTAACAAAAACAAACTAAGGATAACATGAGTAAAACATCAGGTTTCTCTACGGCATTTGGTGAGACAAGTGTGCCTTCTTTTATCTTCCATAAATGCAATCTTTCCCTGACCCCTTTATTATATAGCTCTTCAAGTAAAAAAGATAAAGCACTTACAAAGGAGCCTCAAATACTCAAAGATGGTAGACTTCTGTAATATGGGCCATAGACTAAAAGCAGCACGAAAACAGAGTGCAATAGGGTCCCAAAAGCTTGAGTGCCACATGAGAGTATGCATGAAAGCCTATCCTATTCCAAACTATAGATATACTCATGCAATTTTTGTTTTTAGGAGAGAATGTGCCTGCTGAAAAAAACATTATTTTAAAAAAGTGCATTGCAGAATACCAGGAATTTGCTGTGGGACACCTTAAAAACTTTCATATTGATTATTTGCACAAAACTTACAGTCAGTTGTTGTGGCCGAGTGGTTAAGGCGATGGACTAGAAAGCCATTGGGGTCTCCCTGTGCAGGTTTGAATCCTGCCAACAACGAGAAACTTTTTAACATCGGCTACAATTTCAGAAGTTAACCTTTAGAATTTCTTCCATGTCAGTTTTATAAATAGGTGGCTTATTTTGGTGTCACTTTTGCCCGTTTACATATTTATTATCGCTGCCCCTTTCATATCTTTGCTATAACTCTCGTCCTACATTAGCACTGGTGCAAACACTTCAAATTATTATACCCTGGCTCTCTCAGTCATACCATTCATGCACTTGAAACTTACTTTACCAATAAAAGAAGCAAATAGAAAAATAAAACAAAAGTGCTTGCTGGATTAGGCAAACACACTTCATAAAACTGCATTTTCTTTTCTATTCTCCCCGTGTTACAAGCTTAACTGCTCCCTGTGTAATTTCTCTTAGCCTGCTGTCACAGGAAGAGAATTTTATCTACATGCTCTTTCCGTGTTTTTTTCCTAGTCTTTCTTTTCCTTTTCTTAGATTTGTAACTGTTCCATTAATCTCATTTGAGCTCCTTGTACCTGCTGCTGTTTTCTCCACACCTCATACTGCCTTTTCCCTCTTTCTCTCTTTCTCTGAGGTTGGTGGCTACTTTCCAAAGCTTCTGATGCCCCAATGTTCCTTCATCTTATTGTCAGACGTGAATTGGAAAAGCAACCAAATTAACAAGCCTTTACCACTCATACATGGCAGAGGTTTATACTTTAATTCAATGAGCTAAGAAAAGCGTGTTGTGGGGCCCCTACGAGCCATGGTGCTTGCTTCATCATAATTAGGCACGCAGTCATTAGCCACAGCTCTGATCATGGGTCACTGAGGTCAGTTTCAATAATTCCTCAAAAACCTATCCATGCAGTCCCCCCTAACTGTGTAGTTATCTTGCTTTACTGCTGTTTGTGTGATTAGCTGGGAGGAGCTCATGGCAGCATCCTCCCTATAAAAGTGTAGATGGACCGCTCCTTAACTTTTTCTTGCTTCACATACAGATGGCTTGAGGAGGTACAGGGGAGATGCAGGTCTACTAGACAGAATAGAAGATCTGCGCCAGGTAAGTTTCTCTGCATTGGTGTCCCATCACAGGCCCACAAGTGTATGTGTGATCTTTGACTCTTGTCAGTTCACAAGCAGGCGACCAGGAAACAGTTTCAGCCTATCAACCACTGAGGAGACAAAGCCTTTGTATAAGGAATGAGGAAGCAATGAACACATTCAGCCTATCACAGGAGTTCCCTGAGTGTTCCGAATTATAAATTCTCCATGTCACTGTATGTTATTGAGCCCAAGTAGCTCGCCGTGATCGTATAGTGGATAGTACTCTGCGTTGTGGCCGCAGGAACCTCGGTTCGAATCCGAGACATGGCATTGTGGTTGGCAATGTAACGGCAGTTGGGTTTTTCTTTTACAGAATTACCAAATGTACCAGTTGTTTTTGTAAAATGTCTATTAAAAACAGATCCTTTAAAATATTTAAACGATCTAACGACAAATTATTTAAACACACGTGATTATAAGATGTAGCTATATTGTACCTACTGACATAATTTATCGTTCTTGAACCTATTTGCGGTGGGGGAATGGAGCTCTCCCCCATGCCAATCAGAATGCAGATGAATGCAGTTGCAGTTGAGTGACCTGTGTTGTGGCTGTCTAGAAGGAATGCACAAATGTAGCTGTCTCGCAGCCCAATCCAGACGTCAGTTGGAGACAGGTTTTCAGGCAAATAGAGCAGTAGGTGCAGAGAAATGCTCACTCTCTAAAAATTGCATTTATAAAATAGTAAAGTTAAATCCAACCTCACCAGTAAATAGGATTTATCAATAAATAAATAAAGCTTCTCCTCTGTGATATGGAATTACCCCCCAAAAAGTATAAAGGAATACCCAATGCTAACCTATGAGAGGGGCAGACCTCACAGTAGTGAAAAATGTAATAGACTGTTTGGTACTACCAGGACATGCAAACTACCACAGTACATGTCTTACCTTTTACTTACATAGCATGATGCCCCTAGGACTACCTAGGGCCTACCTTTTGGTTAATTATATGTAATAAAATTGGAGTTTAAGGCTTGGCAAGTAGTTTTAAATGGCAAGTCGAAGTGGCAGTACACTGCAGCACAGGCACTGCAGTAGCAGGCTTGAGACAGGTTTGAAATGCTACTTCTTTGGGCGGCACAATCAGTCCCTGGGTATATGGTATACCACTTTACAAGGGGCTTTCAAGTCAATTAAATCTGTCAGTCAGGTATACTCCAATTACTCACATGATTAGGGAAGAAGCATGTGCACTTCAGCACTGATTAGTAGCGATAAAGTGATCACAGTCCTAAGGCCAACAAAAAGATACAGCAAAATGTGTAGGTGAAAAGCAATAAGGTAGGGTTGAGGCCATCTTAAGAATGCAAGGTCTAACAAAAACAAACTAAGGATAACATTAGTAAAACATCAGGTTTCTCTACGGCATTTGGTGAGACAAGTGTGCCTTCTTTTATCTTCCATAAATGCAATCTTTCCCTGACCCCTTTATTATATAGCTCTTCAAGTAAAAAAGATAAAGCACTTACAAAGGAGCCTCAAATACTCAAAGATGGTAGACTTCTGTAATATGGGCCATAGACTAAAAGCAGCACGAAAACAGAGTGCAATAGGGTCCCAAAAACTTAAGTGCCACATGAGAGTATGCATGAAAACCTATCCTTTTCCAAACTAGAGATATACTCATGCAATTTTTGTTTTTAGGAGAGAATATGCCTGCTGAAAAAAACATTATTTTAAAAAAGTGCATTGCAGAATACCAGGAATTTGCTGTGGGACACCTTGAAAACTTTCATACAGATTATTTGCACAAAACTTACAGTGAGTTGTTGTGGCCGAGTGGTTAAGGCGATGGACTAGAAATTCATTGGGGTCTCCCCGCGCAGGTTCGAATCCTGCCAACAACGAGAACCTTTTTAACATCCGCTACAATTTCAGAAGTTAACCTTTAGAATTTCTTCCATGTCAGTTTTATAAATAGGTGGCTTATTTTGGTGTCACTATTGCCCTTTCACATATTTATTATCGCTACCCCTTTCATATCTTTGCTATAACTCTCGTCCTACATTAGTGCTGGTGCAAACACTTCAAATTATTATACCCTGGCTCTCTCAGTCATACCATTCATGCACTTGAAACTTACTTTACCAATAAAAGAAGCAAATAGAAAAATAAAACAAAAGTGCTTGCTGGATTAGGCAAACACACTTCATAAAACTGCATTTTCTTTTCTATTCTCCCCATGTTACAAGCTTAACTGCTCCCTGTGTAATTTCTCTTAGCCTGCTGTCCCAGGAAGAGAATTTTATCTACAGGCTCTTTCCGTGTTTTTTTCCTAGTCTTTGTTTCCCTTTTCTTAGATTTGTAACTGTTCCTTTACGTGCTCTATTTAGGCGCCGTTAATCTCATTTGAGCTCCTTGTACCTGCTGCTGTTTTCTCCACACCTCATACTGCCTTTTCCCTCTTTCTCTCTTTCTCTGAGGTTGGTGGCTACTTTCCAAAGCTTCTGATGCCCCAATGTTCCTTCATCTTGTTGTCAGACGTGAATTGGAAAAGCAACCAAATTAACAAGCCTTTACCACTCATACATGGCAGAGGTTTATACTTTAATTCAATGAGCTAAGAAAAGCGTGTTGTGGGGCCCATACGAGCCATGGTGCTTGCTTCATCATAATTGGGCACGCAGTCATTAGCCACAGCTCTGATCATGGGTCACTGAGGTCAGTTTCAATAATTCCTCAAAAACCTATCCATGCAGTCCCCCCTAACTGTGTAGTTATCTTGCTTTACTGCTGTTTGTGTGATTAGCTGGGAGGAGCTCACGGCAGCATCCTCCCTATAAAAGTGTAGATGGACCGCTCCTTAACTTTTTCTTGCTTCACATACAGATGGCTTGAGGATGTACAGGGGAGATGCAGGTCTAATAGACAGAATAGAAGATCTGCGCCAGGTGTGTTTCTCTGCATTGGTGTCCCATCACAGGCCCACAAGTGTATGTGTGATCTTTGACTTCTGGCAGTTCACAAGCAGGCGGCCAGGAAACGGTTTCAGCCTATCAACCACTGAGGAGACAAACCCTTTGTATAAGGAATGAGGAAGCAATGAACACATTCAGCCTATCACAGGAGTTCCCTGAGTGTTTCGAATTATAAATTCTCCATGTCACTGTATGTTATTGAGCCCAAGTAGCTCGCCGTGATCGTATAGTGGTTAGTACTCTGCGTTGTGGCCGCAGCAACCTCGGTTCGAATCCGAGTCACGGCATTGTGGTTGGCAATGTCACGGCAGTTGGGTTTTTCTTTTACAGAATTACCAAATGTACCAGTTGTTTTTGTAAAATGTCTATTAAAAACAGATCCTTTAAAATATTTAAACGATCTAACGACAAATTATTTAAACACACATGATTATAAGATGTAGCTTTATTTTTGTTTTTAGGAGAGAATGTGCCTGCTGAAAAAAACATTATTTTTAAAAAGTGCATTGCAGGATATCAGGAATTTTCTGTGGAACACCTTGAAAACTTTCATACAGATTATTTGCCCCAAACTTACAGTCAGTTGTTGTGGCCGAGTGGTTAAGGCGATAGACTAGAAATCCATTGGGGTCCCCCCGCGCAGGTTTGAATCCTGCCAACAACGAGAAACTTTTTAACATCGGCTACAATTTCAGAAGTTAACCTTTATAATTTCTTCAATGTCAGTTTTATAAATAGGTGGCTTATTTTGGTGTCACTATTGCCCTTTCACATATTTATTATCGCTACCCCTTCCATATCTTTGCTATAACTCTCGTCCTACATTAGCGCTGGTGCAAACACTTCAAATTATTATACCCTGGCTCTCTCAGTCATACCATTCATGCATTTGAAACTTACTTTACCAATAAAAGAAGCAAATAGAAAAATAAAACAAAAGTGCTTGCTAGATTAGGCAAACACACTTCATAAAACCACATTTTCTTTTCTATTCTCCCCGTGTTACAAGCTTAACTGCTCCCTGTGTAATTTCTCTTAGCCTGCTGTCCCAGGAAGAGAATTTTATCAACAGGCTCTTTCTGTGTTTTTTTCCTAGTCTTTCTTTCCCTTTTCTTAGATTTGTAACTGTTCCTTTATGTGCTCTATTTAGGCGCCATTAATCTCATTTGAGCTCCTTGTACCTGCTGCTGTTATCTCCACACCTCATACTGCCTTTTCCCTCTTTCTCTCTTTCTCTGAGGTTGGTGGCTACTTTCCAAAGCTTCTGATGCCCCAATGTTCCTTCATCTTGTTGTCAGACGTGAATTGGAAAAGCAACCAAATTAACAAGCCTTTACCACTCATACATGGCAGAGGTTTATACTTTAATTCAATGAGCTAAGAAAAGCGTGTTGTGGGGCCCCTACGAGCCATGGTCCTTGCTTCATCATAATTGGGCGCGCAGTCATTAGCCACAGCTCTGATCATGGGTCATTGAGGTCAGTTTCAATAATTCCTCAAAAACCTAACCATGCAGTCCCCCCTAACTGTGTAGTTATCTTGCTTTACTGCTGTTTGTGTGATTAGCTGGGAGGAGCTCACGGCAGCATCCTCCCTATAAAAGTGTAGATGGACCGCTCCTTAACTTTTTCTTGCTTCACATACAGATGGCTTGAGGAGGTACAGGGGAGATGCAGGTCTAATAGACAGAATAGAAGATCTGCGCCAGGTGTGTTTCTCTGCATTGGTGTCCCATCACAGGCCCACAAGTGTATGTGTGATGTTTGACTTCTGGCAGTTCACAAGCAGGCGGCCAGGAAACGGTTTCAGCCTATCAACCACTGAGGAGACAAATCCTTTGTATAAGGAATGAGGAAGCAATGAACACATTCAGCCTATCACTGGAGTTCCCTGAGTGTTTCGAATTATAAATTCTCCATGTCTGTGTATGTTATTGAGCCCAAGTAGCTCGCCGTGATCGTTTAGTACTCTGCGTTGTGGCTGCAGCAACCTCGGTTCGAATCCGAGTCACGGCATTGTGGTTGGCAATATCACGGCATTTGGGTTTTTCTTTTACAGAATTACCAAATGTACCACGTGTTTTTGTAAAATGTCTATTAAAAACAGATCCTTTAAAATATTTAAACGATCTACTGACAAATTATTTAAACACACATGATTATAAGATGTAGCCTTATTTTTGTTTTTAGGAGAGAATGTGCCTGCTGAAAAAAACATTATTTTTAAAAAGTGCATTGCAGGATATCAAGATTATTTGCACAAAACTTAGAGTCAGTTGTTGTGGCCGAGTGGTTAAGGCGATGGACTAGAAATCCATTGGGGTCCCCACACGCAGATTTGAATCCTGCCAAAAACGAGAAACTTTTTAACATCGGCTACAATTTCAGAAGTTAACCTTTAGAATTTCTTCCATTTCAGTTTTATAAATAGGTGGCTTATTTTGGTGTCACTATTTCCCTTTCACATATTTATTATCGCTACCCCTTTCATATCTTTGCTATAACTCTCGTCCTACATTAGCGCTGGTGCAAACACTTCAAATTATTATACCCTGGCTCTCTCAGTCATACCATTCATGCACTTGAAACTTACTTTACCAATAAAAGAAGCAAATAGAAAAATAAAACAAAAGTGCTTGCTGGATTAGGCAAACACACTTCATAAAACTGCATTTTCTTTTCTATTCTCCCCGTGTTACAAGCTTAACTGCTCCCTGTGTAATTTCTCTTAGCCTGCTGTCCCAGGAAGAGAATTTTATCTACAGGCTCTTTCCGTGTTTTTTTCCTAGTCTTTCTTTCCCTTTTCTTAGATTTGTAACTGTTCCTTTATGTGCTCTATTTAGGCGCCATTAATCTCATTTGAGCTCCTTGTACCTGCTGCTGTTTTCTCCACACCTCACACTGCCTTTTCCCTCTTTCTCTCTTTCTCTGAGGTTGGTGGCTACTTTCCAAAGCTTCTGATGCCCCAATGTTCCTTCATCTTGTTGTCAGACGTGAATTGGAAAAGCAACCAAATTAACAAGCCTTTACCACTCATACATGGCAGAGGTTTATGCTTTAATTGAGCTAAGAAAAGCATGTTGTGGGGCCCCTACGAGCCATGGTGCTTGCTTCATCATAATTGGGCGCGCAGTCATTAGCCACAGCTCTGATCATGGGTCACTGAGGTCAGTTTCAATAATTCCTCAAAAACCTAACCATGCAGTCCCCCCTAACTGTGTAGTTATCTTGCTTTACTGCTGTTTGTGTGATTAGCTGGGAGGAGCTCACGGCAGCATCCTCCCTATAAAAGTGTAGATGGACCGCTCCTTAACTTTTTCTTGCTTCACATACAGATGGCTTGAGGAGGTACAGGGGAGATGCAGGTCTAATAGACAGAATAGAAGATCTGCGCCAGGTGTGTTTCTCTGCATTGGTGTCCCATCACAGGCCCACAAGTGTATGTGTGATCTTTGACTTCTGCCAGTTCACAAGCAGGCGGCCAGGAAACGGTTTCAGCCTATCAACCACTGAGGAGACAAAGCCTTTGTATAAGGAATGAGGAAGCAATGAACACATTCAGCCTATCACTGGAGTTCCCTGAGTGTTTCGAATTATAAATTCTCCATGTCACTGTATGTTATCGAGCCCAAGTAGCTCGCCGTGATCGTATAGTGGTTAGTACTCTGCGTTGTGGCTGCAGCAACCTTGGTTCGAATCCGAGTTACGGCATTGTGGATGGCAATGTCACGGCAGTTGGGTTTTTCTTTTACAGAATTACCAAATGTACCAGTTGTTTTTGTAAAATGTCTATTAAAAACAGATCCTTTAAAATATTTAAATGATCTAACGACAAATTATTTAAACACACATGATTATAAGATGTAGCCTTATTTTTGTTTTTAGGAGAGAATGTGCCTGCTGAAAAAAACATTTTTTTAAAAGTGCATTGCAGGATATCAGGAATTTGCTGTGGCACACCTTGAAAACTTTCATACAGATTATTTGCACAAAACTTACAGTCAGTTGTTGTGGCCGAGTGGTTAAGGCGATGGACTAGAAATCCATTAGGGTCCCCCCGCGCAGGTTCGAATCCTGCCAACAACGAGAAACTTTTTAACATCGGCTACAATTTCAGAAGTTAACCTTTAGAATTTCTTCCATGTCAGTTTTATAAATAGGTGGCTTATTTTGGTGTCACTATTGCCCTTTCACATATTTATTATCGCTACCCCTTTCATATCTTTGCTATAACTCTCGTCCTACATTAGCGCTGGTGCAAACACTTCAAATTATTATACCCTGGCTCTCTCAGTCATACCATTCATGGACTTGAAACTTACTTTACCAATAAAAGAAGCAAATAGAAAAATAAAACAAAAGTGCTTGCTGGATTAGGCAAACACACTTCATGAAACTGCATTTTCTTTTCTATTCTCCCCGTGTTACAAGCTTAACTGCTCCCTGTGTAATTTCTCTTAGCCTGCTGTCCCAGGAAGAGAATTTTATCTACAGGCTCTTTCCGTGTTTTTTTCCTAGTCTTTCTTTCCCTTTTCTTAGATTTGTAACTGTTCCTTTATGTGCTCTATTTAGGCGCCATTAATCTCATTTGAGCTCCTTGTACCTGCTGCTGTTTTCTCCACACCTCATACTGCCTTTTCCCTCTTTCTCTCTTTCTCTGAGGTTGGTGGCTACTTTCCAAAGCTTCTGATGCCCCAATGTTCCTTCATCTTGTTGTCAGACGTGAATTGGAAAAGCAACCAAATTAACAAGCCTTTACCACTCATACATGGCAGAGGTTTATACTTTAATTGAGCTAAGAAAAGCGTGTTGTGGGGCCCCTACGAGCCATGGTGCTTGCTTCATCATAATTAGGCACGCAGTCATTAGCCACAGCTCTGATCTTGGGTCACTGAGGTCAGTTTCAATAATTCTTCAAAAACCTAACCATGCAGTCCCCCCTAACTGTGTAGTTATCTTGATTTACTGCTGTTTGTGTGATTAGCTGGGAGGAGCTCACGGCAGCATCTTCCCTATAAAAGTGTAGATGGACCGCTCCTTAACTCTTTCTTGCTTCACATACAGATGGCTTGAGGAGGTACGGGGGAGATGCAGGTCTACTAGACAGAATAGAAGATCTGAGCCAGGTGCGTTTCTCTGCATTGGTGTCCCATCACAGGCCCACAAGTGTATGTGTGATCTTTGACTCCTGCCAGTTCACAAGCAGGCGGCCAGGAAACAGTTTCAGCCTATCAACCACTGAGGAGACAAAGCCTTTGTATAAGGAATGAGGAAGCAATGAACACATTCAGCCTATCACAGGAGTTCCCTGAGTGTTCCGAATTATAAATTCTCCATGTCACTGTATGTTATTGAGCCCAAGTAGCTCGCCGTGATCGTATAGTGGTTAGTACTCTGCGTTGTGGCCGCAGCAACCTTGGTTCGAAGATGAGTTACGGCATTGTGGTTGGCAATGTCACAGCAGTTGGGTTTTTCTTTTACAGAATTACCAAATGTACCAGTTGTTTTTGTAAAATGTCTATTAAAAACAGATCCTTTAAAATATTTAAACGATCTAACGACAAATTATTTAAACACACATTATTATAAGATGTAGCTATATTGTACCTACTGACATAAATTATCGTTCTTGAACCTATTTGTGGTGGGGGGAATGGAGCTCTCCCCCATGCCAATCAAAATGCAGTTGCAGTTGAGTGACCTGTGTTGTGGCTGTCTAGAGGGAATGCACAAATGTAGCTGTCTCGCAGCCCAATCCAGACGTCAATTGGAGACAGGTTTTCAGGCAAATAGAGCAGTAAGTGCAGAGAAATGCTCACTTTCTAAAAATGGCATTTATAAAATAGTAAAGTTAAATCCAACCTCACCAGTAAATAGGATTTATCAATAAATAAATAAAGCTTCGCCTCTCTGATATGGAATTACCCCCCAAAAAGTATAAGGGAATACCCAATGCTAACCTATGAGAGGGGCAGACCTCACAGTAGTGAAAAATGTAATAGACTGTTTTGTACTACCAGGACATGCAAACTACCACAGTACATGTCTTACCTTTTACTTACATAGCATGATGCCCCTAGGACTACCTAGGGCCTACCTTTTGGTTAATTATATGTAATAAAATTGGAGTTTAAGGCTTGGCAAGTAGTTTTAAATGGCAAGTCGAAGTGGCAGTACACTGCAGCACAGGCACTGCAGTAGCAGGCTTGAGACCGGTTTGAAATGCTACTTTTTTGGGCGGCACAATCAGTTTCTGGGTATATGGTATATCTCTTTACAAGGGGCTTTAAAGTAAATTAAATCTGTCAGTCAGGTATACTACAATTACACACATGATTAGGGAAGAAGCACGTGCACTTCAGCACAATGATTAGAAGCGATAAATTGATTAGAGTCCTAAGGCCAACAAAAAGATACAGCCAAATGCGTAGGTGAAAAGCAATAAGGTAGGGTTGAGACCACCTTAAGAATGCAAGGTCTAACAAAAACGAACTAAGGATAACATGAGTAAAACATCAGGTTTCTCTACGGCATTTGGTTAGACAAGTGTGCCTTCTTTTATCTTCCATAAATGCAATCTTTCCCGGACCCCTTTATTATATAGCTCTTCAAGTAAAAAAGATAAAGCACTTACAAAGGAGCCTCAAATACTCAAAGATGGTAGACTTCTGTTATATGGGCCATAGACTAAAAGCAGCACGAAAACAGAGTGCAATAGGGTCCCAAAAACTTGAGTGCCACATGAGAGTATGCATGAAAGCCTATCCTTTTCCAAACTAGAGATATACTCATGCAATTTTTGTTTTTAGGAGAGAATGTGCCTGCTGAAAAAAACATTATTTTTAAAAAGTGCATTGCAGGATATCAGGAATTTGCTGTGGGACACGTTGAAAACTTTCATACAGATTATTTGCACAAAACTTACAGTCAGTTGTTGTGGCCGAGTGGTTAAGGCGATGGACTAGAAATCCATTGGGGTCCCCCCGCGCAGGTTCGAATCCTGAAAACAACGAGAAACTTTTTAACATCGGCTACAATTTCAGAAGTTAACCTTTAGAATTTCTTCCATGTCAGTTTTATAAATAGGTGGCTTATTTTGGTGTCACTATTGCCCTTTCATATATTTATTATCGCTACCCCTTTCATATCTTTGCTATAACTCTCGTCCTACATTAGCGCTGGTGCAAACACTTCAAATTATTATACCCTGGCTCTCTCAGTCATACCATTCATGCACTTGAAACTTACTTTACCAATAAAAGAAGCAAATAGAAAAATAAAACAAAAGTGCTTGCTGGATTAGGCAAACACACTTCATAAAACTGCATTTTCTTTTCTATTCTCCCCGTGTTACAAGCTTAACTGCTCCCTGTGTAATTTCTCTTAGCCTGCTGTCCCAGGAAGAGAATTATATCTACAGGCTCTTTCCGTGTTTTTTTCCTAGTCTTTCTTTCCCTTTTCTTAGATTTGTAACTGTTCCTTTATGTACTCTATTTAGGCGCCATTAATCTCATTTGAGCTCCTTGTACCTGCTGCTGTTTTCTCCACACCTCATGCTGCCTTTTCCCTCTTTCTCTCTTTCTCTGAGGTTGGTGTCTACTTTCCAAAGCTTCTGATGCCCCAATGTTCCTTCATCTTGTTGTCAGACGTGAATTGGAAAAGCAACCAAATTAACAAGCCTTTACCACTCATACATGGCTGAGGTTTATACTTTAATTCAATGAGCTAAGAAAAGCGTGTTGTGGGGCCCCTACGAGCCATGGTGCTTGCTTCATCATAATTGGGCACGCAGTCATTAGCCACAGCTCTGATCATGGGTCACTGAGGTCAGTTTCAATAATTCCTCAAAAACCTAACCATGCAGTCCCCCCTAACTGTGTAGTTATCTTGCTTTACTGCTGTTTGTGTGATTAGCTGGGAGGAGCTCACGGCAGCATCCTCCCTATAAAAGTGTAGATGGACCGCTCCTTAACTCTTTCTTGCTTCACATACAGATGGCTTGAGGAGGTACAGGGGAGATTTAGGTCTACTAGACAGAATAGAAGATCTGCGCCAGGTGTGTTTCTCTGCATTGGTGTCCCATCACAGGCCCACAATTGTATGTGTGATCTTTGACTCCTGGCAGTTCACAAGCAGGCGGCCAGGAAACAGTTTCAGCCTATCAACCACTGAGGAGACAAAGCCTTTGTATAAGGAATGAGGAAACAATGAACACATTCAGCCTATCACAGGAGTTCCCTGAGTGTTCCGAATTATAAATTCTCCATGTCACTGTATGTCATTGTACCCAAGTAGCTCGTCGTGATCGTATAGTGGTTAGTACTCTGCATTGTGGCTGCAGCAACCTCGGTTTGAATCTGAGTCACGGCATTGTGGTTGGCAATGTCACGGCAGTTGGGTTTTTCTTTTACAGAATTACCAATTGTACCAGTTGTTTTTGTAAAATGTCTATTAAAAACAGATCCTTTAAAATATTTAAACGATCTAACGACAAATTATTTAAACACACATGATTATAAGATGTAGCTATATTGTACCTACTGACATAAATTATCGTTCTTGAACCTATTTACGGTGGGGGAATGGAGCTCTCCCCCATGCCAATCAGAATGCAGATGAATGCAGTTGCTTTGAGTGACCTGTGTTGTGGCTGTCTAGAGGGAATGCACAAGTGTAGCTGTCTCGCAGCCCAATCCAGACGTCAATTGGAGACAGGTTTTCAGGCAAATAGAGCAGTAAGTGCAGAGAAATGCTCACTCTCTAAAAATGGCATTTATAAAATAGTAAAGTTAAATCCAACCTCACCAGTAAATAGGATTTATCAATAAATAAATAAAGCTTCTGCTCTCTGATATGGAATTACCCCCCAAAAAGTATAAGGGAATACCCAATGCTAACCTATGAGAGTGGCAGACCTCACAGTAGTGAAAAATGTAATAGACTGTTTGGTACTACCAGGACGTGCAGACCACCACAGTACATGTCTTACCTTTTACTTACATAGCATGATGCCCCTAGGACTACCTAGGGCCTACCTTTTGGTTAATTATATGTAATAAAATTGGAGTTTAAGGCTTGGCAAGTAGTTTTAAATGGCAAGTCGAAGTGGCAGTACACTGCAGCACAGGCACTGCAGTAGCAGGCTTGAGACAGGTTTGAAATGCTACTTTTTTGGGCGGCACAATCAGTTCCTGGGTATATGGTATACCACTTTACAAGGGGCTTTCAAGTCAATTAAATCTGTCAGTCAGGTATACTCCAATTACACACATGATTAGGGAAGAAGCACGTGCACTTCAGCACTGATTAGTAGCGATAAAGTGATCAGAGTCCTAAGGCCAACAAAAAGATACAGCAAAATGCGTAGGTGAAAAGCAATAAGGTAGGGTTGAGGCCACCTTAAGAATGCAAGGTCTAACAAAAACAAACTAAGGATAACATGAGTAAAACATCAGGTTTCTCTACGGCATTTGGTGAGATAAGGGTGCCTTCTTTTATCTTCCATAAATGCAATCTTTCCCTGACCCCTTTATTATATAGCTCTTCAAGTAAAAAAGATAAAGCACTTACAAAGGAGCCTCAAATACTCAAAGATGGTAGACTTCTGTAATATGGGCCATAGACTAAAAGCAGAACGAAAACAGAGTGCAATAGTGTCCCAAAAACTTGAGAGCCACATGAGAGTATGCATGAAAGCCGATCCTTTTCCAAACTAGAGATATACTCATGCAATTTTTGTTTTTAGGAGAGAATGTGCCTGCTGAAAAAAACATTATTTTAAAAAAGTGAATTGCAGAATACAAGGAATTTGCTGTGGGACACCTTGAAAACTTTCATACAGATTATTTGCACAAAACTTACAGTCAGTTGCTGTGGCCGAGTGGTTAAGGCGATGGACTAGAAATCCATTGGGGTCTCCCTGCGCAGGTTCGAATCCTGCCAATAACGAGAAACTTTTAACATCGGCTACAATTTCAAAAGTTAACCTTTAGTATTTCTTCCATGTCAGTTTTATAAATACGTGGCTTATTTTGGTGTCACTATTGCCCTTTCACATATTTATTATCGCTACCGCTTTCATATCTTTGCTATAACTCTCGTCCTACATTAGCGCTGGTGCAAACGCTTCAAATTATTATACCCTGGCTCTCTCAGTCATACCTGGGCATGCACTTGAAACTTACTTTACCAATAAAAGAAGCAAACAAAAATAAAACAAAAGTGCTTGCTTGATTAGGCAAACACACTTCATAAAACTGCATTTTCTTTTCTATTCTCCCCGTGTTACAAGCTTAACTGCTCCCTGTGTAATTTCTCTTAGCCTGCTGTCCCAGGAAGAGAATTTTATCTACAGGCTCATTCTGTGTTTTTTTCCTAGTCTTTCTTTCCCTTTTCTGAGATTTGTAACTGTTCCTTTACGTGCTCTATTTAGGCGCCATTAATCTCATTTGAGCTCCTTGTACCTGCTGCTGTTTTCTCCACACCTCATACTGCCTTTTCCCTCTTTCTCTCTTTCTCTAAGGTTGGTGGCTACTTTCCAAAGCTTCTGATGCCCCAATGTTCCTTCATCTTGTTGTCAGACGTGAATTGGAAAAGCAACCAAATTACCAAGCATTTACCACTCACACATGGCAGAAGTTTATAATTTAATTCAATGAGCTAAGAAAAGCGTGTTGTGGGGCCCCTACGAGCCATGGTGCTTGCTTCATCATAATTAGGCACGCAGTCGTTAGCCACAGCTCTGATCATGGGTCACTGAGGTCAGTTTCAATAATTCCTCAAAAACCTAACCATGCAGTCCCCCCTAACTGTGTAGTTATCTTGCTTTACTGCTGTTTGTCTGATTAGCTGGGAGGAGCTCACGGCAGCATCCTCCCTATAAAAGTGTAGATGGACCGCTCCTTAACTCTTTCTTGCTTCACATACAGATGGCTTGAGGAGGTACAGGGGAGATGCAGGTCTAATAGACGGAATAGAAGATCTGTGTCAGGTGTGTTTCTCTGCATTGGTGTCCCATCACAGGCCCACAAGTGTATGTGTGATCTTTGACTCCTGGCAGTTCACAAGCAGGCCGCCAGGAAACGGTTTCAGCCTATCAACCACTGAGGAGACAAAGCCTTTGTATAAGGAATGAGGAAGCAATTAACACATTCAGCCTATCACAGGAGTAGCCCTGAGTGTTCCAAATTATAAATTCTCCATGTCACTGAATGTTATTGACCCCGAGTAGCTCGCCGTGATCGTATAGTGGTTAGTACTCTGCGTTGTGGCTGCAGCAACCTCGGTTCGAATCCGAGTCACGGCATCGTGGTTGGCAATGTCACCGCAGTTGGGTTTTTCTTTTACAGAATTACCAAATGTACCAGTTGTTTTTGTAAAATGTCTATTAAAAACAGATCCTTTTAAATATTTAAACAACCTAACGACAAATTATTTAAACACACATGATTATAAGATGTAGCTATATTGTACATACTGACATAAATTATCGTTCTTGAACCTATTTGCGGTGGGGGGAACAGAGCTCTCCCCCATGCCAATCAGAATGCAGATGAATGCAGTTGCAGTTGAGTGACCTGTGTTGTGGATGTCTAGAGGGAATGCACAAATGTAGCTGTCTCGCAGCCCAATCCAGACGTCAATTGGAGACAGGTTTTCAGGCAAATAGAGCAGTAAGTGCAGAGAAATGCTCACTCTCTAAAAATGGCATTTATAAAATAGTAAAGTTAAATCCAACCTCACCAGTAAATAGGATTTATCAATAAATAAATAAAGCTTCTCCTCTCTGATAGGGAATTACCCCCCAAAAAGTATAAGGGAATACCCAATGCTAACCTATGAGAGGGGCAGACCTCAAAGTAGTGAAAAATGTAATAGACTGTTTGGTACTACCAGGACATGCAAACTACCACAGTACATGTCTTACCTTTTTCTTACATAGCATGATGCCCCTAGGACTACCTAGGGCCTACCTTAGGGGCTAATTATATGTAATAAAATTGAAGTTTAAGGCTTGGCAAGTAGTTTTAAATGGCAAGTTGAAGTGGCAGTACACTGCAGCACAGGCACTGCAGTAGCAGGCTTGAGACAGGTTTGAAATGCTACTTCTTTGGTCGGCGCAATCAGTCCCTGAGTATATGTTCTACCACTTTACAAGGGGCTTTCAAGTAAATTAAATCTGTCAGTCAGGTATACTCCAATTACACACATGATTAGGGAAGAAGCACGTGCACTTCAGCACTGATTAGTAGCGATAAAGTGATCAGAGTCCTAAGGCCAACAAAAAGATACAGCAAAATGCGTAGGTGAAAAGCAATAAGGTAGGGTTGAGGCCACCTTAAGAATGCAAGGTCTAACAAAAACAAACTAAGGATAACATGAGTAAAACATCAGGTTTCTCTACGGCATTTGGTGAGATAAGGGTGCCTTCTTTTATCTTCCATAAATGCAATCTTTCCCTGACCCCTTTATTATATAGCTCTTCAAGGAAAAAAGATAAAGCACTTACAAAGGAGCCTCAAATACTCAAAGATGGTAGACTTCTGTAATATGGGCCATAGACTAAAAGCAGCACGAAAACAGAGTGCAATAGGGTCCCAAAAACTTGAGTGCCACATGAGAGTATGCATGAAAGCCTATCCTTTTCCAAACTAGAGATATACTCATTCAATTTTTGTTTTTAGGAGAGAATGTGCCTGCTGAAAAAACCATTATTTTTAAAAAGTGCATTGCAGAATATCAGGAATTTGCTGTGGAACACCTTGAAAACTTGCATACAGATTACTTGCACAAAACTTACAGTCAGTTGTTGTGGCCGAGTGGTTAAGGTGATGGACTAGAAATCCATTGGGGTCTCCCTGCGCAGGTTTGAATCCTGCCAACAACGAGAATCTTTTTAACATCGGCTACAATTTCAGAAGTTAACCTTTAGTATTTCTTCCATGTCAGTTTTATAAATAGGTGGCTTATTTTGGTGTCACTATTGCCCTTTCACATATTTATTATCGCTACCCCTTTCATATCTTTGCTATAACTCTCGTCCTACATTAGCGCTGGTCTAAACGCTTCAAATTATTATACCCTGGCTCTCTCAGTCATACCATTCATGCACTTGAAACTTACTTTACCAATAAAAGAAGCAAGTAGAAAAATAAAATAAAAGTGCTTGCTGGATTAGGCAAACACACTTCATAAAACTGCATTTTCTTTTCTATTCTCCCCATGTTACAAGCTTAACTGCTCCCTGTGTAATTTCTCTTAGCCTGCTGTCCCAGGAAGAGAATTTTATCTACACGCTCTTTCTGTGTTTTTTCCTAGTCTTTCTTTCCCTTTTCTTAGATTTGTAACTGTTCCTTTACGTGCTCTATTTAGGCGCCATTAATATCATTTGAGCTCCTTGTACCTGCTGCTGTTTTCTCCACACCTCCTACTGCCTTTTCCCTCTTTCTCTCTTTCTCTGAGGTTGGTGGCTACTTTCCAAAGCTTCTGATGCCCCAATGTTCCTTCATCTTGTTGTCAGACATGAATTGGAAAAGCAACCAAATTAACAAATCATTACCACTCACACATGGCAGAAGTTTATACTTTAATTCAATGAGCTAAGAAAAGCGTGTTGTGGGGCCCCTACGAGCCATGGTGCTTGCTTCATCATAATTAGGCACGCAGTCATTAGCCACAGCTCTGATCATGGGTCACTGAGGTCAGTTTCAATAATTCCTCAAAAACCTAACCATGCAGTCCCCCTAACTGTGTAGTTATCTTGCTTTACTGCTGTTTGTGTGATTAGCTGGGAGGAGCTCACGGCAGCATCCTCCCTATAAAAGTGTAGATGGACCTCTCCTTAACTCTTTCTTGCTTCACATACAGATGGCTTGAGGAGGTACAGGGGAGATGCAGGTCTAATAGACAGAAAAGAAGATCTGCGCCAGGTGTGTTTCTCTGCATTGGTGTCCCATCACAGGCCCACAAGTGTATGTGTGATCTTTGACTCCTGGCAGTTCACAAGCAGGCGGCCAGGAAACGGTTTCAGCCTATCAACCACTGAGGAGACAAAGCCTTTGTATAAGGAATGAGGAAGCAATGAACACATTCAGCCTATCACAGGAGTAGCCCTGAGTGTTCCGAATTATAAATACTCCATGTCACTGTATGTTATTGAGCCCAAGTAGCTCTCCGTGATCGTATAGTGGTTAGTACTCTGCGTTGTGGCTGCAGCAACCTCAGTTCGAATCCGAGTCACGGCATTGTGGTTGGCAATGTCACAGCAGTTGGGTTTTTCTTTTACAGAATTACCAAATGTACCAGTTGTTTTTGAAAAATGTCTATTAAAACAGATCCTTTTCAATATTTAAAAGATCTAACGACAAATTATTTAAACACACATGATTATAAGATGTAGCTATATTGTACCTACTGACATAAATTATCGTTCTTGAACCTATTTGCGGTGGGGGGAACGGAGCTCTCCCCCATGCCAATCAGAATGCAGATGAATTCAGTTGCAGTTGAGTGACCTGTGTTGTGGCTGTCTAGATGGAATGCACAAATGTAGCTGTCTCGCAGCCCAATCCAGACGTCAATTGGAGACAGGTCACCCAGGCCCTCGTCACCAGCCGACTGGACTACGGCAACGCCCTCTACGCCGGAACCATCGCCAAGCTCCAGAAGAGAGTCCAGCGGATCCAGAACGCCTCAGCCAGACTCATCCTTGACATCCCACGAAACAGCCACATCTCCGGACACCTAAGAGACCTTCATTGGCTTCCCGTCAACAAGAGAATCACCTTCCGCCTCCTCACCCACGCACACAAAGCCCTACACGATCAAGGCCCGAGCTACCTCAACACCCGAATCAACTTCCACGCTCCCAAACGTCACCTCCGCTCAGCCATCCGCGCTCTCGCCACCGTCCCACGCATCCGCAGAGCGACAACAGGAGGAAGGTCCTTCTCCTACCTGGCCGCCAAGACCTGGAACTCCCTCCCAGCCGACCTGCGCCTGACCCAAGACCACCTCTCCTTCAGGAAGAAGCTCAAGACCTGGCTGTTCGAGCAGTAACGGCACCCCCCCCACCCCCAAGCGCCTTGAGACCCTACGGGTAAGTAGTGCGCTCTATAAATGTCACTGATTGATTGATTGATTGAGGTTTTCAGTCAAATAGAGCAGTAAGTGCAGAGAAATGCTCACTCTCTAAAAATGGCATTTATAAAATAGTAAAGTTAAATCCAACCTCACCAGTAAATAGGATTTATCAATGAATAAATACAGCTTCTCCTCTCTGATATGGAATTACCCCCCAAAAAGTATAAGGGAATACCCAATCTTAACCTATGAGAGGGGCAGACCTCACAGTAGTGAAAAATGTAATAGACTGTTTGTTACTACCAGGACATGCAAACTACCACAGTACATGTCTTACCTTTTACTTACATAGCATGTTGCCCCTAGGACTACCTAGGGCCTACCTTAGGGGTTAATTATATGTAATAAAATTGGAGTTTAAGGCTTGGCAAGTAGTTTTCAATGGCAAGTCGAAGTGGCAGTACACTGCAGCACAGGCACTGCAGTAGCAGGCTTGAGACAGGTTTGAAATGCTACTTCTTTGGGCGGCACAATCAGTCCCTGGGTATATGGTATACCACTTTACAAGGGGCTTTCAAGTAAATTAATTCTGTCAGTCAGGTATACTCCAATTACACACATGATTCGGGAAGAAGCACGTGCACTTCAGCACTGATTAGTAGCGATAAAGTGATCAGAGTCCTAAGGCCAACAAAAAGATACAGCAAAATGCGGAGGTGAAAAGCAATAAGGTGGGGTTGAGACCACCTTAAGAATGCAAGGTCTAACAAAAACGAACTAAGGATAACATGAGTAAAACATCAGGTTTCTCTACGGCATTTGGTGAGACAAGTTTGCCTTCTTTTATCTTCCATAAATGCAATCTTTCCCTGACCCCTTTATTATATAGCTCTTCACGGAAAAAAGATAAAGCACTTACAAAGGAGCCTCAAATACTCAAAGATGGTAGACTTCTGTAATATGGGCCATAGACTAAAAGCAGCACGAAAACAGAGTGCAATAGGGTCCGAAAAACTTGAGTGCCACATGAGAGTATGCATGAAAGCCTATCCTTTTCCAAACTAGAGATATACTCATGCAATTTTTGTTTTTAGGAGAGAATGTGCCTGCTGAAAAAAACATTATTTTTAAAAAGTGCATTGCAGAATATCAGGAATTTGCTGTGGGACACCTTGAAAACTTTCATACAGATTATTTGCACAAAACTTACAGTCAGTTGTTGTGGCCGAGTGGTTAAGGCGATGGACTAGAAATCCATTGGGGTCTCCACGCGCAGGTTCGAATCCTGCCAACAACGAGAATTTTTTTTTAACATCGGTTACAATTTCAGAAGTTAACCTTTAGTATTTCTTGCATGTCAGTTTTATAAATAGGTGGCTTATTTTGGTGTCACTATTGCCCTTTCACATATTTATTATCGCTACCGCTTTAATATCTTTGCTATAACTCTCGTCCTACATTAGCGCTGGTGCAAACGCTTCAAATTATTATACCCTGGCTCTCTCAGTCATACCTGTGCATGCACTTGAAACTTACTTTACCAATAAAAGAAGCAAACAGAAAAATAAAATAAAAGTGCTTGCTGGATTAGGCAAACACACTTCATAAAACTGCATTTTCTTTTCTATTCTCCCCGTGTTACAAGCTTAACTGCTCCCTGTGTAATTTCTCTTAGCCTGCTGTCCCAGGAAGTGAATTTTATCTACAGGCTCTTTCTGTGTTTTTTTCCCAGTCTTTCTTTCCCTTTTCTGAGATTTGTAACTGTTCCTTTACGTGCTCTATTTAGACGCCATTAATCTCACTTGAGCTCCTTGTACCTGCTGCTGTTTTCTCCACACCTCATACTGCCTTTTCCCTCTTTCTCTCTTTCTCTGAGGTTGGTGGCTACTTTCCAAAGATTCTGATGCCCCAATGTTCCTTCATCTTGTTGTCAGGCGTGAAATGGAAAAGCAACCAAATTAACAAGCATTTACCACTCACACATGGCAGAAGTTTATACTTTAATTCAATGAGCTAAGAAAAGCGTGTTGTGGGGCCCCTACGAGCCATGGTGCTTGCTTCATCATAATTAGGCACGCACTCATTAGCCACAGCTCTGATCATGGGTCACTGAGGTCAGTTTCAATAATTCCTCAAAAACCTAACCATGCAGTCCCCCTAACTGTGTAGTTATCTTGCTTTACTGCTGTTTGTGTAATTAGCTGTGAGGAGCTCACGGCAGCATCCTCCCTATAAAAGTGTAGATGGACCTCTCCTTAACTCTTTCTTGCTTCACATACAGATGGCTTGAGGAGGTACAGGGGAGATGCAGGTCTAATAGACAGAATAGAAGATCTGCGCCAGGTGTGTTTCTCTGCATTGGTGTCCCATCACAGGCCCACAAGTGTATGTGTGATCTTTGACTTCTGGCAGTTCACAAGCAGGCGGCCAGGAAACGGTTTCAGCCTATCAACCACTGAGGAGACAAAGCCTTTGTATAAGGAATGAGGAAGCAATGAACACATTCAGCCTATCACAGGAGTAGCCCTGAGTGTTCCAAATTATAAATTCTCCATGTCACTATATGTTATTGAGCCCAAGTAGCTCGCCGTGATCGTATAGTGGTTAGTATTCTGCGTTGTGGCCGCAACAACCTCGGTTCGAATCCGAGTCACGGCATTGTGGTTGGCAATGTCATGGCAGTTGGGTTTTTCTTTTACAGAATTACCAAATGTACCAGTTGTTTTTGTAAAATGTCTATTAAAACAGATCCTTTTAAATATTTAAACAATCTAACGACAAATTATTTAAACACACATTATTATAAGATGTAGCTATATTGTACCTACTGACATAAATTAATCAATCAATCAATCAATCAATCATGCCATTTGTATAGCGCACTACTCACCCGGGAGGGTCTCAAGGCGCTTGGGGGGAGGGGTATGCTACTGCTCGAACAGCCAGGTCTTGAGTTGTTTCCTGAAGGCGAGATGGTCCTGGGTCAGCCGAAGGTGGATGGGGAGGGAGTTCCAAGTCTTGGCAGCCAGGTAAGAGAAGGATCTTCCTCCGGCGGTGGCTCTTCGGATGCGTGGTACGGCTGCGAGGGCGAGGCTGGTGGACCGTAGCTGGCGGGTGGGCGTGTAGAAGGTCAGGTGGTCGTTGAGGTACTTGGGGCCCAGGTCGTGGAGAGACTTGTGTGTGTTGGTGAGGAGCCGGAACGTGATCCTCTTGTCGACGGGGAGCCAGTGCAGGTTCCTCAGGTGGCTGGAGATGTGGCTGCGTCGGGGAACATCCAGGATGAGTCAGGCGGAGGCGTTCTAGATGCGCTGGAGTCTTTTCTGTAGCTTGGCTGTGGTTCCGGCGTAGAGGGCGTTTCCTTAGTCCAGTCGGCTAAATTATCGTTCTTGAACCTATTTGCGGTGGGGGGGAACGGAGCTCTCACCCATGCCAATCAGAATGCAGATGAATTCAGTTGCAGTTGAGTGACCTGTGTTGTGGCTGTCTAGATGGAATGCACAAATGTAGCTGTCTCGCAACCCAATCCAGACGTCAATTGGAGACAGGTTTTCAGGCAAATAGAGCAGTAAGTGCAGAGAAATGCTCACTCTCTAAAAATGACATTTATAAAATAGTAAAGTTAAATCCAACCTTACCAGTAAATAGGATTTATCAATAAATAAATAAAGCTTCTCCTCTCTGATATGGAATTACCCCCCAAAAAGTATAAGGGAATACCCAATGTTAACCTATGAGAGGGGCAGACCTCACAGTAGTGAAAAATATAATAGACTCTTTGGTACTACCAGGACATGCAAACTACCACAGTACATGTCTTACCTTTTACTTACATAGCATGATGCCCCTAGGACTACCTAGGGCCTACCTTAGGGGTTAATTATATGTAATAAAATTGGATTTTAAGGCTTGGCAAGTAGTTTTAAATGGCAAGTCGAAGTGGCAGTACACTGCAGCACAGGCACTGCAGTAGCAGGCTTGACACAGTTTGAAATGCTACTTCTTTGGGCGGCACCATCAGTCCCTGGGTATATGGTATACCACTTTACAAGGGGCTTTCAAGTAAATTAAATCTGTCAGTCAGGTATACTCCAATTACACACATGATTCGGGAAGAAGCACGTGCACTTCAACACTGATTAGTAGGGATAAAGTGATCAGAGTCCTAAGGCCAACAAAAAGATACAGCAAAATGCGGAGGTGAAAAGCAATAAGGTGGGGTTGAGACCACCTTAAGAATGCAAGGTCTAACAAAAACGAACTAAGGATAACATGAGTAAAACATCAGGTTTCTCTACGCAATTGGGTGAGACAAGTTTGCCTTCTTTTATCTTCCATAAATGCAATCTTTCCCGGATCCCTTCAATATATAGCTCTTCAAGGAAAAAAGATAAAGCACTTACAAAGGAGCCTCAAATACTCAAAGATGGTAGACTTCTGTAATATGGGCCATAAACTAAAAGCAGCGCGAAAACAGAGTGCAATAGGGTCCCAAAAACTTGAGTGCCACATGAGAGTATGCATGAAAGCCTATCCTTTTCCAAACTAGAGATATACTCATGCAATTTTTGTTTTTAGGAGAGAATGTGCCTGCTGAAAAAAACATTATTTTTAAAAAGTGAATTGCAGAATATCAGGAATTTGCTGTGGGACACCTTGAAAACTTTCATACAGATTATTTTCACAAAAAGTCAGTTGTTGTGGCCGAGTGGTTAAGGCGATGGACTAGAAATCCATTGGGGTCTCCCCGCGCAGGTTCGAATCCTGCCAACAACAAGAATTTTTTTTTAACATCGGCTACAATTTCAGAAGTTAACCTTTAGTATTTCTTCCATGTCAGTTTTATAAATAGGTGGCTTATTTTGGTGTCACTATTGCCCTTTCACATATTTATTATCGCTACCGCTTTCATATCTTTGCTATAACTCTCGTCCTACATTAGCGCTGGTGCAAACGCTTCAAATTATTATACCCTGGTTCTCTCAGTCATACCTGTTCATGCACTTGAAACTTACTTTACCAATAAAAGAAGCAAACAGAAAAATAAAATAAAAGTGCTTGCTGGATTAGGCAAACACACTTCATAAAACTGCATTTTCTTTTCTATTCTCCCCGTGTTACAAGCTTAACTGCTCCCTGTGTAATTTCTCTTAGCCTGCTGTCCCAGGAAGAGAATTTTATCTACAGGCTCATTCTGTGTTTTTTTCCTAGTCTTTCTTTCCCTTTTCTGAGATTTGTAACTGTTCCTTTACGTGCTCTATTTAGGCGCCATTAATCTCATTTGAGCTCCTTGTACCTGCTGCTGTTTTCTCCACACCTCATACTTCCTTTTCCCTCTTTCTCTCTTTCTCTGAGGTTGGTGGCTACTTTCCAAAGATTCTGATGCCCCAATGTTCCTTCATCTTGTTGTCAGACGTGAATTGGAAAAGCAACCAAATTAACAAGCATTTACCACTCACACATGGCAGAAGTTTATAATTTAATTCAATGAGCTAAGAAAAGCGTGTTGTGGGGCCCCTACAAGCCATGGTGCTTGCTTCATCATAATTAGGCATGCAGTCATTAGCCACAGCTCTGATCATGGGTCACTGAGGTCAGTTTCAATAATTCCTCAAAAACCTAACCATGCAGTCCCCCCTAACTGTGTAGTTATCTTGCTTTACTGCTGTTTGTGTGATTAGCTGGGAGGAGCTCACGGCAGCATCCTCCCTATAAAAGTGTAGTTGGACCTCTCCTTAACTCTTTCTTGCTTCACATACAGATGGCTTGAGGAGGTACAGGGGAGATGCAGGTCTAATAGACAGAATAGAAGATCTGCGCCAGGTGTGTTTCTCTGCATTGGTGTCCCATCACAGGCCCACAAGTGTATGTGTGATCTTTGACTTCTGGAAGTTCACAAGCAGGCGGCCAGGAAACGGTTTCAGCCTATCAACCACTGAGGAGACAAAGCCTTTGTATAAGGAATGAGGAAGCAATGAACACATTCAGCCTATCACAGGAGTAGCCCTGAGTGTTCCGAATTATAAATTCTCCATGTCACTATATGTTATTGAGCCCAAGTAGCTCGCCGTGATCGTATAGTGGTTAGCACTCTGCGTTGTGGCCGCAGCAACCTCGGTTCGAATCCGAGTCACGGCATTGTGGTTGGCAATGTCATGGCAGTTGGGTTTTTCTTTTACAGAATTACCAAATGTACCAGTTGTTTTTGTAAAATGTCTATTAAAACAGATCCTTATAAATATTTAAACGATCTAACGACAAATTATTTAAACACACATGATTATAAGATGTAGCTATATTGTACCTACTGACATAAATTAATCAATCAATCAATCAATCAATCATGCCATTTGTATAGCGCACTACTCACCCGGGAGGGTCTCAAGGTGCTTGGGGGGAGGGGTCTGCTACTGCTCGAACAGCCAGGTCTTGAGTTGTTTCCTGAAGGCGAGATGGTCCTGGGTCAGCCGAAGGTGGATGGGGAGGGAGTTCCAAGTCTTGGCAGCCAGGTAAGAGAAGGATCTTCCTCCGGCGGTGGCTCTTCGGATGCGTGGTACGGCTGCGAGGGCGAGGCTGGTGGACCGTAGCTGGCGGGTGGGCGTGTAGAAGGTCAGGCGGTCGTTGAGGTACTTGGGGCACAGGTCGTGGAGAGACTTGTGTGTGTTGGTGAGGAGCCGGAACGTGATCCTCTTGTCGACGGGGAGCCAGTGCAGGTTCCTCAGGTGGCCGGAGATGTGGCTGCGTCAGGGGACATCCAGGATGAGTCGGGCGGAGGCGTTCTGGATGCGCTGGAGTCTTTTCTGTAGCTTGGCTGTGGTTCCGGCGTAGAGGGCGTTTCCTTAGTCCAGTCGGCTAAATTATCGTTCTTGAACCTATTTGCGGTGGGGGGAACGGAGCTCTCCCCCATGCCAATCAGAATGCAGATGAATTCAGTTGCAGTTGAGTGACCTGTGTTGTGGCTGTCTAGATGGAATGCACAAATGTAGCTGTCTCGCAACTCAATCCAGACGTCAATTGGAGACAGGTTTTCAGGCAAATAGAGCAGTAAGTGCAGAGAAATGCTCACTCTCTAGAAAATGACATTCATAAAATAGTAAAGTTAAATCCAACCTTACCAGTAAATAGGATTTATCAATAAATAAATAAAGCTTCTCCTCTCTGATATGGAATTACCCCCCAAAAAGTATAAGGGAATACCCAATGTTAACCTATGAGAGGGGCAGACCTCACAGTAGTGAAAAATGTAATAGACTGTTTGGTACTACCAGGACATGCAAACTACCACAGTACATGTCTTACCTTTTACTTACATAGCATGATGCCCCTAGGACTACCTAGGGCCTACCTTAGGGGTTAATTATATGTAATAAAATTGGAGTTTAAGGCTTGGCAAGTAGTTTTAAATGGCAAGTCGAAGTGGCAGTACACTGCAGCACAGGCACTGCAGTAGCAGGCTTGAGACAGTTTGAAATGCTACTTCTTTGGGCGGCATAATCAGTCCCTGGGTATATGGTATACCACTTTACAAGGGGATTTCAAGTAAATTAAATCTGTCAGTCAGGTATACTCCAATTACACACATGATTAGGGAAGATGCACGTGCACTTCAGCACTGATTAGTAGCGATAAAGTGATCAGTGTCCTAAGGCCAACAAAAAGATACAGAAAAATGCGGAGGTGAAAAGCAATAAGGTGGGGTTGAGACCACCTTAAGAATGCAAGGTCTAACAAAAACGAACTAAGGATAACATGAGTAAAACATCAGGTTTCTCTACGCAATTTGGTGAGACAAGTTTGCCTTCTTTTATCTTCCATAAATGCAATCTTTCCCGGATCCCTTCAATATATAGCTCTTCAAGGAAAAAAGATAAAGCACTTACAAAGGAGCCTCAAATACTCAAAGATGGTAGACTTCTGTAATATGGGCCATAAACTAAAAGCAGCGCGAAAACAGAGTGCAATAGGGTCCCAAAAACTTGAGTGCCACATGAGAGTATGCATGAAAGCCTATCGTTTTCCAAACTAGAGATATACTCATGCAATTTTTGTTTTTAGGAGAGAATGTGCCTGCTGAAAAAAACATTATTTTTAAAAAGTGAATTGCAGAATATCAGGAATTTGCTGTGGGACACCTTGAAAACTTTCATACAGATTATTTGCACAAAACTTACAGTCAGTTGTTGTGGCCGAGTGGTTAAGGCGATGGACTAGAAATGCATTGGTGTCTCCCCGCGCAGGTTCGAATCCTGCCAACAATGAGAATTTTTTTTAACATCGGCTACAATTTCAGAAGTTAACCTTTAGTATTTCTTCCATGTCAGTTTTATAAATACGTGGCTTATTTTGGTGTCACTATTGCCCTTTCACATATTTATTATCGCTACCGCTTTCATATCTTTGCTATAACTCTCGTCCTACATTAGCGCTGGTGCAAACGCTTCAAATTATTATACCCTGGCTCTCTCAGTCATACCTGTTCATGCACTTGAAACTTACTTTACCAATAAAAGAAGCAAACAGAAAAATAAAATAAAAGTGCTTGCTGGATTAGGCAAACACACTTCATAAAATTGCATTTTCTTTTCTATTCTCCCCGTGTTACAAGCTTAACTGCTCCCTGTGCAATTTCTCTTAGCCTGCTGTCCCAGGAAGAGAATTTTATCTACAGGCTCATTCTGTGTTTTTTTCCTAGTCTTTCTTTCCCTTTTCTGAGATTTGTAACTGTTCCTTTACGTGCTCTATTTAGGCGCCATTAATCTCATTTGAGCTCCTTGTACCTGCTGCTGTTTTCTCCACACCTCATACTTCCTTTTCCCTCTTTCTCTCTTTCTCTGAGGTTGGTGGCTACTTTCCAAAGATTCTGATGCCCCAATGCTCCTTCATCTTGTTGTCAGACGTGAATTGGAAAAGCAACCAAATTAACAAGCATTTACCACTCACACATGGCAGAAGTTTATAATTTAATTCAATGAGCTAAGAAAAGCGTGTTGTGGGGCCCCTACGAGCCATGGTGCTTGCTTCATCATAATTAGGCACGCAGTCATTAGCCACAGCTCTGATCATGGGTCACTGAAGTCAGTTTCAATAATTCCTCAAAAACCTAACCATGCAGTCCCCCCTAACTGTGTAGTTATCTTGCTTTACTGCTGTTTGTGTGATTAGCTGGGAGGAGCTCACGGCAGCATCCTCCCTATAAAAGAGTAGATGGACCTCTCCTTAACTCTTTCTTGCTTCACGTAGAGATGGCTTGAGGAGGTACAGGGGAGATGCAGGTCTAATAGACAGAATAGAAGATCTGCGGCAGGTGTGTTTCTCTGCATTGGTGTCCCATCACAGGCCCACATGTGTATGTGTGATCTTTGACTACTGGCAGTACACAAGCAGGCGGCCAGGAAACGGTTTCAGCCTATCAACCACTGAGGAGACAAAGCATTTGTATAAGGAATGAGGAAGCAATGAACACATTCAGCCTATCACAGGAGTAGCCCTGAGTGTTCCGAATTATAAATTCTCCATGTCACTGTATGTTATTGAGCCCAAGTAGCTCGCCGTGATTGTATAGTGGTTAGTACTCTGCGTTGTGGCCGCAGCAACCTCGGTTCAAATCAGAGTCACGGCATTGTGGTTGGCAATGTCACGGCAGTTGGGTTTTTCTTTTACAGAACTACTAAATGTACCAGTTGTTTTTGTAAAATGTCTATTAAAACAGATCCTTTTAAATATTTAAACGATCTAACGACAAATTATTTAAACGCACATGATTATAAGATGTAGCTATATTGTACCTACTGACATAAATTATCGTTCTTGAACATATTAGTGGTGGGGGGAACGGAGCTCTCCCCCATGCCAATCAGAAAGCAGATGAATTCAGTTGCAGCTGAGTGACCTGTGTTGTGGCTGTCTAGATGGAATGCACAAATGTAGCTGTCTCGCAGCCCAATCCAGACGTCAATTGGAGACAGGTTTTCAGGCAAATAGAGCAGTAAGTGCAGAGAAATGCTCACTCTCTAAAAATATCATTTATAAAATAGTAAAGTTAAATCCAACCTCACCAGTAAATAGGATTCATCAATAAATAAATAAAGCTTCTCCTCTCTGATATGGAATTACCCCCCAAAAAGTATAAGGGAATACCCAATGTTAACCTATGAGAGGGGCAGACCTCACAGTAGTGAAAAATGTAATAGACTGTTTGGTACTACCAGGACATGCAAACTACCACAGTACATGTCTTACCTTTTACTTACATAGCATGATGCCCCTAGGACTACCTAGGGCCTACCTTAGGGGTTAATTATATGTAATAAAATTGGAGTTTAAGGCTTGGCAAGTAGTTTTAAATGGCAAGTCGAAGTGGCAGTACACTGCAGCACAGGCACTGCAGTAGCAGGCTTGAGACAGGTTTGAAATGCTACTTCTTTGGGCTGCACAATCAGTCCCTGGGTATATGGTATACCACTTTATAAGGGGCTTTCAAGTAAATTAAATCTGTCAGTCAGGTATACTCCAATTACACACATGATTAGGGAAGAAGCACGTGCACTTCAGCACTGATTAGTAGCGATAAATTGATCAGAGTCCTAAGGCCAACAAAAAGATACAGCAAAATGCGGAGGTGAAAAGCAAAAAGGTAGGGTTGAGACCACCTTAAGAATGCAAGGTCTAACAATATCGAACTAAGGATAACATGAGTAAAACATCAGGTTTCTCTACGGCATTTGGTGAGACAAGTTTGCCTTCTTTTATCTTCCATAAATGCAATCTTTCCCGAATCCCTTTATTATATAGCTCTTCAAGGAAAAAAGATAAAGCACTTACAAAGGAGCCTCAAATACTCAAAGATGGTAGACTTCTGTAATATGGGCCATAAACTAAAAGCAGCACGAAAACAGAGTGCAATAGGGTCCCAAAAACTTGAGTGCCAGATGAGAGTATGCATGAAAGCCTATCCTTTTCCAAACTAGAGATATACTCATGCAATTTTTGTTTTTAGGAGAGAATGTGCCTGCTGAAAAAAACATTATTTTTAAAAAGTGCATTGCAGAATATCAGGAATTTGCTGTGGAACACCTTGAAAACTTGCATACAGATTATTTGCACAAAGCTTACAGTCAGTTGTTGTGGCCGAGTGGTTAAGGCGATGGACTAGAAATCCATTGGTGTCTCCCCGCGCAGGTTCGAATCCTGCCAGCAACGAGAATCTTTTTAACATCGGCTACAATTTCAGAAATTAACCTTTAGTATTTCTTCCATGTCAGTTTTATAAATAGGTGGCTTATTTTGGTGTCACTATTGCCCTTTCACATATTTATTATCGCTACCCCTTTCATATCTTTGCTATAACTCTCGTCCTACATTAGCGCTGGTACAAACGCTTCAAATTATTATACCCTGGCTCTCTCAGTCATACCTGTGCATGCACTTGAAACTTACTTTACCAATAAAAGAAGCAAATAGAAAAATAAAACAAAAGTGCTTGCTGGATTAGGCAAACACACTTCATAAAACTGCATTTTCTTTTCTATTCTCCCCGTGTTACAAGCTTAACTGCTCCCTGTGTAATTTCTCTTAGCCTGCTGTCCCAGGAAGAGAATTTTATCTACAGGCTCTTTCTGTGTTTTTTTCCTAGTCTTTCTTTCCCTTTTCTTAGATTTGTAACTGTTCCTTTACGTGCTCTATTTAGGCGCCATTAATCTCATTTGAGCGCCTTGTACCTGCTGCTGTTTTCTCCACACCTCATACTGCCTTTTCCCTCTTTCTCTCTTTCTCTGAGGTTGGTGGCTACTTTCCAAAGCTTCTGATGCCCCAATGTTCCTTCATCTTGTTGTCAGACATGAACTGGAAAAAGCAACCAAATTAACAAGTCTTTACCACTCACACATGGCAGACGTTTATACTTTAATTCAATGAGCTAAGAAAAGCGTGTTGTGGGGCCCCTACGAGCCATGGTGCTTGCTTCATCATAATTAGGCACGCAGTCATTAGCCACAGCTCTGATCATGGGTCACTGAGGTCAGTTTCAATAATTCCTCAAAAACCTAACCATGCAGTCCCCCCTAACTGTGTAGTTATCTTGCTTTACTGCTGTTTGTGTGATTAGCTGGGAGGAGCTCACGGCAGCATCCTCCCTATAAAAGTGTAGATGGACCGCTCCTTAACTCTTTCTTGCTTCACATACAGATGGCTTGAGGAGGTAAAGGGGAGATGCAGGTCTAATAGACAGAAAAGAAGATCTGCGCCAGGTGTGTTTCTCTGCATTGGTGTCCCATCACAGGCCCACAAGTGTATGTGTGATCTTTGACTACTGGCAGTTCACAAGCAGGCGGTGTCAGGACTCAATCTGTGGGCCCTGTCATTACCTATCCAACTGCGCTGTTGAGTGAATCAAGAGGTACTACAAACACTTGGGTTGACAAGGTGCGATCTTGGAGACGTAAGATGGCCGCCGTTGTTGCCAGCGTGGAAGACAGCAGACGTTCTAGTCTCTCAGACCCCAGCTGCTGAGACTTCTATGTGGAGCGCGAGCGTCATGAAAAACGCGCACTTCACTGAAGACCCTAGCTGAGGAGGTTCGTTTTCCTGAAGCGACGAAGATTCTAGTAATAAGCATTTCCCAGTTTGAGAAGTCGAGTACCTGAGCGAATCATTTTGTGGAAGACGTCGGACTCAGACTCGGTGCAGAAAGTCAAGCGCGAGTCTCTGAGGGCATTGTGAGCGTCAGAATAAAAAGACTGAGAAATACCGTTGACAGCCGCCAAGACGCTGAGAAGCGGCCGCCAGTCAAATCCTGTCGGAGATTCAAGTCCTAAGGGAACAAGACCGGGCGAGAAGCGCCTACAGCGCCAGTCACTGAAAACACAAGCTAAGTGAACATCTACCTATCGCCTGTGAAAATTAAAATATATATATATATATATATATTACCTACTGGCGGTCGCCAGTAGGTATATATAGTTAGGATTTTTTCTCTATGGGATTTTTGAGAATTCTATGTCTAATAACTTTGGCGTTTGTGGACGGAATTGGCTGAAATTTTCAGGAAAATGGAACATTTTGTTTCTGAGCAGCCCCTGACAATTTGGGGGGGTTTCATCAAGGGGGGGCCGAGAAAAAAGGGGGGTCCCAAAACGTGTTTTTCCCATGTTAATTTCCATAGAGCGGTTGGCCTCACTTTTAGCTCGAACGGCTGAATGGATTTGCACGAAACTTGGCAAAATTGTAGGGACTCTTAGCCCGATGTGCCTTTGCTAGATCACAATATATGTGCTCCAGTGGATTTTGAGTAATTTAGGTTCAAAAAAAGATATATATCTGGGCGGAGCCTAACCACACATCTGATCTGATTGGCTGTCAGCACTTCATCCAAGAAGTGTTGGCAGCCATCTTGGGACCAATATACATGATAGCACCTCATTAAAAAGCATTGTAGTTAATAGAGGGTTTTAGGACTTTAGTTACATTATAAATCATTTGTTGATGGTACCATACTCGTTTTAGGAATTGTGGTGGGTTCTAAGGTGATTTTACCATGTGAAAAAACCTTCTGCTGTGATATCATGAATATTGTTTGAAAGAAAACTAATATCTCATGATTTTCCCACAGTGGTTTGGAAGGGGATCTATAAGCTAAACTGAAAGCATATTTTCTGTAAATTCACATTATCTTTCTCAGTCATGTGAAAATGAAGTCTGACATTCTCAGTAAAACATGTACATCCAACAAGGACAGAGACTGTCAGTTGATTCCTTTGTGTTCTACTGCAGCCTCCTAGAGTGTTCTAAAGAACAACTAGAGCGCTAACAGTCCTACTTATTACAAAGGTATGGCACACCTGAAGCCATCTTGATTGGAATAAAGTGGTAACTCTTAAAACATTTAATTTAAAAAGAAACAACATGAGGGGGTATATTTTGCCATAGAAAGTATGATTAGTGCTGCAGAATGAAAAATTAGGGCACATTTTGAGTGACTTCTCAAATCCTTTTCTATTTCATTAAAACATTCTGACATGCAGTCTCCCAAAATGGCCACCAGAGACAAAAGAGCCCAAATGTAGCCCAAATATCACCCAGATGTAGCCCAAGTATAGCCCAATGACAGAATGTCCCAGAGTGTTCTAAAGAACAACTAGAGCGCTAACAGTCCTACTTATTACAAAGGTATGGCACACCTGAAGCCATCTTGATTGGAATAAAGTGGTAACTCTTAAAACATTTAATTTAAAAAGAAACAACATGAGGGGGTATATTTTGCCATAGAAAGTATGATTAGTGCTGCAGAATGAAAAATTAGGGCACATTTTGAGTGACTTCTCAAATCCTTTTCTATTTCATTAAAACATTCTGACATGCAGTCTCCCAAAATGGCCACCAGAGACAAAAGAGCCCAAATGTAGCCCAAATATCACTCAGATGTAGCCCAAGTATAGCCCAATGACAGAATGTCCCAGAGTGTTCTAAAGAACAACTAGAGCGCTAACAGTCCTACTTATTACAAAGGTATGGCACACCTGAAGCCATCTTGATTGGAATAAAGTGGTAACTCTTAAAACATTTAATTTAAAAAGAAACAACATGAGGGGGTATATTTTGCCATAGAAAGTATGATTAGTGCTGCAGAATGAAAAATTAGGGCACATTTTGAGTGACTTCTCAAATCCTTTTCTATTTCATTAAAACATTCTGACATGCAGTCTCCCAAAATGGCCACCAGAGACAAAAGAGCCCAAATGTAGCCCAAATATCACCCAGATGTAGCCCAAGTATAGCCCAATGACAGAATGTCCCAGAGTGTTCTAAAGAACAACTAGAGCGCTAACAGTCCTACTTATTACAAAGGTATAGCACACCTGGAGCCATCGTGATGGGAATAAAGTGGTAACTCTTAAAACATTTAATTTAAAAAGGAACAAAATGAGGGGGTATATTTTGACATATGAATTATGATTAGTGCTGCAGAAAGAAAAATTAGGGCACATTTTGAGTGACTTCTCAAACCCTCTTCAATTTCATTAAAAAAATTCTGACATGCAGACTGAAACATGCACTTTGAATACCAGCAGCAGACGTCCCTGGTGAGCAGTAGCTTTACTACAGTGATCTAATGTGCAACTAGAGTGCTAACATTCAGAATTTATGGCAAATGTGTGACACATCTGAATGCCTTCTTGATGGAACCAAAGTAAACAAGCATTGAAAATGCAATAGATCTCGCCCTCGTTTAAGTTAAAGCCATTCTGTTTGTAATGAGGTGGCTTTTTAGCTTTGCTTTTATTAGTGTTTTTTCAACTTTCATGTAAATAACATGCATCTGTATGCATATAAGTATATGTATGCATGCATTTATGTTTGTATTTATATAGATATACAGATGATATATGTTTATATATGTATGTATATATATATATTCACTGAAAAAACCATAGGTTATAGACCATATATAGTTAGGAATTAGCATTTACAAAACCTTGAAAATTCACTGAAAAAACCATAGGTTATAGACCATATATAGTTAGGAATTAGCATTTACAAAACCTTGAAAATTCACTGAAAAAACCATAGGTTATAGACCATATATAGTTAGGAATTCGCATTTACAAAACCTTATTTTACTCACACAAAACCATTGAAATTCCATATATAGTTAGTTGCACTAACTATATATCGCGCACCCGCAATCCACTGCTGATGATGTCACATATTACATCATTCATGACATGGTCAGTGACATCACTGATGACATCACTGATGACATCTCAAATGACATCACTGATGACATCACTGATGACAACATCCAGTGACTGTATGTTTCTGTAAAGTTAAAATATGTCTTACATATTGAAGAATGAGTGGATGTATAAGCGTCTGGATGAAGGATTTAGTAGGTGCATGACTGACTGTATGAGTGAGTGATTAAATGTGTCTCACTGAGTGCATGGGTTAGTGACTAAACTGTCTTAATTTGTGCATCATTATGTCTGTTGTTCTGTAAACTGTTGCATGTGTTGATAAGTAGCTATATGAGTAACTATATGGGTTATTGATTGGTTGCCCAAGTATTTGTATGGGAGACTGAGTGTGTGTGTGGGTGGCTGGGAGGTGTATGACTCTGTGCATAGATGTGCGAGCAGTTGATTCACTAGATGTATGGTTTCAAAAGTGCATGTGGAAACAGCTGTATGGGCGGTTGACTGTGTGCATGAGTGTATTGGTGAGTGAATGGATATCTCAGTGCTACATGTCAAAGTAAGTACATATGTAAAACACAGTACATGTGAGAGTTGACATATATAAATAACTGTGCATAAGAGCCAGTGAATGTGTGAGTGGCTGTATGGATCATTGTGAACTTGTATCAGGGATTGTATAAGAGAGTAAATATGTGTTAGTATATGTTTGAATAAGTAAAGTTTGTATAACTGTATAGTTGAGGAAATGGAGGTGTGATTGATTCTTTGCATGACTGACTAGGTGTGTGAGTAACTCCATGGATGAGTGACAGTCTGTGAGTGTCTGTTTACACTGATTGTATCTAAGGTTATATTAGAGTCTGAAGAGGTTCATCGTATTATCACATGAATGATATCATCAGTGATGTGATCAGTAATGTCAAATAAGATGTCATCAGTGATGTCATCAGTGATGTCATTTGAGATGTCATCAGTGATGTCATTTGAGATGTCATCAGTGATGTCATCAGTGATGTCACTGACCATGTCATGAATGATTTAATATGTGACATCATCAGCAGTGGATTGCGGGTGCGCGATATATAGTTAGTGCAACTAACTATATATGGAATTTCAATGGTTTTGTGTGAGTAAAATAAGGTTTTGTAAATGCGAATTCCTAACTATATATGGTCTATAACCTATGGTTTTTTCAGTGAATTTTCAAGGTTTTGTAAATGCTAATTCCTAACTATATATGGTCTATAACCTATGGTTTTTTCAGTGAATATATATATAGACAATACGAGAATTGCAATTCAATTAAGCAACTGTTGTTCTTTTAAAAAATAGAACTTATAAGTAAACGTTTTAAAAGAAAAAGAAAGACAAGATGTAAAATATGTAAATACTTACCTCAACTGCTGAAACAACTCGAGGAGCTCAGTGAGCCTGCAAGGAAAGAAAAGAGAGCAAGAATTAGTCATCAGTCAGAGGCCCTATAAGTAAATAAGGAAAGACCATTCAGACAGAAACCCATATTAACAGAAAGCTCTAATATTAGTGAAGTAAGTGCACCTTTCCCTACCAAAATATAAATAGGTAATATTAAGTAAGAGTCATCAGGAACAAAATTAATCTATGTTTGCTGTTTATTTGTTATAATAGTGACAACTGATAGATGAGCTGAGTTAAATCATTTCATTAAGAAGAGAGGCAAGGTCCAGCAGCACAAGGGTGGGTGAGCAGAAAAAAACACGTACTCAAGAGTAGACAAATGATTAACCGGATGGCAGGAATGTAATGTTGTGCTATTGCTTTTAGGTTCCTCAAAGCTACAAAGCCACCAGAAGGCAGAGACCAGAGGGAACCAGCGCAGGACCATTCTCTTCTCTGTTTGTTATTTTATCCAACACCCCCTTCCCTTAGGGTAATGAAGGGAGGGTTCAGTGACTTGACCCACCGACATTGCTGAGAGGGATTTGGGTTCTAGCATCTCTGCTCCTGTGCAAGACCTTGGTGAGCAACATAAGTTACATAGTCCTGACAGAGTGAAGTGCCCAAGTAGCCTTTGCACCTGAACAGAGATGGCAGAAGGAATTGATGTCCAGTCCTTAGGTACAATCCTAGATGCTATACAGAAGGAATTGGGAGCGGTGAGGGAGGAGAATCGAAGCTTGAGGCAAGAAGTGATTAGTGCTAGGAAAGAAACTGCTGAATTGGCGTTAAGACTACGCCAACCAAGTAGTTTGGAGAGAGAAGCCATGAACCCAGTCTTAGAGACAACTAATAGGTCCACTACTCAGGTAATACATTCTCTCTCTCCGGTCATTCCATTAGCAGCTCCGGAGAGATTTAATGGGGATCCTCAGAAAGCGCAGATATTTTTATCACAGTGCTCATTACATTTTATGTGCCGCCCTTCGATCTTCCTCGACGCGCAGTCTAGAGTGGCTTTCATACTTTCATATCTTAGTGGAGATGCAGCTTCGTGGTCCATGCCCCTAGTCACAAGAGATGACCCCTTGCTACGGAATTTTGAGGATTTTAAACAAGAATTTTTAAGAATATTCGACCGAAGGAGAATTTCTCAGGTGGTGGATAATGAACTCTTAGATCTTCGACAGGGGAATCGAGACTTGATCGCATACCTGGCTCAATTCAATAAGTTGGTAGTAGAGACCAATTGGCCAGAGAGCAAGAGAGCCGCAGTATTTTATCGTGGGCTGAGAGATGAATTAAAAGACACCTTGGCTCAAATTCCTAATCGGCCTACCGAAATTTCAGCACTGATAGATTTAGTGTTAGAGATAGATTTCCGTCAAGGAGAACGGCGTGGGGAGAAGAAGAAAGATTTTAAGGCAATACCTCCGAGATTTGACCGGGCTCGGTCAGATGGCACAAAAACCTCTGAAAATCATACAGGAATCGAACCGATGCAAATTGGGACAATAAGAGGCCCTTTGACTAAAGAAGAGAAGGAAAGAAGAAGAGCGAACAACCAATGTATGTATTGTGGATCCGGAAGCCATTTCGTCCGAGAGTGTCCGAAGAAACCAAAGGGTCCATTCAAGCCGAAGGAAAACTAATGGCACCACCTGTGGGGGGAGTTGAACAGGTGAGTGCGACTCAAGAAATAACTCCACATGAACACCAAGTCGCGAACACGCTACAGTCAGCGGCGCCGCATCTAGTTTTGACAATGGAAGTGAAATTCAGACAGACAACCTTGACTGAAGTGTCGGTGATGATTGACTCAGGTGCCACAGGGAACTTCTGTGATTTAAAGTTTGCCACAAGGGTTGGAATTCAGGCAATTCGGAAGGCCAAGAGTGAACCAGTACGTGCTGTAGATGGGACAAATCTTTCTTCAGGGCCCATCGTGAGCCATACCGAGGCTATCCAGTTGACAACCAGAGAAGGACATCAGGAGGAAGTTCAGTTTAATTTGATAGATGCCCCTCAATTCCAATTAATTCTTGGCCTCCCCTGGCTTACGGAGCATAATCCTACAATTAATTGGAGTTCCAGAACTATAGTGATGGATTCAAGTTACTGTTGTGAAAATTGTTTCGATTCAGAGAACCAACTTGAAAAGAACACCCCAGCGCAGGCCTTGTGTACCATCGAGCATTCCCTGTGTGTGATCAATGTTCAAGAAATTCCAGAAGAATATAAGGAATTCGCAGAAGTATTCAATGAAGTGGAAGCAGAACGCTTACCGCCACATCGAGTTTATGACTGCAAGATAGAATTAGAGCCCGGGTCAAATTTGCCATGCAGTCGTGTCTATGCCTTGACCGAGAAGGAACATCAACATTTGAAGGAGTACTTGGATAAGTATCTTGCCAATGGTTTCATTCGACCGTCCCAATCGCCTGTTTCGTCGCCCCTGTTTTTTGTGCCTAAGAAGGAAGGAGAATTGCGGCTGTGCATCGACTACAGAGCCATAAATAAAATAACCAAGAAAAACCGATATCCTCTACCACTAATCTCAGTGCTTCTAGACCAAGTAAAAGGGGCTCGAATCTATAAGAAGCTCGATCTAAGAGGGGCCTATCATCTAGTCCGGATGCGAGAAGGAGACGAGTGGAAGACGGCATTTCGGACAAGATTTGGGCTTTTTGAATATCAAGTGATGCCCTATGGATTGTGCAATGCCCCGGCCGCCTTCCAGCACTTCATCAACGACGTCTTGAAAGAGTTTATAGATCGGTGTGCAATTGTGTACATAGACGATATCCTAATTTATTCTTCCGATGTGGCAAGACATCACGAGCAAGTGAGAGGAGTGTTGCAGAAGCTACAGGAGAATAAATTGTTTGTGAAGTTAGAAAAATGCGCCTTTGATGTGACCAAGGTGGAATTCTTGGGCTTCGTACTGTCACCTTCCGGAATCGTGATGGACCAACGCAAGGTGGAAGCAGTGACAAACTGGAAATCCCCGAGAAGTGTGAAAGAAGTTCAAGGCTTCATAGGATTCGCTAACTTTTATCGGAGGTTTATTAGCGAGTTCTCCAAGAAGATCCTCCCTCTCACCAAGTTACTGAGAAAAGGAACCAAGTTTGAGTGGTCTGAAGAAGCGGAAGAGGCCTTTCAATCGTTAAAAAAGAATTTCACCACAGCGCCAGTTTTGTTGCATGCTGACCCCTCAGAGCCTTTTTACGTAGAAACTGATGCGTCAGATCAAGCGGTGGGAGGAGTGCTGTCACAACGACACAAAACCACGGGCCAATTGCATCCGGTTGCCTACAGATCCAGAAAACTATCTCCTGCTGAAGTGAATTATACCATCACGGAGAAGGAGCTGTTGGCTATCAAGGACGCCTTTAAGGAGTGGCAACACTATTTGATGGGTGCCCGACATCAAGAATTTGAATTTAATTTGAATTTAAAAACATTTGTACAGCGCGCGTTTACCGGGCGGTTTCATGGCGCTAGTGGGGGACAGTGGGTGGCAGCAAGGAGAGGCTAGGTCAGGTAGGCTTGCGTGAAGAGGAAGGTTTTGAGGTTCTTCCGAAACAAAAGATAGGAAGGAGAAGTGCGCAGGGTAGCAGGGAGGGAGTTCCAGAAGGTGGGAGCCAAGACAGCAAAACTTGAGCCGCCCGCTTTCTGTTTTTTAAAGCGAGGAATGACAAGGAGGGCCGAGTGAGCGGAGCGAAGTTCTCTGCCGGGATGATAGGACTTGATGGCAGAACAGATACATTCGGGAGCAGTGCCTGATCTGGCCTGATAGGTGAGGCAGCCAAGTTTAAAGAGGGCGCGCTCTTTTATTGGGAGCCAGTGGAGTGTTTTGAGCAATGGGGTGGCTCGATGGTATTTGGGCAGGCCGTGGATCAGGCGAGCACCCTGGTTCTGCACCAGTTGCAAGCGACGAATCGCGTAGGCAGGGGCCCCGTTATGGACTATGTTACCGTAGTCTATACGAGACAATACCATGGCCAGAATGATTACTTTTAAGGCAGAGGAAGAAAAAAAACTGGAAACTTTCCTAATAGTTCTAAGGGAGAAAAAACAGGAGGAAACCACGGAACTAACTTGTGAATGGACGGTGAGTTGGGAATTGAGGAAAATCCCCAAGGTTTTTACTTTGGGTACAGGAAGTGGGGGGGCACCAAGAGAAGGGGGCCAGAAGGAAGGGGACCATGGACTGCAACCACCTCCGGTCAGATCCAGCTCGGTCTTGTCCGGGTTGAGTTTGAGGTGGTTGCAGTTCATCCAATCATGAATGAACGTCATTACTGTCTGGACGTTCATGGCAGATGAAGATGAGTGGGATAGATTGAAAATTAGCGGTGTTTACGGATCATCGTAATTTAAAATTCTTGAAAACGGCCAGAACACTTACTCCACGACAGCTGAGGTGGTCTCTGTATTTTGCAGATTACGATTTCATAATCACTTTTCGTCCTGGAGCCCAAAATGGGAAAGCAGACGCGTTATCCAGAATTGGTACTGAGTTTTAGAAAACCTCCAAAGACATTCAGCCAATCATTCCCAGTGATAAGATTATCGGAGCCATAACCACCATTCAACTACAAGAGTCAATTGCAGATGTCATGAGCGAAGAGGCCATGCAGAGATGGGTGGAAGAAGACACCAACAGAAGAATAATTCAAAAATTGCCCTATCATCAGAATGCCTTGTATCTACCAACAATCGAGGTACGTCAGCAAGTAATGCAAGAGTGTCATGACGACAAACTGGCTGGCCACAAGGGAGAAGCTAAGACAGAGGAATTAGTCAAGAGACATTATTGGTGGCCTAAAATGGCGTCAGATATTGAGACGTATGTGAAGTCTTGTGAGATTTGCGCGCAGGGGAAGTCAGAACGGCAGGCTCCAAAGGGGTTATTGCAACCCCTACCCACACCCCCCCATCCATGGCACACAGTTACATTAGACCTTATAACAGACCTACCAGTAAGTCGGGGATTCGACACAATTCTAGTGGTAGTGGATGCCTTCTCAAAAATGGCCCATTTCACAGCTCTAAAGGGGGTACCTACAGCCAGACAGTTAGCAGCTCACTTTAGCGCCCAGATTGTTAAAATACATGGAATTCCTAAAATAGTCATTTCAGACAGGGGTTCTCAATTTGTGTCCTGTTTTTGGAAGGCCTTTATGGAAGGGTTGGGAACGGAAGTTAGGTTCTCCACTAGTTACCACCCCGAGACAGATGGGCAGACGGAGAGAGTAAACCAAGAATTGGAACAATATTTACGACTCTTCCTTTTAAAAGAAGAAGGGAATTGGTCGGAATATCTGTGGACAGCAGAATTTGCTCATAATAATGCAAAGAATACCTCGACAGGGTTCTCTCCTTTCTTTGTGAATTATGGCAGACATCCAAACGCAACCATTCGACAAATGGAATCAGCAGTTCCAGCAGTAAAAGAAGTCATGTCACATTTGTTTCGAATCCAACAAGAAGCCATGAACAATCTTCGATAGGCTAAAGCAAAATACAAGGAATATGCTGATCGTAAGAGAAAAGCAGGACCTCTTCTGGTTAAAGGTGACCAGGTTTGGTTAAGTACCAAAAATTTGAGACTCAAAGGAAACAGGAAGTTTCAACCTCGATTTATCGGTCCTTACTCTATAAAAGATCAAATTAATCAGGTCACTTATCGGTTGGAACTGCCATCCAAGTTGAAGATACATCCAGTCTTCCATGTTTCACTGTTAAAAAAGGCTTCTACAAGTCTAAGGAGCCAATTACCTCCAAAGCCAATTCAGTTGGAAACTGGAACGGAGTATGAAGTAAAAGAAATTTTGGATTCCAAGTGCTCCAGAGGCAAACTGTATTATTTGATAGACTGGAAAGGCTATGGCCCAGAGGAACGGTCTTGGGAGCAGGAAGAGGATGTTCATGCACCAAGATTAGTAAAATCCTTTCATCAAAGATTCCCTACTAAGCCAAGAAGGGAAGGATCTACCTTGTTGTGGGGTACTGTCAGGACTCAATCTGTGGGCCCTGTCATTACCTATCCAACTGCGCTGTTGAGTGAATCAAGAGGTACTACAAACACTTGGGTTGACAAGGTGCGATCTTGGAGACGTAAGATGGCCGCCGTTGTTGCCAGCGTGGAAGACAGCAGACGTTCTAGTCTCTCAGACCCCAGCTGCTGAGACTTCTATGTGGAGCGCGAGCGTCATGAAAAACGCGCACTTCACTGAAGACCCTAGCTGAGGAGGTTTGTTTTCCTTAAGCGACGAAGATTCTAGTAATAAGCATTTCCCAGTTTGAGAAGTCGAGTACCTGAGCGAATCATTTTGTGGAAGACGTCGGACTCAGACTCGGCGCAGGAAGTCAAGCGCGAGTCTCTGAGGGCATTGTGAGCGTCAGAATAAAAAGACTGAGAAATACCGTTGACAGCCGCCAAGACGCTGAGAAGCGGCCGCCAGTCAAATCCTGTCGGAGATTCAAGTCCTAAGGGAACAAGACCGGGCGAGAAGCGCCTACAGCGCCAGTCACTGAAAACACAAGCTAAGTGAACATCTGCCTATCGCCTGTGAAAATTAAAATATATATATATATATATATATATATATATATATATATATAGACAATACGAGAATTGCAATTCAATTAAGCAACTGTTGTTCTTTTAAAAAATAGAACTTATAAGTAAACGTTTTAAAAGAAAAAGAAAGACAAGATGTAAAATATGTAAATACTTACCTCAACTGCTGAAACAACTCGAGGAGCTCAGTGAGCCTGCAAGGAAAGAAAAGAGAGCAAGAATTAGTCATCAGTCAAAGGCCCTATAAGTAAATAAGGAAAAACAATTCAGACAGAAACCCATATTAACAGAAAGCTCTAATATTAGTGAAGTAAGTGCACCTTTCCCTACCAAAATATAAATAGGTAATATTAAGTAAGAGTCATCAGGAACAAAATTAATCTATGTTTGCTGTTTATTTGTTATAATAATGACAACTGATAGATGAGCTGAGTTAAATCATTTCATTAAGAAGAGAGGCAAGGTCCAGCAGCACAAGGGTGGGTGAGCAGAAAAAAACACGTACTCAAGAGTAGACAAATGATTAACCGGATGGCAGGAATGTAATGTTGTGCTATTGCTTTTAGGTTCCTCAAAGCTACAGAGCCACCAGAAGGCAGAGACCAGAGGGAACCAGCGCAGGACCATTCTCTTCTCTGTTTGTTATTTTATCCAACACCCCCTTCCCTTAGGGTAATGAAGGGAGGGTTCAGTGACTTGACCCACCGACATTGCTCAGTGGGATTTGGGTTCTAGCATCTCTGTTCCCGTGCAAGACCTTGGTGAGCAAGATAAGTTACATAGTCCTGACAGGCGGCCAGGAAACGGTTTCAGCCTATCAACCACTGAGGAGACAAAGCCTTTGTATAAGGAATGAGGAAGCAATGAACACATTCAGCCTATCACAGGAGTAGCCCTGAGTGTTCCAAATTATAAATTCTCCATGTCACTGTATGTTATTGAGCCCAAGTAGCTCGCCGTGATCGTATAGTGGTTAGTACTCTGCGTTGTGGCTGCAGCAAACTTGGTTCGAATCCGAGTCACGGCATTGGGGTTGGCAATGTCACGGCAGTTGGGTTTTTCTTTTACAGAATTAACAAATGTACCTGTTGTTTTTGTAAAATGTCTATTAAAAACAGATCCTTTTAAATATTTAAACAATCTAACGACAAATTATTTAAACACACATGATTATAAGATGTAGCTATATTGTACCTACTGACATAAATTATCGTTCTTGAACCTATTTGCGGTGGGGGGAACAGAGCTCTCCCCCATGTCAATCAGAATGCAGATGAATGCAGTTGCAGTTGAGTGACCTGTGTTGTGGCTGTCTAGAGGGAATGCACAAATGTAGCTGTCTCGCAGCCCAATCCAGACGTCAATTGGAGACAGGTTTTCAAGGCAAATAGAGCAGTAAGTGCAGAGAAATGCTCACTCTCTAAAATTGGCATTTATAAAATAGTAAAGTTAAATCCAACCTAACCAGTAAATAGGATGTATCAATAAATAAATAAAGCTTCTCCTCTCTGATATGGAATTACCCCCCAAAAAGTATAAGGGAATACCCAATGCTAACCTATGAGAGGGGCAGACCTCACAGTAGTGAAAAATGTAATAGACTGTTTGGTACTACCAGGACATGCAAACTACCACAGTACATGTCTTACCTTTTACTTACATAGCATGATGCCCCAAGGACTACCTAGGGCCTACCTTAGGGGTTAATTATATTTAATAAAATTGGAGTTTAAGGCTTGGCAAGTAGTTTTAAATGGCAAGTCGAAGTGGCAGTACACTGCAGCACAGGCACTGCAGTAGCAGGCTTGAGACAGGTTTGAAATGCTACTTCTTTGGGCGACACAATCCGTACCTGGGTATATGGTATACCACTTTACAAGGGGCTTTCAAGTAAATTAAATCTGTCAGTCAGGTATACTCCAATTACACACATGATTAGGGAAGAAGCACGTGCACTTCAGCACTGATTAGTAGCGATAAAGTGATCAGAGTCCTAAGGCCAACAAAAAGATACAGCAAAATGCGGAGGTGAAAAGCAATAAGGTAGGGTTGAGACCACCTTAAGAATGAAAGGTCTAACAAAAACGAACTAAGGATAACGTGAGTAAAACATCAGGTTTCTCTACGGCATTTGGTGAGACAAGTTTGCCTTCTTTTATCTTCCATAAATGCAATCTTTCCCGGATCCCTTTATTATATAGCTCTTCAAGGAAAAAAGATAAAGCACTTACAAAGGAGCCTCAAATACTCAAAGATGGTAGACTTCTGTAATATGGGCCATAGACTAAAAGCAGCACGAAAACAGAGTGCAATAGGGTCCCAAAAGCTTGAGTGCCACATGAGAGTATGCATGAAAGCCTATCCTTTTCCAAACTAGAGATATACTCATGCAATTTTTGTTTTTAAGAGAGAATGTGCCTGCTGAAAAAAACATTATTTTTAAAAAGTGCATTGCAGAATATCAGGAATTTGCTGTGGGACACCTTGAAAACTTTCATACAGATTATTTGCACAAAACTTACAGTCAGTTGTTGTGGCCGAGTGGTTAAGGAGATGAACTAGAAGTCCATTGGGGGTCTCCCCGCGCAGGTTCGAATCCTGCCAACAACGAGAAACTTTTTTACATCGGCTACAATTTCAGAAGTTAACCTTTAGTATTTCTTCCATGTCAGTTTTATAAATAGGTGGCTTATTTTGGTGTCACTATTGCCCTTTCATATATTTATTATCGCTACCCCTTTCATATCTTTGCTATAACTCTCTCCCTACATTAGCGCTGGTGCAAACGCTTCAAATTATTATACCCTGGCTCTCTCAGTCATACCTGTGCATGCACTTGAAACTTACTTTACCAATAAAAGAAGCAAATAGAAAAATAAAATAAAAGTGCTTGCTGGATTAGGCAAACACACTTCATAAAACCGCATTTTCTTTTCTATTCTCCCCTTGTTACAAGCTTAACTGCTCCTTGTGTAATTTCTCTTAGCCTGCTGTCCCAGGAAGAGAATTTTATCTACAGGCTCGTTCTGTGTTTTTTTCCTAGTCTTTCTTTCCCTTTTCTGAGATTTGTAACTGTTCCTTTACGTGCTCTATTTAGGCGCCATTAATCTCATTTGAGCTCCTTGTACCTGCTGCTGTTTTCTCCACACCTCATACTGCCTTTTCCCTCTTTCTCTCTTTCTCTGAGGTTGGTGGCTACTTTTCAAAGCTTCTGATGCCCCAATGTTCCTTCATTTTGTTGTCAGACGTGCATTGGAAAAGCAACCAAATTAACAAGCCTTTACCACTCACACATGGCAGAAGTTTATACTTTAATTCAATGAGCTAAGAAAAGCGTGTTGTGGGGCCCCTTCGAGCCATGGTGCTTGCTTCATCATAATTAGGCACGCAGTCATTAGCCACAGCTCTGATCATGGGTCACTGAGGTCAGTTTCAATAATTCCTCTAAAACCTAACCATGCAGTCCCCCCTAACTGTGTAGTTATCTTGCTTTACTGCTGTTTGTGTGATTAGCTGGGAGGAGCTCACGGCAGCATCCTCCCTATAAAAGTGTAGATGGACCTCTCCTTAACTCTTTCTTGCTTCACATACAGATGACTTGAGGAGGTAGAGGGGAGATGCAGGTCTAATAGACAGAATAGAAGATCTGCACCAGGTGTGTTCTCTGCATTGGTGTCCCATCACAGGCCCACAAGTGTATGTGTGATCTTTGACTCCTGGCAGTTCACAAGCAGGCGGCCAGGAAACGGTTTCAGCCTATTAACCACTGAGGAGACAAAGCCTTTGTATAAGCAATGAGGAAGCAATGAACACATTCAGCCTATCACAGGAGTTCCCTGAGTGTTCCGAATTATAAATTCTCCATGTCACTGTATGTTATTGAGCCCAAGTAGCTCGCCGTGATCGTATAGTGGATAGTACTCTGCGTTGTGGCCGCAGCAACCTCGGTTCGAATCCGAGTCACGGCATTGTGGTTGGCAATGTCGCGGCAGTTGGGTTTTTCTTTTACAGAATTACCAAATGTACCAGTTGTTTTTGTAAAATGTCTATTAAAAACAGATCCTTTAAAATATTTAAACGATCTAACGACAAATTATTTAAACACACATGATTATAAGATGTAGCTATATTGTACCTACTGACATAAATTATCGTTCTTGAAACTATTTGCGGTGGGGGGAATGGAGCTCTCCCCCATGCCAATCAGAATGCAGATGAATGCAGTTGCAGTTGAGTGACCCGTGTTGTGGCTGTCTAGAGGGAATGCACAAATGTAGCTGTCTCGCAGCCCAATCCAGACGTCAATTGGAGACAGGTTTTCAGGCAAATAGAGCAGTAAGTGCAGAGAAATGCTCACTCTCTAAAAATGGCATTTATAAAATAGTAAAGTTAAATCCAACCTCACCAGTAAATAGGATTTATCAATAAATAAATAAAGCTTCTCCTCTCTGATATGGAATTACCCCCAAAAAAGTATAAGGGAATACCCAATGCTAACCTATGAGAGGGGCAGACCTCACAGTAGTGAAAAATGTAATAGACTGTTTGGTACTACCAGGACATGCAAACTACCACAGTACATGTCTTATGTTTTACTTACATAGCATGATGCCCCAAGGACTACCTAGGGCCTACGTTAGGGGTTAATTATATGTAATAAAATTGGAGTTTAAGGCTTGGCAAGTAGTTTTAAATGGCACGTCAAAGTGGCAGTACACTGCAGCACAGGCACTGCAGTAGCAGGCTTGAGACAGGTTTGAAATGCTACTTCTTTGGGCGGCACAATCAGTCCCTGGGTATATGGTATACCACTTTACAAGGGGCTTTCAAGTAAATTAAATCTATCAGTCAGGTATACTCTAATTACACACATGATTAGGGAAGAAGCACGTGCACTTCAGCACTGATTAGTAGCGATAAAGTGATCAGAGTCCTAAGGCCAACAAAAAGATACAGCAAAATGCGGAGGTGAAAAGCAATAAGGTAGGGTTGAGACCACCTTAAGAATGCAAGGTCTAACAAAAACGAACTAAGGATAACATGAGTAAAACATCAGGTTTCTCTACGGAATTTGGTGAGACAAGTGTGCCTTCTTTTATCTTCCATAAATGCAATCTTTCCCGGATCCCTTTATTATATAGCTCTTCAAGGAAAAAAGATAAAGCACTTACAAAGGAGCTTTAAATACTCAAAGATGGTAGACTTCTGTAATATGGGCCATAGACTAAAAGCAGCACGAAAACAGAGTGCAATAGGGTCCCAAAAACTTGAGTGCCACATGAGAGTATGCATGAAAGCCTATCCTTTTCCAAACTAGAGATATACTCATGCAATTTTTGTTTTTAGGAGAGAATGTGCCTGCTGAAAAAAACATTATTTTTAAAAAGTTCATTGCAGAATATCAGGAATTTGCTGTGGGACACCTTGAAAACTTTCATACAGATTATTTGCTCAATGCTTACAGTCAGTTGTTGTGGCCAAGTTGTTAAGGCGATGGACTAGAAATCTATTGGGGTCTCCCCGCGCAGGTTCGAATCCTGCCAACAACGAGAATTTTTTTAACATCGGCTACAATTTCAGAAGTTAACCTTTAGTATTTCTTCCATGTCAGTTTTATAAATAGGTGGCTTATTTTGGTGTCACTATTGCCCTTTCACATATTTATTATCGCTACCCCTTTCATATCTTTGCTATAACTCTCTCCCTATATTAGCGTTGGTGCAAACGCTTCAAATTATTATACCCTGGCTCTCTCAGTCATACCTGTGCATGCACTTGAAACTTACTTTACCAATAAAAGAAGCAAATAGAAAAATAAAATAAAAGTGCTTGCTGGATTAGGCAAACACACTTCATAAAACTGCATTTTCTTTTCTATTCTCCCCGTGTTACAAGCTTAACTGCTCCCTGTGTAATTTCTCTTAGCCTGCTGTCCCAGGAAGAGAATTTTATCTACAGGCTCTTTCCGTGTTTTTTTCCTAGTCTTTCTTTCCCTTTTCTTAGATTTGTAACTGTTCCTTTACGTGCTCTATTTAGGCGCCATTAATCTCATTTGAGCTCCTTGTACCTGCTGCTGTTTTCTCCACACCTCATACTGCCTTTTCCCTCTTTCTCTCTTTCTCTGAGGTTGGTGGCTACTTTCCAAAGCTTCAGATGCCCCAATGTTCCTTCATCTTGTTGTCAGACGTGAATTGGAAAAGCAACCAAATTAACAAGCCTTTACCACTCATACATGGCAGAGGTTTATACTTTAATTCAATGAGCTAAGAAAAGCGTGTTGTGGGGCCCCTACGAGCCATGGTGCTTGCTTCATCATAATTAGGCACGCAGTCATTAGCCACAGCTCTGATCATGGGTCACTGAGGTCAGTTTCAATAATTCCTCAAAAACCTAACCATGCAGTCCCCCCTAACTGTGTAGTTATCTTGCTTTACTGCTGTTTGTGTGATTAGCTGGGAGGAGCTCACGGCAGCATCCTCCCTATAAAAGTGTAGATGGACCGCTCCTTAACTTTTTCTTGCTTCCCATACAGATGGCTTGAGGAGGTACAGGGGAGATGCAGGTTTAATAGACAGAATAGAAGATCTGCGCCAGGTGTGTTTCTCTGCATTGGTGTCCCATCACAGGCCCACAAGTGTATGTGTGATCTTTGTCTTCAGGCAGTTCACAAGCAGGCGGCCAGGAAACGGTTTCAGCCTATCAACCACTGAGGAGACAAAGCCTTTGTATAAGGAATGAGGAAGCAATGAACACATTCAGCCTATCACAGGAGTTCCCTGAGTGTTCCGAATTATAAATTCTCCATGTCACTGTATGTTATTGAGCCCAGGTAGATATTGACAAGCAGAGTGCAGCATTTGTCTAGGGGACTATAAGGTGAGAGTTCGAGCGCTAGGGGTTTAGTGACATGTGCTCACTTATGTTCTAGGATGAAGATTTGTAGAGTGTGATGTGTTTTTTGGTGTGCCTCCTGACTTGGCTGTAGTAAGAAAAGGTGGGTGTCGCTAAGAGGTTTGACGAGCTTAATGGTGGCAAGGCTGATAGCTTTAGGTAGAAGGAGAAGATGTGCGTTGAAGGCTACTAAATGAAGAAGCAGAACTCTATCTTAGGTGGTGAAGCAGAGTTTGCCCGCATAAATGGAGAGGAGTTTGCAAAGTCTCTAAATATGAAGTAGTTGGAGCAACACAGCACTAGGACTGGAGGAAAGCATTCACCTCATACCAATACTACTAAAGTCAAGTCGGGGAGAGGGGTTGGCCTAACGGCTAAGGCGCTCGACCTCAGACCTGGGGCTCTGGGTTCAAGTCTCAGTGAAGACGCCAATAACCCCCTGTGATTCTGGGCAAATCATTTAATCTCCCCGTGCCTAAAAAAAAAAAATGAAAGTGTGTCCTCATGTTACATAACTGGTTCTATGTAAAGCGCTGTGATAACTAGTTCGTGCTATATAAAACTAAAAAAAAAAAAAAAAAGTAGCTCGCTGTGATCGTATAGTGGTTAGTACTCTGTGTTGTGGCCGCAGCAACCTCGGTTCGAATCCGAGTCACGGCATTGTGGTTGGCAATGTCACGGCAGTTGGGTTTTTCTTTTACAGAATTACCAAATGCACCAGTTGTTTTTGTAAAATGTCTATTAAAAACAGATCCTTTAAAATATTTAAACGATCTAACGACAAATTATTTAAACACACATGATTATAAGATGTAGCCTTATTTTTGTTTTTAGGAGAGAATGTGCCTGCTGAAAAAAACATTATTTTTAAAAAGTGCATTGCAGAATATCAGGAATTTGCTGTGGGACACCTTGAAAACTTTCTTACAGATTATTTGCACAAAACTTACAGTCAGTTGTTGTGGCCGAGTGGTTAAGGCAATGGACTAGAAATCCAATGCGGTACCCCCGCGCAGGTTCGAATCCTGCCAACAACGAGAAACTTTTTAACATCGGCTACAATTTCAGAAGTTAACCTTTAGAATTTCTTCCATGTCAGTTTTATAAATAGGTGGCTTATTTTGGTGTCACTATTGCCCTTTCACATATTTATTATCGCTACCCCTTTTATATCTTTGCTATAACTCTCGTCCTACATTAGCGCTGGTGCAAACACTTCAAATTATTATACCCTGGCTCTCTCAGTCATATCATTCATGCACTTGAAACTTACTTTACCAATAAAAGAAGCAAATAGAAAAATAAAGCAAAAGTGCTTGCTGGATTAGGGAAACACACTTCATAAAACTGCATTTTCTTTTCTATTCTCCCCGTGTTACAAGCTTAACTGCTCCCTGTGTAATTTCTCTTAGCCTGCTGTCCCAGGAAGAGAATTTTATCTACAGGCTCTTTCCGTGTTTTTTTCCTAGTCTTTCTTTCCCTTTTCTTAGATTTGTAACTGTTCCTTTATGTGCTCTATTTAGGCGCCATTAATCTCATTTGAGCTCCTTGTACCTGCTGCTGTTTTCTCCACACCTCATACTGCCTTTTCCCTCTTTCTCTCTTTCTCTGAGGTTGGTGGCTACTTTCCAAAGCTTCTGATTCCCCAATGTTCCTTCATCTTGTTGTCAGACGTGAATTGGAAAAGCAACCAAATTAACAAGCCTTTACCACTCATACATGGCAGAGGTTTATACTTTAATTCAATGAGCTAAGAAAAGCGTGTTGTGGGGCCCCTACGAGTCATGGTGCTTGCTTCATCATAATTAGGCACGCAGTCATTAGCCACAGCTCTGATCATGGGTCACTGAGGTCAGTCTCAATAATTCCTCAAAAACCAAACCATGCAGTCCCCCCTAACTGTGTAGTTATCTTGCTTTACTGCTGTTTGTGTGATTAGCTGGGAGGAGCTCACGGCAGCATCCTCCCTATAAAAGTGTAGATGGACCGCTCCTTAACTTTTTCTTGCTTAACATACAGATGGCTTGAGGAGGTACAGGGGAGATGCAGGTCTAATAGACAGAATAGAAGATCTGCGCCAGGTGTGTTTCTCTGCATTGGTGTCCCATCACAGGCCCACAAGTGTATGTGTGCTCTTTGACTTCTGGCAGTTCACAAGCAGGCGGCCAGGAAACGGTTTGAGCCTATCAACCACTGAGGAGACAAAGCCTTTGTATAAGGAATGAGGAAGCAATGAACACATTCACCCTATCACAAGAGTTCCCTGAGTGTTCCGAATTATAAATTCTCCATGTCACTGTATGTTATTGAGCCCAGGTAGATATTGACTAGCAGAGTGCAGCATTTGTCTATGGGACTATAAGGTGAGAGTTCGAGCGCTAGGGGTTTAGTGACATGTGCTCACTTATGTTCTAGGATGAAGATTTGTAGAGTGTGATGTGTTTTTTGGTGTGCCTCCTGACTTGGCTGTAGTAAGAAAAGGTGGGTGTCGCTAAGAGGTTTGACGAGCTTAATGGTGGCAAGACTGATAGCTTTAGGTAGATGGAGAAGGTGTGCGTTGAAGGCTACCAAATGAAGAAGCAGAACTCTATCTTAGGTGCTGAAGCAGAGTTTGCCCGCATAAATGGAGAGGAGTTTGCAAAGTCTCTAAATATGAAGTAGTTGGAGCAACACAGCACTAGGACTGGAGGAAAGCATTCACCTCATACCAATACTACTAAAGTCAAGTCGGGGAGAGGGGTGGCATAACGGCTACGACCTCGGACCTGGGGATCTGGGTTTGAGTCTCAGTAACGACACCAATAACCCCCTGTGATTCTGGGCAAATCACTTAATCTCCCCGTGCCTAAAATATAACTGATTTGGTTCGGTTCTAGTTCGCGCTATATTAAACAAAAAAAAAACAAAAAAAAGTAGTTCCCCGTGATCGTATAGTGGTTAGTACTCTGCGTTGTGGCCGCAGCAACCTCAGTTCGAATCCGAGTCACGGCTTTGTGGTTGGCAATGTCACGGCAGTTGGGTTTTTCTTTTACAGAATTACCAAATGTACCAGTTGTTTTTTTAAAATGTCTATTAAAAACAGATCCTTTAAAATATTTAAACGATCTAATGACAAATTATTTAAACACACATGATTATAAGATGTAGCTATATTGTACCTACTGACATAAATTATCGTTCTTGAACCTATTTGTGGTGGGGGAATGGAGCTCTCCCCCTTGCCAATCAGAATGCAGATGAATGCAGTTGCAGTTGAGTGACCTGTGTTGTGGCTGTCTAGAGGGAATGCACAAATGTAGCTGTCTCACAGCCCAATCCAGACGTCAATTGGAGACAGGTTTTCTGGCAAATAGAGCAGTAAGTGCAGAGAAATGCTCACTCTCTAAAAATGGCATTTATAAAATAGTAAAGATAAATCCAACCTCACCAGTAAATAGGATTTATCAATAAATAAATAAAGCTTCTCTTCTCTGATATGGAATTACCCCCCAAAAAGTATAAGGGAATACCCAATGCTAACCTATGAGAGGGCAGACCTCACAGTAGTGAAAAATGTAATAGACTGTTTGGTACTACCAGGACATGCAAACTACCACAGTACATGTCTTACCTTTTACTTACATATCATGATGCCCCTAGGACTACCTAGGGCCTACCTTAGGGGTTAATTACATGTAATAAAATTGGAGTTTAAGGCTTGGCAAGTAGTTTTAAATGGCAAGTCGAAGTGGCAGTACACTGCAGCGCAGGCACTGCAGTAGCAGGCTTGAGACAGGTTTGAAATGCTACTTCTTTGAGCGGCACAATCAGTCCCTGGGTATATGGTATACCACTTTACAAGGGGCTTTCAAGTAAATTAAATCTGTCAGTCAGGTATACTCCAATTACACACATGATTAGGGAAGAAGCACGTGCACTTCAGCACTGATTAGTAGCGATAAAGTAATCAGAGTCCTAAGGCCAACAAAAAGATACAGCAAAATGCGTAGGTGAAAAGCAATAAGCTAGGGTTGAGGCCACCTTAAGAATGCAAGGTCTAACAAAAACAAACTAAGGATAACATGATTAAAACATCAGGTTTCTCTGCGGCATTTGGTGAGACAAGTGTGCCTTCTTTTATCTTCCATAAATGCAATCTTTCCCTGACCCCTTTATTATATAGCTCTTCAAGTAAAAAAGATAAAGCACTTACAAAGGAGCCTCAAATACTCAAAGATGGTAGACTTCTGTAATATGGGCCATAGACTAAAAGCAGCACGAAAACAGAGTGCAATAGGGTCCCAAAAACTTGAGTGCCACATGAGAGTATGCATGAAAGCCTATCCTTTTCCAAACTAGAGATATACTCATGCAATTTTTGTTTTTAGGAGAAAATATGCCTGCTGAAAAAAACATTATTTTTAAAAAGTGCATTGCAGAATACCAGGAATTTGCTGTTGGACACCTTGAAAACTTTCATACAGATTATTTGCACAAAACTTACGGTCAGTTGTTGTGACCGAGTGGTTAAGGCGATGGACTAGAAATCCATTGGGGTCTCCCCGCGCAGGTTTGAATCCTGCCAACAACGAGAAACTTTTTGGAAAGGGGCGACCACTCGGTCCCCCCGAACGTATGGATGGGTGCCCCGAACCTCCCGGGAAACCATTTTGGGCGGGGTGGGCGTAGCCCGGCTGGTATGCCCGAAGCGGCGTAGCCGGGGCGCGCCTTCCCCCGCTCAAGAGGGGTTGTCCTAGACACCTCAACGGAAGACGACCACGCCCCGTGGGCGTACCGGGGACGGGTACACGCCCTCCCGCAGAAGAATAAAGGAGCGGGAATCCAGAGGAGCGTCCTCTTGTTCCTCGGATCGGAAGGCTGCACCACTCGTTGCCCGTGAGCCCTCGACGGAACAAGCAGCAATTTTGAACTTGTTAATCTTGTTTTTCTCTTTCAGTTTCGAAGGCTCACAGAGTTCAGGACCTCGTGGATCGACCAAGGGCGGAAGACTCGAAACCATGCCTAACAAGAAAGCAGGAAAGGGTTCCGAGACGGAGAGGGTGTTACGCCTGTTGTCGAACCGGATGGCTTGTATGGACCGAAAGCTCGGACAAGTCCAATCGCTCGGGAGAGGTCTAGTGGAGGTGAAGAAGCAATTGGCCGCATTGAACGACCCAGGTCAGCCGAAAAAGGTAATAGGCCCGGCCTTGCCGGGAGTCGTCCCCGGGTTAAGAGGGAAGCGGGTCAAAGAAAGGGCGGTCTCGGGGGGGTCCCGGTCCCAGAGGTACCCTCCATCGTCCCCCTCGTACCGGCTGGTAACCCGGTTCAGGAACCAGTTTTAGGCCAGCCTATCCCGGTGGTGATCACCTCGACCGAGGATGATGAAATGCCCCCAGAATTGGCCGCACAGTTGACGGCATGGCTCAAAACAAAAGTCGGGGGCACAGTGACCCTGGGAGATCCGGCCGAGGAAGCCAGAGTATTAATAAAGCAGTTGCGGCAATCGAGAGATGTCGCAAAGGCGAGTATTCCTCTTGTTCCCCCACAGGTGGCACCTGGAGTACCAGCAGCTGGTCAGGAAAAGACGGCGGCAGCAACGGCCGATCCGGGTAAGCTCGCATTGCCGATGGTGGGGGAGGGCTCAATACCCTCAAGGCGGGAAAAGGTTGCACAGCACATTCCCATGGCCACGAAAGAGTTAATATGGGGAGACAAGTATGTCAACATGTTTTCATTGTTAACTGACCATCGCGAGATGGAGTATGCTAAAACACAGAAAGATTTGTGGCACCCGAGTGTCTGGCGCGCCAAGATGGCCGAGTTCAGGGTGGACGAGACAGTGACGAACTGGGTTAAGGCCTTCTCTATATTTACCGCAGTGATGGGGGAACGTAAACCCGAGGTTATGACTGATTTGATTTGCTATCAGAATCGCATTATGGATTTCTATTCAATGTATGAGGGGGAAGAATGGAAAGGCTATGACATAAAATTGCGTAAAGCAAAAGAATTTGATGCTTCTTTGTCTTGGGATTGTTTGGACTCGGTGTCATGGCACGAACAGCTCCTGCCAGGGGCGACAGGTACATCCTCGCCAGGCGGGAGCGGGTCCGGAGTGGTCCGCCAAAAGCCCGGGGTGCCCTTTCGAGCAGGCACAGGGGGGGGCTACCAGCCCAGAGTTGCCGGGAATGGCGGAAAAGGGGGGGTCTGTTGGGGCTTCAATAGAGGCAACTGTAACAGACCACAGGGGACATGCAAGTTTAAGCATGTGTGTGCCGGCTGTGGGAATTCCTCACACCCGGAAAGTGCATGTAGATCAAAAATTGGCGGGACGGGGGGTAAAGGCGGGTCTAAACAGGAGTGAGGTAGAGTTTTGTGACCGATTGCCTACACCCGTTGATCTCATGGTTATGATTCCTTGGTTAAACAAATACCCTGATCATGTATCCGCTGGGGTGTTGAGGAAGGGATTCTTACATGGCTTCCACATCCCGGCGGGGGATTTTCGGGGGAACTCCTTTTGTAGAAACCAGTTATCGGTACAGCACAACCCAGGCGTGGCAGAAAAGAATATAGCAAAAGAAGTCAGTTTAGGGCGAGTGGCTGGGCCCTTTCGTTGCCCGCCGGTGGCTGAGTTCATCTGTTCCCCGTTGGGGGTTGTCCCGAAGAAGGACCCAGGGGAGTTTAGACTCATACATAATCTTTCTGCTCCTAAGGGTTCCTCGGTGAATGATGCCATTGACCCAGAAGTTTGTGCAGTACGATATGCATCGTTCGACGATGCCTTGGCCATGTTGAACCACCTAGGCCCTGGGGCGCTGATGGCAAAATGTGATATCGAATCAGCGTTCCGGTTGCTTCCGGTGCACCCGCAGGATCAGCGCCTGCTAGGTTTTGCATTTCAGGGGAGTTATTACATGGATAAATGCATGCCCATGGGTTGCTCAATTTCTTGTGCGTATTTTGAAATGTTTAGCTGTTTTTTAGAATGGGCATTCACCGAGGCTACAGGGCATAGACATGTTATGCATTATCTGGATGACTTTCTGTTTTTGGGGGCAGCCGGTGATACGAACTGCGCGCAGGCGCTGTATGATTTCTGCATCCTCATAAGTGAATTTGGAGTCCCATTGGCACCAGGTAAGACGGTTGGACCATCTACTTCACTGGAGTTTCTGGGAATTGAACTCGATTCTGTGGAGGGGTGTTTCCGATTGCCAATGGACAAAGTGGTCAAGTTTCGGGCTTCCCTGATGCAATGCCTGAGTGGGGAGAAAGTGTCCCTGCACCAGTTACAACAAACAGTGGGTCAGCTTAATTTTGCATTGAGGGTGATGCCTATGGTCCGCCCCTTTTCGCGCTCTATCGCGCAAGCTATGGTAGGTCTCAAAGAGGGTCACCACCGTACGAGACTGTCAGGGGAGGTTCGCCAGGATATGCGTATTTGGATGGCATTTCTGGCGGACTTCAACGGTCGAGTCGTGTGGAACTCCCCGCCGGAATCTTCAGATGAACTAGGTCTATGGACCGACTCAGCAGGGAGCGTGGGTTTTGGCGCCATCTTAGGTAATCGATGGTCGGCACAAACATGGCCAACATGGTGGCACTCCAACGGTCTCACAAGTAACATTGGTTTCCTGGAGTTATTCCCCATCTGGGTTGCTCTGATGACATGGTCTGACGACTTCAGGGACCGCTCAGTGGTGTTTTGGTCTGATAATATGACTGTTGTCGAGTGCATTAACCAACAGGCAGCACGCTGCAAATTGATCTTGAGATTGTTGAAAGAAATTGTGCTGCTTTGCATGAGATTGAATGTACAGTTCAGGGCGAAACATGTGCCAGGTGTACTGAATCATGCGGCTGATGCACTCTCTCGTTCACATATGCAGGCATTCAGGGGTTATCTACCCACAGCGGACCTAGAGGCAGCACCATTCCCCGAAACAATATGGCTAATCGGTGCCCCGGATTACAAGACCTCGTGGCAGCGAGTTTAGCTCCCAGGACAAGGAAAGCATACGAAGGAGCGTTTCGTTCCTCTTGCACATATTTGGGTCCCACAGAGAGTCAGAAATGGGGTGAGGAGGAATCCTTCCTGGGGTACTTGGTAGCGCTGCACAGAGAGGGCCGATCAGCGGCAACGGCCAGTAGGCATAGGGCGGCCATTTCATTCATGGCCCAGGTACACGGCATAAAAGACCCTACAGGTTCCTTTTTGGTGAAAAAAGCCCTTCACGGCTGGCAGCGCCTTGAGGGTTGCAAGCAAGATACGAGGCACCCGATTGGCTTAGACAGACTGTCTCTGCTTTTAGCAAAGCTGGATGAGACGTGTTCCTCCCATTTTGAAGAAGTTCTGTTCCGGGCAGCGTTCACATTGGCATTCCATGGGGCTATGAGGGTGAGCGAACTTGTCGCAAGGAACAAGAGAGATATGGAGGGAGGCTTGTGCAGGGATCACATCCAAATAAGGGGTGATTCGATGGTGATCGTGATAGCCAGGTCCAAGACTGACCAGTGGGCTATGGGAAACAGTGTGGTCGTACAGCGCAAGCGTGGGTCCCCCATCTGCCCGTTGAAATGTGTGGAAGACTATTTGGCGCTAAGGGCGGCCGCATGGGGGGGAGCTTGCTCCGACACAAGGATGGCACTCCTCTGACGAGATTTCAGTTTCAGAGGGTGCTAGCACTGTCAATCGCTGACGCGGGCATGGACCCGTGCGATTTTGGGACCCACTCCTTTCGGATAGGGGCTGCTACTGAGGCTACAGCCAGGGGTCAGAGTGCTGAGAAGTGAAACAATTGGGCCGTTGGTCCTCGAATTGCTTCAAGAGGTATGTGCGATTGCACATGTTGTGAGTGATCAATTGACATGCACTCACGTTTTCTGTCTTTGTTTACTTTACAGTTTCGCGAGCCTGCCACGCGGGGCGGAATTTGAGGTCGACCCAGCACCAGGAGACCAGCGGTCAGAGGCCACCGACTGGAGAGAGGATGGTATGGGTCGTGGGCCACTCATACGTGAGGCGCGCCGGCGACGTATTCAAGGAAGGTGACGCGATTCACGCACCTGGGGAATACGGGTTCAGAGTGTCCTTCCATGGGAAGGGTGGGCTCGTTTTTGACCACTTTGAATCATTTTTCGAGGGGCTTCTAGGGCGGTATAGGTCACCGCCGTCTGTAGTCATAGTACACCTGGGAGGCAACGACTTGGTGACACTGGGTAGACGAGTGTTACTTGAACGAATTTTGTCAGCGGTTAGCTGGTTGGCTATAAGAGTCTCGGGGTGTACGATTGCCTGGTCCCACATGATTCCTAGGAAGATGTGGCAGGGGGGCCTTTCGGTGTCAGCACTGAACCATTCAGTTAAACGGGTCAATAATAAAATAGGTAGATTGTTCCGTTCTGCGCAGTTGCATAACATTCCTCATGGGTGTATTCGGGGTGATCAAATGTATCTGAACGATGGGGTTCACCTGTCCAGGGAGGGGAATGACTTACTCATAGGAGACTTCGTAGCATGGCTAAAAGGGTTTGAGGAAGCATGACCTTTAGGAGGATTTGGGGGGACCGGATAGTCGGTCAACTATCCGGTCTGTGGCGGTAAGGTCATGATCGGTGAGCAGTAATTTCAAGGTCCCTAGAGTGGGGCGCCACCCACAATGGATGGGAGCGCCCGGGGGAAGACGGCCATTGGCCCCTTCCACGGGGAGGCGGCACCCACTAAGGATGGGGAGCCTAGTGGGAGATGGCCATGGGCCCCTCCCAGGGGGGGAGGCGGTTAAATGCCCCTCCTACTAATTTCCCGGGGCCGGATATCCGCGACGGCGGATAGAGAGTGTGGGGATGGGGGAAGAGTCCACGCTGTCCTTCCTACAGAGACCTCATACGGGAACTCGGACGACCCTTAAGATGGCGTCGAGTAGAAAGGGGGCCCCCACCACGACAAGGGAAGTTACAGTTGGCAATGAGGGTACAGTCCTCTGCGCATGCGCCGCTCACACCGTGAGGGCGGGAGTCTTGTAGTAGGGATCTGACACCGGTTAAGACCTTGCCGTTGGCCCTTAATGCTAGGATGTACAATTTGAGTTAGAGTGTATGCATTTTCAGGATGTTAGCCAAAAGTACATGACTGCATCGAAATGTAATAAATGACAAATTGTACATTATGCATAATGATGAAACTTTTATTTAATGTTTTAAATTTTGTTTCATATTTTAATAAATACGGCCGGGAGGGTGACTCCCTCCCGCCTTCCAAAAGTTCAACTATCGTCCGACTTCCCATTCTTGGGGAAACGTGTTGGGAGGGGGTGGCGGGCATCCCGGCCATATGGAAAGGGGCGACCACTCGGTCCCCCCGAACGTATGGATGGGTGCCCCGAACCTCCCGGGAAACCATTTTGGGCGGGGTGGGCGTAGCCCGGCTGGTATGCCCGAAGCGGCGTAGCCGGGGTGCGCCTTCCCCCGCCCAAGAGGGGTTGTCCTAGACACCTCAACGGAAGACGACCACGCCCCGTAGGCGTACCGGGGACGGGTACACGCCCTCCCGCAGAAGAATAAAGGAGCGGGAATCCAGAGGAGCGTCCTCTTGTTCCTCGGATCGGAAGGCTGCACCACTCGTTGACCGTGAGCCCTCGACGGAACAAGCAGCAATTTTGACCCACCCACCAGCCCCTTATGGCAAATGTTTGGAGAAATAAAGTCTTGCAGAGAGATGGAAGTATAGGCCTTTTTTCCTTGATAGAAAGAATGAAGGAATGTTGAGAATAAAGATTGACCTTTTGCAGAGATGTCTACTTGCAGGAAAGAGCAATTGATGGCACAGTAGGATGATGTCGAGTTTTTCTTTCCTTAGTAGGTAAACAACTGTCGTATTTATTTGTCGGGCGGTAAGGTCATGATCGGTGAGCAGTAATTTCAAGGTCCCTAGAGTGGGGCGCCACCCACAATGGATGGGAGCGCCCGGGGGAAGACGGCCATTGGTCCCTTCCACCGGGAGGCGGCACCCACTAAGGATGGGGCGCCTAGGGGGAGATGGCCATGGGCCCCTCCCAGGGGGGGAGGCGGTTAAATGCCCCTCCTACTAATTTCCCGGGGCCGGATATCCGCGACGGCGGATAGAGAGTGTGGGGATGGGGGAGAGTCCACGCTGTCCTTCCTACAGAGACCTCATACGGGAACTCGGACGACCCTTAAGATGGCGTCGAGTAGAAAGGGGGCCCCCACCACGACAAGGGAAGTTACAGTTGGCAATGAGGGTACAGTCCTCTGCGCATGCGCCGCTCACACCGTCTGGTAGTAGGGATCTGACACCGGTTAAGACCTTGCCGTTGGCCCTTAATGCTACGATGTACAATTTGAGTTAGAGTGTATGCATTTTCAGGATGTTAGCCAAAAGTACATGACTGCATCGAAATGTAATAAATGACAAATTGTACATTATGCATAATGATGAAACTTTTATTTAATGTTTTAAATTTTGTTTCATATTTTAATAAATACGGCCGGGAGGGTGACTCCCTCCCGCCTTCCAAAAGTTCAACTATTGTCCGACTTCCCATTCTTGGGGAAACGTGTTGGGAGGGGGTGGCGGGCATCCCGGCCATATAAGATCGGCTACAATTTCAGAACTTAACCTTTAGAATTTCTTCCATGTCAGTTTTATAAATAGGTGGCGTATTTTGGTGTCACTATTGCCCTTTCACATATTTATTATCGCTACCCCTTTGATATCTTTGCTATAACTCTCGTCCTACATTAGCGCTGGTGCAAACACTTCAAATTATTATACCCTGGCTCTCTCAGTCATACCATTCATGCACTTGAAACTCACTTTACCAATAAAAGAAGCAAATAGAAAAATAAAACAAAAGTGCTTGCTGGATTAGGCAAACACACTTCATAAAACTGCATTTTCTTTTCTATTCTCCCCGTGTTACAAGCTTAACTGCTCCCTGTGTAATTTCTCTTAGCCTGCTGTCCCAGGAAGAGAATTTTATCTACAGGCTCTTTCTGTGTTTTTTTCCTAGTCTTTCTTTCCCTTTTCTTAGATTTGTAACTGTTCCTTTACGTGCTCTATTTAGGCGCCATTAATCTCATTTGAGCTCCTTGTACCTGCTGCTGTTTTCTCCATACCTCATACTGCCTTTTCCCTCTTTCTCTCTTTCTCTGAGGTTGGTGGCTACTTTCCAAAGCTTCTGATGCCCCAATGTTCCTTCATCTTGTTGTCAGACGTGAATTGGAAAAGCAACCAAATTAACAAGCCTTTACCACTCATACCTGGCAGAGGTTTATACTTTAATTCAATGAGCTAAGAAAAGCGTGTTGTGGGGCCCCTACGAGCCATGGTGCTTGCTTCATCATAATTAGGCACGCAGTCATTAGCCACAGCTCTGATCACGGGTCACTGAGGTCAGTTTCAATAATTCCTCAAAAACCTAACCATGCAGTCCCCCCTAACTGTGTAGTTATCTTGCTTTACTGCTGTTAGTGTGATTAGCTGGGAGGAGCTCACGGCAGCATCCTCCCTATAAAAGTGTAGATGGACAGCTCCTTAACTCTTTCTTGCCTCACATATAGATGGCTTGAGGAGGTACAAGGGTGATGCAGGTCTACTAGACAGAATAGAAGATCTGTGCCAGGTGTGTTTCTCTGCATTGGTGTCCCATCACAGGCCCACAAGTGTATGTATGATCTTTGACTCCTGGCAGTTCACAAGCAGGCGGCCAGGAAACGGTTTCAGCCTATCAACCACTGAGGAGACAAAGCCTTTGTATAAGGAATGAGGAAGCAATGAACACATTCAGCCGATCACAGGAGTTCCCAGAGTGTTCCGAACTATAAATTCTCCATGTCACTGTATGTTATTGAGCCCAAGTAGCTGGCCGTGATCGTATAGTGGTTAGTACTCTGCGTTGTGGCCGCAGCAACCTCGGTTCGAATCCGAGTCACGGCATTGTGGTTGGCAATGTCAAGGCGGTTGGGTTTTTCTTTTACAGAATTACCAAATGTACCAGTTGTTTTTGTAAAATGTCTATTAAAAACAGATCCTTTAAAATATTTAAACGATCGAACGACAAATTATTTAAACACACATGATTATAAGATGTAGCCTTATTTTTGTTTTTAGGAGAGAATGTGCCTGCTGAAAAAAACATTATTTTTAAAAAGTGCATTGCAGAATATCAGGAATTTGCTGTGGAACA
>NC_136073.1:130256422-130263922 GCF_964261635.1 Lissotriton helveticus | reverse complement strand
TACATGGCAGAGGTTTATACTTTAATTCAATGAGCTAAGAAAAGCGTGTTGTGGGGCCCCTACGAGCCATGGTGCTTGCTTCATCATAATTAGGCACGCAGTTATTAGCCACAGCTCTGATCATGGGTCACTGAGGTCAGTCTCAATAATTCCTCAAAAACCTAACCATGCAGTCCCCCCTAACTGTGTAGTTAACTTGCTTTACTGCTGTTTGTGTGATTAGCTGGGAGGAGCTCATGGCAGCATCCTCCCTATAAAAGTGTAGATGGACCGCTCCTTAACTCTTTCTTGCTTCACATACAGATGGCTTGAGGAGGTACAAGGGTGATGCAGGTCTACTAGACAGAATAGAAGATCTGCGCCAGGTGTGTTTCTCTGCATTGGTGTCCCATCACAGGCCCACAAGTGTATGTGTGATCTTTGACTCCTGGCAGTTCACAAGCAGGCGGCCAGGAAACGGTTTCAGCCTATAAACCACTGAGGAGACAAAGCCTTTGTATAAGGAATGAGGAAGCAATGAACACATTCAGCCGATCACAGGAGTTCCCTGAGTGTTCCGAACTATAAATTCTCCATGTCACTGTATGTTATTGAGCCCAAGTAGCTCGCCGTGATCGTATAGTGGTTAGTACTCTGCGTTGTGGCCGCAGCAACCTCGGTTCGAATCCGAGTCACAGCATTGTGGTTGGCAATGTCACGGCAGTTGGGTTTTTCTTTTACAGAATTACCAAATGTACCAGTTGTTTTTGTAAAATGTCTATTAAAAACAGATCCTTTAAAATATTTAAACGATCTAACGACAAATTATTTAAACACACATGATTATGGGCCAGATGTATCAAAAGATAGTTTTGCGATTTTTTACTGAATCGCTATTTGAGATGCACAAAATTATTCTCCACAGGTGCAGGGGAAGCCTCCCCGGGCCCTCCGGACCCCGTCACGGGCACCCTGCCACGCGGCAGGACCCAGGACGGAGCCGGGGTGGGGAGGCCGCCCTCCCCGGGGCCCTCAGGGGCCCCGGACGGAGCTCCTGAAGCCAGCCAAGCCACGGGAGTCTCCCCGGGCACAACGGAACCTCGTCCCAGGCCTTCGGCAGTGGGACAGGAGGGCACTCGGCCATGCCATCGGACTGGAGCCCCGGACGCCCGGGGGAGGACTACTGTTAAAACCATGGAGCCCGCCCGGGGCAATCGGCCATGCCATCGGCCTCCAGCAATGGACACCCAGGAGAAGAATACCGGCAAAACCATGGAGCCCGTCCCGGGTACTCGGCCATGCAGTGGAGAAGTGTGGCTCAATGGTTTGAGCGGCAGACCCTGATGCAGAGGTTTAGCACGGGACCAGGGTTCAATTCCTCGCCTCGGCGGGTCTTGGGCTCAAAATTCCACGGACCCGATAATTCTCGCCTCAGTGCCTATTCCAATGATAAATTTACATTTTACATGCCGCCGGCCTGGAGCCACGGACGCCCGGGGAGGACTACCGTGAAAACCATGGAGCCCGACCTGGGCACTCGCTTATGCCGTTGGCCTGGAGACCCGGACGCACGGGGGGGGACGACTGCCCGGGATGCATGGAGCCCGTCCTGGACACTTTGACATGCCGTCGGCCTGGAGCCACGGATGCCCGGGGAAGGACTACTGCAAAAACCATGGAGCCCAACCCGGGCACTCGGCCATGCCATCGGACTGGAGCCCCGGACGCCCGGGGGAGGACTACTGTTAAAACCATGGAGCCCGTCCGGGGCAATCGGCCATGCCATCGGCCTCCAGCGATGGACACCCAGGGGAAGAATACCGGGAAAACCATGGAGCCCGTCCCGGGCACTCGGCCATGCAGTGGAGAAGTGTGGCTCAAAGGTTAGAGCGGCAGACCCTGATGCAGAGGTTTAGCACGGGACCAGGGTTCAATTCCTCTCCTCGGCGGGTCTTGGGCTCAAAATTCCACGGACCCAATAATTCTTACCTCGGTGCCTATTCCAATGATAAATTTACATTTTACATGCCGCCGGCCTGGAGCCACGGACGCCCGGGGAGGACTACCGTGAAAACCATGGAGCCCGACCTGGGCACTCGCTTATGCCGTTGGCCTGGAGACCCGGACGCACGGGGGGACGACTGCCCGGGATGCATGGAGCCCGTCCTGGGCACTTTGACATGCCGTCGGCCTGGAGCCACAGACGCCCAGGGGAGGACTACCGTGAAAACCATGGAGCCCGACCCGGGCACTCTGCCCATGCCGTTGGCCTGGAGACCCGGGGACAACTGTCCGTCGTCCTGGAGCCACGGTTGCCCGGCGGAGGACTACCGTGAAAACCATGGAGCCCAACCCAGGCACTCGGCCATGCCATCGGACTGGAGCCCCGGACGCCCGGGGGAGGACTACTGTTAAAACCATGGAGCCCGTCCGGGGCAATCAGCCATGCCGTCGGCCTGGAGCCATGGACACCCAGGGGAAGAATACCAGGAAAACCATGGAGCCCGTCCCGGTCACTCGGCCATGCAGTGGAGAAGTGTGGCTCAATGGTTAGAGCAGCAGACCCTGATGCAGAGGTCTAGCCCGGGACCAGGGTTCAATTCCCCGCCTCGGCGGGACTTGGGCTCAAAATTCCACGGAGCTGATAATTCTCGCCTTGGTGCCTATTACTATGATAGAGTCCCACTCTGCAACTCTGGGCAATAGCTTGCTTATTCTCCACAACGCTAAGGATGCCTGGCCTCCAACTTTGGGGTGCCCAGGAGTGGACACCTCACAGAGAAAGCCAGGATGGGTTACACAGCGGTATTCATACAAGCGCCTTGAGACCCTTGCGGATGAGTAGTGCGCTATACAAGTATCAATTTACATTTTACATGCCGCCGGCCTGGAGCCACGGACGCCCGGGGAGGACTACCGTGAAAACCATGGAGCCCGACCTGGGCACTCGCTTATGCCGTTGGCCTGGAGAACCGGAGGCCCCAGGGGACGACTGCCCGGGACGCATGGAGCCCGTCCTGGGCACTTTGACATGCCGTCGGCCTGGAGCCACGGACGCCCGGGTGAGGTCTACCGTGAAAACCATGGAGCCCGACCCAGGCACTCTGCCCATGCTGTTGGCCTGGAGACCCGGACGCCCCGGGGGGGGCGACTGGCCGGGACGCATGGAGCCCGTCATGGGCACTTTGACATGCCATCGGCCTGGAGCCAAGGTCCCCCGGAGGAGGACTACCGTGAAAACCATGGAGCCCGACCCGGGCACTCTGCCCATGCCGTTTGCCTGTAGTCCAGGGGGACGTCTGCCCGGGACGCATGGTGCCCGTCCTGGGCACTCGCTTATGCCGTTGGCCTGTAGACCCAGACACCCGGGGGACGACTGCCCGGGGCGCATGGAGCCCGTCCTGGGCACTTTGACATGCCGTCGGCCTGGAGCCACAGACGCCCAGGGGAGGACTACCGTGAAAACCATGGAGCCCGACCCGGGCACTCTGCCCATGCCGTTGGCCTGGAGACCCGGGGACAACTGTCCGTCGTCCTGGAGCCACGGTTGCCCGGCGGAGGACTACCGTGAAAACCATGGAGCCCAACCCGGGCACTCGGCCATGCCATCGGACTGGAGCCCCGGACGCCCGGGGGAGGACTACTGTTAAAACCATGGAGCCCGTCCGGGGCAATCAGCCATGCCGTCGGCCTGGAGCCATGGACACCCAGGGGAAGAATACCAGGAAAACCATGGAGCCCGTCCCGGTCACTCGGCCATGCAGTGGAGAAGTGTGGCTCAATGGTTAGAGCAGCAGACCCTGATGCAGAGGTCTAGCCCGGGACCAGGGTTCAATTCCCCGCCTCGGCGGGACTTGGGCTCAAAATTCCACGGAGCTGATAATTCTCGCCTCGGTGCCTATTACTATGATAGAGTCCCACTCTGCAACTCTGGGCAATAGCTTGCTTATTCTCCACAACGCTAAGGATGCCTGGCCTCCAACTTTGGGGTGCCCAGGAGTGGACACCTCACAGAGAAAGCCAGGATGGGTTACACAGCGGTATTCATACAAGCGCCTTGAGACCCTTGCGGATGAGTAGTGCGCTATACAAGTATCAATTTACATTTTACATGCCGCCGGCCTGGAGCCACGGACGCCCGGGGAGGACTACCGTGAAAACCATGGAGCCCGACCTGGGCACTCGCTTATGCCGTTGGCCTGGAGAACCGGAGGCCCCGGGGGACGACTGCCCGGGACGCATGGAGCCCGTCCTGGGCACTTTGACATGCCGTCGGCCTGGAGCCACGGACGCCCGGGTGAGGTCTACCGTGAAAACCATGGAGCCCGACCCAGGCACTCTGCCCATGCTGTTGGCCTGGAGACCCGGACGCCCCGGGGGGGGCGACTGCCCGGGACGCATGGAGCCCGTCATGGGCACTTTGACATGCCATCGGCCTGGAGCCAAGGTCCCCCGGAGGAGGACTACCGTGAAAACCATGGAGCCCGACCCGGGCACTCTGCCCATGCCGTTTGCCTGTAGTCCAGGGGGACGTCTGCCCGGGACGCATGGTGCCCGTCCTGGGCACTCGCTTATGCCGTTGGCCTGTAGACCCAGACACCCGGGGGACGACTGCCCGGGGCGCATGGAGCCCGTCCTGGGCACTTTGACATGCCGCCGGCCTGGAGCCACGGACGCCCAGGGGAGGACTACCAAGAAAACCATGGAGCCCGACTCGGGCACTCTGCCCATGCCCTTGGCCTGGAGACCCGGGGAACAACTGCCCGGGACACATGGAGCCCGTCCTGGGTACTCTGCCAATGCCGTTGGCCTCATGGGGATGGGTACCCCGGAGGCCCGGGGGAGGTCTGCCCGGGACCCATGGAGCCCTTCCCGGGTGCTTTGCCAATGCCTTTGGCCTCCTGGAGATGGGTGCCCCGGTCACCCAGGGGAGGACTGGCCGGGACCCGTGGAGCCCGTCCTGGGCACTTTGACCTGCCGTCGGCCTGGAGAAGGGAGCGCCGGACATCCGGGGGAGGACTGCCCGGGACCCATGGAGCCCGTCCTGGGCACTCTGACCTGCCGTCGGCCTGGGGAAGGGAGCCCCGGACGCCCGGGGGAGAACTGCCCGGGACCCGTGGAGCCCGTCCTGGGCAATTTGACATGCAGTTGGCCTGGAGGAAGTAAGCCCCGGGTGGCCTAGGGAGGTGTTTCCCAGGCATAGCCTATCTGGTCCCCATGGCAGAGAGCCACCAGCCTTGGAGGGGTGTCTGGGCGTACCCTGCCCCTAGTAATCCGGAGGGAAATTACCCCCCTTTCTTGTAATCCGTGCACGCGAGGTGACAGAGGGGACCCAAGGCGTGAAAGAACCCGACCTCATGGAGCCCTCGCTGGGATCCGGGAGGCAAATGGCACCTCATCGGGACTTCCAGGGAAGCCCGGCCATCTGGTCGCCCCATTGGAAAGCATTGCGTGCGACCAGATGGCTGGGATCGAAAGTGCTTCCCACCCCGAGCCTTCGCGGTAGGGTTCCCGCCTGCCTGCCCACGCAAGGCAGGGCTCAGGGACACCGGCTGGGCCTCAGGCGCAGGGTGGACCACCAGAGCTCTCGGGCCCGGACGCCTGGGGGAGGACTGCCCGAGACCCATGGAACCCGTCCCGGATACTTTGCCATGCCGTTGGCCCGGGGAAGGGAGCCCCGGACGCCCGGGGCCCGTGGAGCCCGTCCTGGGAACTCCGGCATGCCGTTGGCCCGGGGAAGGGAGCCCCAGATGCCCGGGACCCGTGGAGCCCGTCCTGGGCACACTGACAAGCCGTTGTCCCGGGGAAGGGAGCCCCGGACGCCGGGGACTCGTGGAGCCCGTCCTGGGCACTCTGGCATGCCGTTGGCCCGGGGAAGGGAGCCCAAGATGCCCGGGACCCGTGGAGCCCGTCCTGGGCACTCTGACAAGCCGTTGTCCCGGGGAAGGGAGCCCCAGACGCCGGGGACTCGTGGAGCCCGTCCTGGGCACTCTGGCATGCCGTTGGCCCGGGGAAGGGAGCCCAAGATGCCCGGGACCCGTGGAGCCCGTCCTGGGCACTCTGACAAGCCGTTGTCCCGGGGAAGGGAGCCCCGGACGCCGGGGACTCGTGGAGCCCGTCCTGGGCACTCTGGCATGCCGTTGGCCCGGGGAAGGGAGCCCAAGATGCCCGGGACCCGTGGAGCCCGTCCTGGGCACTCTGACAAGCCGTTGTCCCGGGGAAGGGAGCCCCGGACGCCGGGGACTTGTGGAGCCCGTCCTGGGCACTCTGGCATGCCGTTGGCTCGGGAAAGGGAGCCCCGGATGCCCGGGACCCGTGGAGCCCGTCCTGGGCACTCTGACAAGCCGTTGGCCCGGGGAAGGGAGCCCCGGACGTCCGGGGCCCGTGGAGCCCATCCTGGGCACTCTGACAAGCCGTTGGCCCAGGAAAGGGAGCGCTGGACACCCAGCGGAGGACTGCCCGGGACCCATGGAGCCCGTCCTGGGCAATCTGACCTGCCGTCGGCCCGGAGAAGGGAGCGACGGACGCCCGGGGGATGAATGCCCAGGACGCATGGAGCCCATCCTGGGCACTTTGACATGCCATCGGCCTTGAGACCCGGGGGACGACTGCCCGGGACGCATGGAGCCCGACCTGGGCACTCGCTCATGCCGTTGGCCTGGGGACCCGGGGGACGACTGCCCGGGACGCATGGAGCCCGACCTGGGCACTCGCTCATGCCGTTGGCCTGGAGACCCGGGGGACGACTGCCCGGGACGCATGGAGCCCGTCCTGGGCACTTTGACATGCCGTTGGCCTGGAGGAGGGAAGCCCCGGGTGGTGTTACCCAGGCATAGCCCATCTGGTCCCCCTGGCAGAGAACCACCAGCCTTGCAGGGGTGTCCGGGCATACCCTTACCCCTAGTAATCCGGAGGAAAATTACCCCCCTTTCTTGTAATCTGTGCACACGAGTTGACAGAGGGGACCCAAGGCGTAAAAGTACCCGACCTCCTGGAGCCCTCGCTGGGATCGGGGAGGCAAATGGCACCTCATAGGGACTTCCAGGGAGGTTTGGCCATCAGGTCGCCCTTTTGGATAGCATTGCGTGTGACCAGATGGCCGAGGGGAAAGGTGCAACCAGGTGGCCGGGACCGAAAGGACTCCCTGCTTCCCACCCCGAGCCTTCGTGGTAGGGCTGCTGCCTGCCCACGCCGGGCAGGGCTCGGGGACCCTGGCTGGGCCTCAGGCACGGTGAGGACCACCGGAGCTCCCAGGCCCGGACGCCCGGGACGACGACTGCCCGGGACGCATGGAGCCCGTCCTGGGCACTTTGACATGCCGTCGGCCTGGAGACCCTGGGGACGACTGCCTGGGACGCATGGAGCCCGTCCTGGACATTTTGACATGCCGTCGGCCTGGAGACCCGGGGGACGACTGCCCGGGACGCATGGAGCCCGTCCTGGGCACTTTGACATGCCGTCGGCCTGGAGACCCGGGGGACGACTGCCCGGGACGCATGGAGCCCGTCCTGGGCACTTTGA
>NC_136073.1:130246422-130251422 GCF_964261635.1 Lissotriton helveticus | reverse complement strand
GGCGAAGTCACCGCAGTCAGGTGAGTGGGCACTGCTGGGCTCTGCAGTCTCTCGGACCAGGAGGCGTTGTCGGCGACCAGGATGGAGGTGCGAGCTGTCCCACGAAGGTTGAAGTCGTCGGCGTCGAAGTTACCCAGGAGTGGGCAACAAGCCTTGGCTAATTCAAGCCCACGCGGTGGACTCAAAATGGCGTCTTGAGTGGACCAGGAGGGTCCAGGGTGCTCCTCTTCGGGAAGGGAGCAAGGGCCAGTCTGGAGCAACCAGACCAGCAGCAGAAATGTCGTCGGGCGTCGTCAGGAAGGCCACAAGCCAACGGGCTAGTAGCCAAACAACGCGGTGAGCAGCGGAAAGCAGAAGGGCCCCACGCAGATCGTGGAGATGCTGGGGGGCTGCACTTCGGGGCTGGAGCTGCTCAGAGTCGGGGCTTCTCGGACCCCAAAGCACTCACCAGTGGAATACTCGGCGGGCTTGCTGGAAAGAAGTCGTGCAGTCTTGCAGATGGCCGGTCCCTTGAGGTCTCGTCGCACCCACGGTTCTCAGCTGGGCTGTAGAGGTGGGTAGAGGTCAGAGGTGCCAGGGAAGCCGGTTCTCGTCGAGCTGGGCAGTCGGATTCCGGAGGAAGGACTTACAGCAGACCGCAGTGTTCTTGGATGGTGCCTGCGGATGCAGGGTGACTACTCCTTAGTCACAAGGGAGAAATCTTAGGAAGAAGTCTTGAGTTCCTTTCGCAGAAAGTAGTTTCAGGATTCAAAGATGATCTGATTTGGAAGGGGGCCAGTCTCTACCTTTATCCTGTAAAAAGGGGCTGGCACGCGACTAAGTCCTGCCCTATGGGTGGGACTAGGAGGGGGGGTGGTTACACCCACTTCCTTGGCGGGCTTTTCCCCAGCACAGGGTCTGGAATGACCCTGGAACTGGTTCAAGCCGGCCTATGCATAGTGAGCACCGGGGTGCTACTTGCAGTCACCTTCCTCTAAAGCCCTGCCTACCTACAATACACAAAACCCTGTCTGGGACGGTGCTGGCACCGCCCCTGGCAGGAAACCCTTTGTCCTTATCTCCTGCTCTGGGAGGACTCCCAGCAGCAGGAGGGCAGACTTGTGTCTCGGTGGCAGCATCCATTTTGTGGATGCTAAGGCTCTGTCTGACTTTTAACCGGGTTATAGGTTACAGGCATGTCGTGTCCCTCTAGAAGGGTGGAATGCTAACCCCGTCGCCAGAATTGGCGAGGGGTTAGTATTCCAATTCGTATGACACCTTACTCGACATGTTTTGATAAAGCGATACCAGAGTTGGCACATAACCGCGAGGATTATAATGCACTTAAGAGTATATGGTATGCGATATCATGGAAACGGCTAAGGGATAGATCCCGAAAGCCGCAGACAGGCTCAGCTCATGCCAGAGCACCATCTCACACGATTCCAAGCACTCTGCCTTCAGGATTGTTAAGGCCTGCCATAGGAGTGACTGATAGGAGATCTGTGTGTCCATTTAGGGTTAGATATAGGTATACTATATCTAAAGCAAAGGGTGATTACACCACCTTGCCCCAGCTGTCAAGCAGCCAGTTGTGTCAGATTTGGATGGCCAGCCAGGGGTGGCATAATACATGCTGCAGCCCCTGGTAGGCCCTGGGTACACCTATGCCCTGGGTACCTAAGGTACACTGTACAGGGACTGATAAGGTGGCTCAGTATCCAATTTAGATATGTACCTAAGGTACATGGAATCCATTTTACAGAGAGAGCAGTAGGCCTGGGGCCCTGAATAGCAGGGTCCCAGGTCAACTAAGTCAGAAAACCAGCAAAACACCAGGCAAAAAGTTGGGGGCAACCATAGTCAGGGATCAACCTTCCTACATAACCCCCCCCCAAACGAAAGGAGATAAGGCTATCCTTGTCCAGGTAAGCCTATATTGCCTAAGTGGCCATTTAAGGAAGTACCAGCACTGGCATGGTTACCCCCTATGTCATGGTCCACTAAGCAATCCCTCACCCTAAGGGTGTCTGAGGGTCTCCACCATAGGGAATCTCTACCTGTGGTGTGTTTTGTCAAAGAAAAAGGCTGGTGCTGAAATGGAGTACTGAAGTGAGGCTCCACTAATTTTGGGCTCAGCTTCCTCCAATCATTTTCCACCATATAGGCCTTTCTTTCCAAGACTGAGTTGTTTTGGGCTCTCAGGGTCAACCTCTGGCTACCTACAGCTGGAGGTTGGGTCCCTCTGTTTGGCTTACTGGAGGGACAGGTCAGGTCTGGGGCCCTCAGGTCCCAAGTTTGGCTGTGCCCAACAGTGTCCATCTGTGGGAGGTCCCTAACTAATTTTAAGGGGGATCCCTCAGGAGTATGTTTTATTTTCACTTGGCTAGGACTACTAGCTTCAGTGCCCTTAATCTGCTGATTGGGAAATTCTTTTGGACAGGGGGCCCCTTGGGGTCCAACACTGGCCTCCCTGACCTCTACAGCCCTGGGCTGGCTGAGGCAGGGTAGAGAGGGGCAGGTTACCTGCTCCAGACTGGGTCCCACCTTGGAAGGGTCCACTGACATCAGGGGTTCTGCCAGGCTAGGCCCGACTACCTCTGTGGCAGTTTCTTCACAAGGGGTCAGATCAGTTCCCTGAGGAGGCTGATCCTTTCCTAAAGTCTGGTGGAAGGGAGATTTCTCTTCCTCCTCAATACTCTCTGTCTGAGTGGAGTGATCCATAGTCTCAGGCTTCACAACACTGTCATCTGTCTGAGTTTGAGCTGTGGCCATCACAACTCTCCCAACCTTTTCAGGAGGGGGCTCAGTTTGGGTGTGGGCTGTGACCATCACAGCCTTGACAACCTGTTCTGGGAAGGAAGTTGTCTGAGATTGGGTTGTGACTGGCACAACCCTCCTGACCTGTTCAGGGAGGATATCTTGGACTGGGGCTGTGGCTACCACTGCCCCACTAACCTTACCATGGATGTTTACCATTCTAGAATGGGTTTCTTGCTCTACTTCAGCCCAGGCTGAGAGCTCTAAATCATTCCCCAGTAGGCAATCTACAGGCAAGTTTGGTGACACTGCCACTCTCTTGTGGCCAGTGACACCTCCCCAGCTGAGATTGACCACTGCCATGGGATGATCTCTCTGTACTCCATCAATATTGGTCACCTGGTATGTGGCACCAGGTAAAAGTTGCCTTGAGGGGACTAGACTCTCAGTCACCATAGTGATGCTAGCCCCTGTATCTCTATAGGCCTCAACTTTTATACCATTGATGAGGGGCTCCTGTCTGTACTTGCCCAAAGTGTTGGGACAAGTTGTGAAGTTGGCAAACCCCATGCCAGTCTCACAAACAAGAGTATCTAAGTTTGGGGACCTGGTTAGGCCAGAGTCCCCAGGAACTCCCAAAGTAAATGCACCCAAATTCTTGGGGGCACTCCCACCACCTGGGGGATTACTACTAGTAGTAACAGGAGGTTTGGGAATGTTACTTGGGGGTATGTTTTCCTTATTGTTATTCTTTGGGCAACTGCTGTCAGTTTTTAAATGACCCACCTGTTTACAGGGATAACAATAAGGTTTCTTCTGGTTGTTGGAAGGATTTTGGGACCCACCCCCCTCAGAGGATTTTTGGGGCCCTGATGTGGTTTGATCTGGAGATTTATTCCCACCCTTCTCTTGAGGCTTGGTTGATTCCTTTTTCTGGTCACCACCTTGGTTCTTGGGCCTAATCCTGGTTCTGACCCATTTGTCTGCCCTCTTACCCAATTCTTGTGGAGAGGTCAGATCAGAGTCTACCAGGTGCTGGTGTAATAACTGGTTCTGACAATTATTTAAGACTTGCTCTCTCATAATAAGATTATACAATCCTGTGAAGTCAGTAACCTTGCTACCCAGTAGCCAGCCTTCCAAAGCCTTAGTGGCACAATCAACAAAGTCTGACCAGTCCTGAGACTGAGTTTTCTGGGTGTCTCTGAACAGCAACCTGTACTGCTCAGTGGTTAAACCAAACCCATCAACCAGTGCATTTTTCAGGACCTGGTAATTGTTAGCATCCTCAACTCTAGTAGTGAGGAGCTTATCTCTACCTTTACCATCAAAGGAGAGCCACAGTATAGCTGCCCACTGACTCTGGGGAATGCACTGCACAGTGCAGGCCCTCTCCAGAGCAGCCATCCATTTCTGGATGTCATCCCCTTGTTTAAAGGGGGGCACTATTTTAGTCAGGTGTTTAGTATCTAAACCCTTCTCTCTATCTCTTGGGAGATTGCTGCCACCAGTGGGAGCTAGCCCACTCATCTGCTGCTCTCTTGCCAGGGCAAGCTTCTCTTTGGCCAGGGCAATTTCTTCCCTTTCAATCCTCAGTTCAGCTTGTCTCATCCTAGCCTCATGCTCCTTTCTCTGAGGGGAAGTAAATCTCCTCTGTGGAGGATTCCTTCTCCCCTGAGAAGAGGCATTAGAGTGCAGAGATCTATTGGAGTCCCTAGAAAGAGATCTATCTCTCCTAACTCCAAGGTTAGGCCCACTTCGGGTTAGTACTGGGGGGCCCCCAGATCCTAGCCCAAGTAAGTCTAAGTTGGTCTTGGTTAGCCTTCTGACTACCTCAAGATTCTTGTCTGCCTCATCCCCAGAGAGTACCTCCTGATCCTCCTCCTCAACTGCTGAATCAGTGTTGGGGAGGTCTGGATCCCCAGAGGTTCCCTCTAAGGCTGGCATGCTCCCATGTAACTGAGAGAGCTTTCTGGCATCATATGTCTCTAAGAGACCTATCAGAAAGGGAAGGGTGGGGTTAGACCCCTGCTTCAGTTTCCTGGAGACACAGATTTGTCTCATCTCCTGAAAATTGAGAGCTGCATATCTCGAAGTGACCTGTGGAGGGTCAACACTGACCAGGGGAGTCTCAGTAGAGTCCCCCTGAGTCGACATGCTTTTCTAGTGAGGTGTAAGTGGTGCACTTACCTACACTATATGTTTGCCTACTGATCCCTTGCTAGAGTTGTAGTTTAGGGTGTGCTAGGCCCTAGGAGCTA
>NC_136073.1:130216422-130236422 GCF_964261635.1 Lissotriton helveticus | reverse complement strand
CCCGGGCCCCTGGGGGCCCCGGCGGGCCGGCCCGGGTCCTGCCTTCCCCTGATTCAGAATCGCCAGACCACACGGAGGTCTGACTGACCCTCTCCCTAGTAATCCGGAGGAAAATTACCCTCCTTTCTTGTAATCCGTGCACTCGAGGTGACAGAGGGGACCCAAGGCGCGAAAGTACCCGACCTCCTGGAGCCCTCGCTGGGATCCGGGAGGCAAATGGCACCTCATTGGGACTTCCAGGGAAGTTCGGCCATCTGGTCGCCCCCCATTGGAAAGCATTGCGGGTGACCAGATGGCCGAGGCGATCCGGGAGACCAGATGGCCGAGGGGATCCGGGAGACCAGATGGCCGAGGGGACCTGGGAGACCAGATGGCCGAGGGGATCCGGGAGACCAGATGGCCGAGGGGATCCCAGAGACCAGATGGCCGGGCACGAAAGTCAAGCCAAGCCTATGTCACTCTGTGCCCCAACGAAAAAGTGAGCTGGAGCCAGGGGAACGGGGGGGTGGGGACCGGAGGCCCAGGGCCGTGGCACCCGACCCGGGGCCCGGACGGGCCCCTGGACCCAGCCTGGGCTCCCATGCCCGGAGACGCATGGGACGCCTTCCCGGGCCCTCCAGACCCCGCCCCGGGCACCCTGCCACGCAGCAGGACCAAGGACAGAGCCCGGGATGGGGAGGCCGCCCTCCCCGGGCCCTCAGGGGCCCCGTCCGGAGCTGCTGAACTCGGCCGAGCGAGGGGAGGCTTCCCGGGCACAACGGAGCCCCGTCCCGGGGCTTTGGCAGTGAGGCAGGCCGGGGGGGACCGGGCCCAGGGCCGTGGCACCCGACCCGGGGCCCGGCCGGGCCCCTGGATCCAGCCGGGGTTCCCAAGCCCGGAGGCGCATGGGACGCCTCCCCGGTCCCTCCGGACCCCGTCCCGGGCACCCTGCCACGCAGCAGGACCAAGGACAGAGCCCGGGGTGGGGAGGCCGCCCTCCCCGGGCCCTCAGGGGCCACAGCCACAGCTCCTGTACCCAGCCAAGCAAGGGGAGGCTCCCCGGGCACCACGGAAACCCGTCCCGGGCCTTTGGCAGTGCGGCAGGCCGGGGGACAGGGCCCAGGGCCGTGGCACCCGACCCGGGGCCCGGCCGGGCCCCTGGATCCAGCCGGGGCTCCCAAGCCCGGAGGCGCATGGGACGCCTCCCTGGTCCCTCCGGACCCCGTCCCGGGCACCCTGCCACGCAGCAGGACCAAGGACAGAGCCCAGGGTGGGGAGGCCGCCCTCCCCGGGCCCTCAGGGGCCACAGCCACAGCTCCTGTACCCAGCCAAGCAAGGGGAGGCTCCCCGGGCACCACGGAAACCCGTCCCGGGCCATTGGCAGTGCGGCAGGCCGGGGGACAGGGCCCAGGGCCGTGGCACCCGACCCGGGGCCCGGCCGGGCCCCTGGACCCAGCCGGGGCTCCCAAGCCCGGAGGCGCATGGGACGCCTCCCCGGTCCCTCTGGACCCCGTCCCGGGCACCCTGCCACGCAGCAGGACCAAGGACAGAGCCCGGGGTGGGGAGGCCGCCCTCCCCGGGCCCTCAGGGGCCACAGCCACAGCTCCTGTACCCAGCCAAGCAAGGGGAGGCTCCCTGGGCACCACGGAAACCCGTCCCGGGCCTTTGGCAGTGCGGCAGGCCAGGGGACAGGGCCCAGGGCCGTGGCACCCGACCCGGGGCCCGGCCGGGCCCCTGGACCCAGCCAGGGCTCCTGGGCCCGGAGGCGCAGGGGTTGCCTCCCCGGGCCCTCTGGACCCCGTCCCGGGCACCCTGCCACGCAGCAGGACGAAGGACAGAGCCCGGGGTCGGGAGGCCGCCCTCCCCCGGGCCCCTAGGGGCCCCGGACAGAGCTCCTGAAACCAGACAAGCAAGGGGAGGCTCCCCGGGCACAACGGAACCCCTTCCTAGGCCCTTGGCAGTGCGGTAGGCTGGGAGACAGGGACCAGGGCCGGAGCACCCGACCCGGGGCCCGGCCGGGCCCCTGGACCCAGCCGGGGCTCCCAAGCCCGGAGGCGCATGGGACGCCTCCCCGGACCCATGGAGCCCGTCCTGGGCATTGAGCCATGCCGTTGGCCTGGAGATGGGAGCCCCGGACGCCCGGGGATGGACTGCCCGGTACCCGTGGATCCCGTCCTGGGCTCTTTGACATGCCGTCGGCCTGGAGGTGGGTGCCCGGGACGCCCGGGGGAGGCCTGGTCGGGACCCGTGGAGCCCTTCCCGGGTACTTTGCCAATGCCGTTGGCCTCATGGAGATGGGTGGCCCGGACGCCGGGGGGAGGCCTGCCCGGTACCCGTGGAGCCCTTTCCGGGTACTTTGCAACGCCGTTGGCCTCCTGGAGATGTATGCCCGAACGCCCGGAGGGAGGGCTGCCCGGGGCCCGTGGAGCCCGCCCTGGGCACTTTGACATGCCGTCGTCCTGGAGGTGGGAGCCCCGGACGCCCGGGGGAGGGCTGCCCGGGACCCATGGAGCCCTTCCCGGTTACTCTGCCATCCCGTTGGCCTCCTGGAGATGGGTGCCCTGGACGCCCGGGGGAGGTCTGTCCGGGGCCCATGGAGCCCGTCCTGGGCAGTGTGACATGCCGTCAGCCTGGAGGTGGGAGCCCCGGACGCCCGGGGGAAGGCTGCCCACGACCCGTGGAGCCCTTCCCGGGTACTTTGCCATCCCGTTGGCCTCCTGGAGATGGTTGCCCCGGACGCCCGGGGGAGGACTGCCCGGTACCCGTGGATCCCGTCCTGGGCTCTTTGACATGCCGTCGGCATGGAGGTGGGAGCCCGGGATGCCCGGGGGAGGCCTGGTCGGGACCCGTGGAGCCCCTCCTGGGTACTTTGCCAATGCCGTTGGCCTCATGGAGATGGGTGCCCCGGACGCCCGGGGGAGGACTGCCCCGTACCCGTGGAGCCCTTTCCGGGTACTTTGCAATGCCGTTGGCCTCCTGGAGATGTGTGCCCCGAATGCCTGGGGGGAGGGCTGCCCGGGGCCCGTGGAGCCCGCCCTGGGCACTTTGACATGCCGTCGTCCTGGCCGGGACCCGTGGAGCCCTTCCCGGGTACTTTGCCACCCTGTTGGCCTCCTGGAGATGGGTGGCCCGGACGCCCGGGGGAGGTCTGTCCGGGGCCCATGGAGCCCGTCCTGGGCAGTGTGACATGCCGTTGGCACGGAGAATGGAGCCCCCAGATGCCCGGGGGAGGTGTTGCCCAGGCATATCTCATCTGGTCCCCCGGGCAGAGAACCACCAGCCCTGGAGAGGTGTCCGGGCGTACCCTGCCCCTAGTAATCCGGAGGGAAATTACCCCCCTTTCTTGCAATCCGTGCACGCGAGGGGACAGAGGGGACCCAAGGCGTGAAAGAACCCGACCTCATGGAGCCCTAGCTGGGATCCGGGAGCCGAATGGCACCTCATCGGGACTTCCAGGGAAGCCCGGCCATCTGGTTGCCCTATTGGAAAGCATCGCAGGTGACCAGATGGCTGGGATCGAAAGGAATCCCAGCTCCCCATCCATCCCAAGCCTTCGCGGTAGGGCTCCTGACTGCCTGCCCACGCAAGGCAGGGCTCTTGGACCCCGGCTGGGCCTCAGGCGCAGGTTGGACCACCGGAGCGCCCCGACACTCAGGGGAGGACCACCCTGAAAACCATGGAGCCCGACCCGGGCACTCTGCCATGCTGTCAGCCTGGATGGAGCCCCGGACGCCCGGGGGACGAAGGCCCGGGACGCATGGAGCCCGTCCTGGGCACTTTTCCATTCCATTGGCCTGGAGCGCCCCGACACCCAGGGGAGGACCACCCTGAAAACCATGGAGCACGACCCGGGCACTCTGCCATGCCGTCAGCCTGGATGGAGCCCCGGACGCCCGGGGGATGAATGCCCGGGTCGCATGGAGCCCGTCCTGGGCACTTTTCCATTCCATTGGCCTGGAGCGCCCCGACACCCAGGGGAGGACCACCCTGAAAACCATGGAGCCCGACCCGGGCACTCTGCCATGCTGTCAGCCTGGATGGAGCCCCGGACGCCCGGGGGACAAAGGCCCGGGACGCATGGAACCCGTCCCGGGCACTCTGCCATGCCGTCGGCCTGGATGAAGCCCCGGACGCCCGGGGGAGGACTGCCCAAGAGCCATGGAGCCCGTCCTGATCAATTTGACATGCCGTCGTCCTGGAGGTGGGAGCCCCGGACGCCCGGGGGAAGGCTGCCCGGGACCCGTGGAGCCCTTCCCGGGTACTTTGCCATCCCGTTGGCCTCCTGGAGATGGGTGCCCCCCCCCGGACACCCGGGGGAGGTCTGTCCGGGGCCCATGGAACCCGTCCTGGGCAGTGTGACATGCCGTCGGCCTGGAGGTGGGAGCCCCGGACGCCCGGGGGAAGGCTGCCCGGGACCCGTGGAGCCCTTCCCGGGTACTTTGCCATCCCGTTGGCCTCCTGGAGATGGGTGGCCCGGACGCCCGGGGGAGGTCTGTCCGGGGCCCATGGAGCCCGTCCTGGGCAGTGTGACATGCCGTTGGCCCGGAGAATGGAGCCCCCAGACGCCCGGGGGAGGTGTTGCCCAGGCATATCTCATCTGGTCCCCCGGGCAGAGAACCACCAGCCCTGGAGAGGTGTCCGGGCGTACCCTGCCCCTAGTAATCCGGAGGGAAATTATCCCCCTTTCTTGCAATCCGTGCACGCGAGGGGACAGAGGGGACCCAAGGCGTGAAAGAACCCGACCTCATGGAGCCCTAGCTGGGATCCGGGAGCCGAATGGCACCTCATCGGGACTTCCAGGGAAGCCCGGCCATCTGGTCGCCCTATTGGAAAGCATCGCGGGTGACCAGATGGCCGGGATCGAAAGGAATCCCAGCTCCCCATCCATCCCAAGCCTTCGCGGTAGGGTTCCTGACTGCCTGCCCACGCAAGGCAGGGCTCTTGGACCCCGGCTGGGCCTCAGGCGCAGGTTGGACCACCGGAGCTCTAGGGCCCGGACGACCTGGGGGAGGAATGCCCGGGTCGCATGGAGCCCGTCCTGGGCACTTTTTCATGCCATCGGCCTGGATGGAGCCCCGGACGCCCGGGGGACGACTGCCCAAGAGCCATGGAGCCCGACCCGGGCACTCTGCCATGCCGTCAGCCTGGCTGGAGCCCCGGACGCCCGGGGGACGAAGGCTTGGGACGCATGGAGCCCGTCCTGGGCACTTTTCCATGCCATCGGCCTGGAGCGCCCCGACACCCAGGGGAGGACCACCCTGAAAACCATGGAGCCCGACCCGGGCACTCTGCCATGCCGTCAGCCTGGATGGAGCCCCGGACGCCCAGGGGATGAATGCCCGGGTCGCATGGAGCCCGTCCTGGGCACTTTTCCATTCCATTGGCCTGGAGCGCCCCGACACCCAGGGGAGGACCACCCTGAAAACCATGGAGCACGACCCGGGCACTGTGCCATGCCGTCAGCCTGGATGGAGCCCCGGACGCCCAGGGGATGAATGCCCGGGTCGCATGGAGCCCGTCCTGGGCACTTTTCCATTCCATTGGCCTGGAGCGCCCCGACACCCAGGGGAGGACCACCCTGAAAACCATGGAGCCCGACCCGGGCACTCTGCCATGCTGTCAGCCTGGATGGAGCCCCGGACGCCCGGGGGACGAAGGCCTGGGACGCATGGAACCCGTCCCGGGCACTCTGCCATGCCGTCGGCCTGGATGGAGCCCCGGACGCCCGGGGGAGGACTGCCCAAGAGCCATGGAGCCCGTCCTGGGCAATTTGACATGCCGTCGTCCTGGAGGTGGGAGCCCCGGACGCCCGGGGGAAGGCTGCCCGGGACCCGTGGAGCCCTTCCCGGGTACTTTGCCATCCCGTTGGCCTCCTGGAGATGGGTGCCCCCCCCAGACGCCTGGGGGCGGTCTGTCCGGGGCCCATGGAGCCCGTCCTGGGCAGTGTGACATGCCGTCGTCCTGGAGGTGGGAGCCCCGGACGCCCGGGGGAAGGCTGCCCGGGACCCGTGGAGCCCTTCCCGGGTACTTTGCCATCCCGTTGGCCTCCTGGAGATGGGTGCCCCCCCGGACGCCCGGGGGAGGTCTGTCCGGGGCCCATGGAGCCCGTCCTGGGCAGTGTGACATGCCGTCGGCCTGGAGGTGGGAGCCCCGGACGCCCGGGGGAAGGCTGCCCGGGACCCGTGGAGCCCTTCCCGGGTACTTTGCCATCCCGTTGGCCTCCTGGAGATGGGTGCCCCGGACACCCGGGGGAGGTCTGTCCGGGGCCCATGGAGCCCGTCCTGGGCAGTGTGACATGCCGTCGTCCTGGAGGTGGGAGCCCCGGACGCCCGGGGGAAGGCTGCCCAGGACCCGTGGAGCCCTTCCCGGGTACTTTGCCATCCCGTTGGCCTCCTGGAGATGGGTGCCCCCCCGGACGCCCAGGGGAGGTCTGTCCGGGGCCCATGGAGCCCGTCCTGGGCAGTGTGACATGCCGTCGGCCTGGAGGTGGGAGCCCCGGACGCCCGGGGGAAGGCTGCCCGGGACCCGTGGAGCCTTTCCCGGGTACTTTGCCATTCCCTTGGCCTCCTGGAGATGGGTGCCCCGGACGCCCAGGGGAGGTCTGTCCGGGGCCCATGGAGCCCGTCCTGGGCAGTGTGACATGCCGTTGGCCCGGAGAATGGAGCCCCCAGACGCCCGGGGGAGGTGTTGCCCAGGCATATCTCATCTGGTCCCCCGGGCAGAGAACCACCAGCCCTGGAGAGGTGTCCGGGCGTACCCTGCCCCTAGTAATCCAGAGGGAAATTACCCCCCTTTCTTGCAATCCGTGCACGCGAGGTGACAGAGGGGACCCAAAGCGTGAAAGAACCCGACCTCATGGAGCCCTAGCTGGGATCCGGGAGCCGAATGGCACCTCATCGGGACTTCCAGGGAAGCCCGGCCATCTGGTCGCCCTATTGGAAAGCATCGCGGGTGACCAGATGGCCGGGATCGAAAGGACTCCCAGCTCCCCATCCATCCCAAGCCTTCGCGGTAGGGTTCCTGACTGCCTGCCCACGCAAGGCAGGGCTCTTGGACCCCGGCTGGGCCTCAGGCGCAGGTTGGACCACCGGAGCTCTAGGGCCCGGACCACCTGGGGGAGGAATGCCCGGGTCGCATAGAGCCCGTCCTGGGCACTTTCCATGCCATCGGCCTGGATGGAGCCCCGGACGCCCGGGGGACGACTGCCCAAGAGCCATGGAGCCCGACCCGGGCACTCTGCCATGCCGTCAGCCTGGCTGGAGCCCCGGACGCCCGGGGGACGAAGGCCCGGGACGCATGGAGCCTGTCCTGGGCACTTTTCCATGCCATCGGCCTGGAGCGCCCCGACACCCAGGGGAGGACCACCCTGAAAACCATGGAGCCCGACCCGGGCACTCTGCCATGCCGTCAGCCTGGATGGAGCCCCGGACGCCTGGGGGACGAAGGCCCAGGTCGCATGGAGCCCGTCCTGGGCACTTTTCCATTCCATTGGCCTGGAGCGCCCCGACACCCAGGGGAGGACCACCCTGAAAACCATGGAGCCCGACCCCGGCACTCTGCCATGCCGTCAGCCTTGATGGAGCCCCGGACGCCCGGGGGATGAATGCCCGGGTCGCATGGAGCCCGTCCTGGGCACTTTTCCATTCCATTGGCCTGGAGCGCCCCGACACCCAGGGGAGGACCACCCTGAAAACCATGGAGCCCGACCCGGGCACTCTGCCATGCTGTCAGCCTGGATGGAGCCCCGGACGCCCGGGGGACGAAGGCCCGGGACGCATGGAACCCGTCCCGGGCACTCTGCCATGCCGTCGGCCTGGATGGAGCCCCGGATGCCCGGGGGAGGACTGCCCAAGAGCCATGGAGCCCGTCCTGGGCAATTTGACATGCCGTCGTCCTGGAGGTGGGAGCCCCGGACGCCCGGGGGAAGGCTGCCCGGGACCCGTGGAGCCCTTCCCGGGTACTTTGCCATCCCGTTGGCCTCCTGGAGATGGGTGCCCCCCCCAGACGCCTGGGGGCGGTCTGTCCGGGGCCCATGGAGCCCGTCCTGGGCAGTGTGACATGCCGTCGGCCTGGAGGTGGGAGCCCCGGACGCCCGGGGGAAGGCTGCCCGGGACCCGTGGAGCCCTTCCCGGGTACTTTGCCATCCCGTTGGCCTCCTGGAGATGGGTGCCCCGGACGCCTAGGGGAGGTCTGTCTGGGACAAGTTGAGCCCGTCCGGGGCATTGAGCCATGCCGTTGGCCCGGAGAATGGAGCCCCCAGACGCCCGGGGGAGGTGTTGCCCAGGCATATCTCATCTGGTCCCCCAGGCAGAGACCCACCAGCCCTGGAGGGGTGTCCGGGCGTACCCTGCCCCTAGTAATCCGGAGGGAAATTACCCCCCTTTCTTGCAATCCGTGCACGCGAGGTGACAGAGGGGACCCAAGGCGTAAAAGAACCCAACCTCATGGAGCCCTAGCTGGGATCCGGGAGGCGAATGGCACCTCATCGGGACTTCCAGGGAAGCCCGGCCATCTGGTCGCCCTATTGGAAAGCATCGCGGGTGACCAGATGGCCGGGATGGAAAGGACTCCCAGCTCCCCATCCATCCCAAGCCTTCGCGGTAGGGTTCCTGACTGCCTGCCCACGCAAGGCAGGGCTCTTGGACCCCGGCTGGGCCTCAGGCGCAGGTTGGACCAACGGAGCTCTAGGGCCCGGACGACCTGGGGGAGGAATGCCCGCGTCCCGTGGAGCCCGTCCTGGGTACTTTGACATGCCGTCGGCCTGGAGGTGGGTGCCCCGGACGACCGGGGGAAGCTGCCCGGGACCCATGGAGCCCGTCGTGGGTACTTTGACATTCCGTCGGCCTGGAGGTGGAAGCCCCTGACGCCCGGGGGGAGGTCTGCCCGGGACCCATGGAGCCCGTCCTGGGTACTTTGCCAATGCCGTTGGCCTCATGGAGATGGGTGCCCCGGACGCCCGGGGGAGGTCTACCCGGGACCCATGGAGCCCTTCCCGGGTACTTTGCCAATGCCGTTGGCCTCATGGAGATGGGTGCCCCGGACGCCCGGGGCAGGTCTGCCCGGGACCCATGGAGCCCTTCCCGGGTACTTTGCCAATGCCGTTGGCCTCATGGAGATGGGTGCCCCGGACGCCCGGGGGAGGTCTGCCCGGGACCCATGGAGCCCATCCTGGGTACTTTGCCAATGCCGTTGGCCTCATGGAGATGGGTGTCCAGGACGCCCGGGGGAGGACTGTCCTGGACTCATGGAGCCCGTCCCGGGCACTCTGCCATGCCGTCGGCCTGGAGGTGGGAGCCCCGGACGCCCGGGGGACGAATGCCCGGGACGCATGGAGCCCGTCCTGGGCACTTTTCCGTGCCTTCAGCCTGGAGCCCCCAGACACCCAGGGGAGGACCACCATGAAAACCATGGAGCCCGACCTGGGCACTCTGCCATACCGTCAGCCTAGATGGAGCCCCGGACGCCCAGGGGACGAATGCCCGGGATGCATGGAGCCCGTCCTGGGCACTTTTCCGTGCCTTCGGCCTGGAGCCCCCAGACACCCAGGGGAGGACCACCGTGAAAACCATGGAGCCCGACCTGGGCACTCTGCCATACCGTCAGCCTAGATGGAGCCCCGGAGGCCCAGGGGACGAATGCCCGGGACGCATGGAGCCCGTCCTGGGCACTTTTCCATGCCTTCGGCCTGGAGCCCCCCAGACACCCAGGGGAGGACCACCATGAAAACCATGGAGCCCGACCTGGGCACTCTGCCATACCGTCAGCCTAGATGGAGCCCCGGACGCCCAGGGGACGAATGCCCGGGATGCATGGAGCCCGTCCTGGGCACTTTTCCATGCCTTCGGCCTGGAGCCCCCAGACACCCAGGGGAGGACCACCATGAAAACCATGGAGCCCGACCTGGGCACTCTGCCATACCGTCAGCCTAGATGGAGCCCCGGACGCCCAGGGGACGAATGCCTAGGGAGGTGTTGCCCAGGCATATCCCATCTGGTCCCCATGGCAGAGAACCACCACCCTCGGAGGGGTGTCCGGGCGTACCCTTCTCTCTAGTAATCCGGAGCAAAATTACCCCCTTTTCTTGTAATCTGTGCACGCGGTGTGACAGAGGGGACCCAAGGCGTGAAAGAACCCGACCTCATGGAGCCCTAGCTGGGATCCGGGAGGCGAATGGCACCTCATCGGGTCTTCCAGGGAAGTTCGGCCATCTGGTCCCCCCCATAGGAAAGCGTTGCGGGCGACCAGATGGCCGAGGGAATCTGGGCGATCAGATGGCCGAGCATTGAGGTGAAGCCGCCTGGACTCTTCCCCACCCCGTCCCGGGACGAATGCCCAGGACGCATGGAGCCCGTCCTGGGCACTTTTCCATGCCGTCGGCCTGGAGCGCCCCGACACCCAGGGGAGGACCACCCTGGAAACCATGGAGCCCGACCCGGGCACTCTGCCATGCCGTCAGCCTGGATGGAGCCTCGGGCGCCCGGGGGACGAAGGCCCGGGACGCATGGAGCCCGTCCTGGGCACTTTTCCATGCCGTCGGCCTGGAGCGCCCCGACACTCAGGGGAGGACCACCCTGAAAACCACGGAGCCCGACCCGGGCACTCTGCCATGCCGTCAGCCTGGATGGAGCCCCGGACGCCCGGGGGACGAATGCCCAGGATGCATGGAGCCCATTCTGGGCACTTTTTCCATGCCATTGGCCTGGGGCGCCCCAACACCCAGGGGAGGACCACCGTGAAAACCATGGAGCCCGACCTGGGCACTCTGCCATACCGTCAGCCTGGATGGAGCCCCGGGCACCTGGGGGACGAATGCCCGGGACGCATGGAGCCCATCCTGGGTACTTTGCAACGCCGTTGGCCTCCTGGAGATGGGTGCCCCGAACGCCCGGGGCGGGCTGCCCGGGACCCATGGACCCCGTCCTGGGAACTTTTACATGCCGTCGGCCTGGACGTGGGTGCCCTGGACGCCCGGGGGGGGAGGCCTGCCCGGGACCCGTGGAGTCCTTCCAGGGTACTTTGCCGATGCCATTGGCCTCATGGAGATGGGTGCCCCGGACGCCCGGGGGAGGTCTGCCCGGGACCCATGGAGCCCGTCCTGGGTACTTTGCAATGCCGTTGGCCTCCTGGAGATGGGTGTCCCGGACGCCCGGGGGAGGACTGTCCCAGACTCATGGAGCCCGTCCTGGGCACTTTGACATGCCGTCGGCCTGGAGAAGGGAGCGCCGGACACCCAGGGGAGGACTGCCCGGGACCCATGGAGCCCTTCCCGGGTGCTTTGCCAATGCCGTTGGCCTCCTGGAGATGGGTGCCCCGGTCGCCCAGGGGAGGACTGCCCGGGACCTGTGGAGCCCGTCCTGGGCACTTTGACCTGCCGTCGGCCTGGAGAAGGGAGCGCTGGACGCCCAGGGGAGGACTGCGCTGGGACCCGTGGAGCCCGTTCTGGGCACTTTAACCTGCCGTCGGCCTGGAGAAGGGAGCGCCGGACACCCAGGGGAGGACTGCCCGGGACCCATGGAGCCCTTCCCGGGTGCTTTGCCAATGCCGTTGGCCTCCTGGAGATGGGTGCCCCGGTCGCCCAGGGGAGGACTGCGCCGGGACCCGTGGAGCCCGTCCTGGGCACTTTAACCTGCCATCGGCCTGGAGACCCGGGGGACGACTGCCCGGGACGCATGGAGCCCGTCCTGGGCACTTTGACATGCCGTTGGCCTGGAGGAAGGAAGCCCCGGGTGGTGTTACCCAGGCATCGCCCATCTGGTCCCCCATGGCAGAGAACCACCAGCCTGGGAGGGGTGTCCAATGGTACCTTGCCCCTAGAAATCCGGAGGAAAATTACCCCCCTTTCTTGTAATCTGTGCACACGAGGTGACAGAGGGGACCCAAGGCGTGAAAGTACCCGACCTCCTGGAGCCCTCGCTGGGATCGGGGAGGCAAATGGCACCTGATAGGGACTTCCAGGGAAGTTTGGCCATCTGGTCGCCCTATTGGATAGCATTGCGGGAGACCAGATGGGCGAGGGGAAAGGTGCAACCTGGTGGCCGGGACCGAAAGGACTCCCTGATTCCCACCCCGAGCCTTCGTGGTAGGGCTGCTGCCTGCCCACGCCGGCAAGGGCTCGGGGACCGCGGCTGGGCCTCAGGCACGATGAGGACCACCGGAGCTCCAATGCCCGGACGCCCGGGGGGACGACTGCCCGGGACACATGGAGCCCGTCCTGGGCACTTTGACATGCTGTTGGCCTGGAGCCACGGACGCCTGGGGGGAGCACTAGCGTGAAAACCATGGAGCCCGACCCAGGCACTTTGCCCATGCCGATGGCCTGGAGACCTGGACGCCCCGGGGGACGACTGCCCGGGACGCATGGAGCCCGTCCTGGGCACTTTGACATGCCGTCGGCCTGGAGCCACGGACGCCCGGGGGGGAGGTCTACCATGAAAACCATGGAGCCCGACCCGGGCACTCTGCCCATGCTGTTGGCCTGGAGACCCGGGGGACAACTGCCCGGGACGCATGGAGCCCGTTCTGGGCACTTTGGCATGCCGTCGGCCTAGAGCCACGGACGCCCGGGGGAGGACTACCGTGAATACCATGGAGCCCGACCTGGGCACTCACCCATGCCATTGGCCTGGAGACCCGGGGGACGACTGCCCGGGACGCATGGAGCCCGTCCTGGGCACTTTGACATGCCGTCGGCCTGGAGCCACGGACAGCCAGGGGAAGAATACCAGGAAAACCATGGAGCCCGTCCCGGGCACTCGGCCATGCAGTGGAGAAGTGTGGCTCAATGGTTAGAGCGGCAGACCCTGATGCAGAGGTCTAGCCCAGGACCAGGGTTCAATTCCCCGCCTTGGCGGGTCTTGGGCTCAAAATTCCACAGACCCGATAATTCTCACCTCGGTGCCTATTCCAATGATAAATTTACATTTTACATGCCCCCGGCCTGGAGCCACGGACGCCCGGGGAGGACTACCGTGAAAACCATGGAGCCCGACCTGGGCACTCGCTTATGACGTTGGCCTGGAGACCCGGACGCCCCGGGGGATGACTGCCCGGGACGCATGGAGCCCGTCCTGGGCACTTTGACATGCCGCCGGCTTGGAGCCACGAACGCCCAGGGGAGGACTACCGTGAAAACCATGGAGCCCGACCCAGGCACTCTGCCCATACCGTTGGCCTGGAGACCCGGGGGACAACTGCCCGGGACACATGGATCCCGTCCTGGTCACTTTGACATGCCGTCGGCCTGGAGCCACGGACGCCCGGGGGAGGACTACAGTGAATACCATGGAGCCCGACCTGGGCACTCACCCATGCCGTTGGCCTGGAGACCTGGGGGACTACTGCCCAGGACGCATGGAGCCCGTCCTGGGCACTCGCCCATGCTGTTGGCCAGGAGACCTGGACGCACGGGGGGACGACTGCCCGGGATGCATGGAGCCCGTCCTGGGCACTTTGACATGCCGTCGGCCTGGAGCTACGGATGCCCGGGGGAGGACTACCATGAAAACCATGGAGCCCAACCCGGGCACTCGGCCATGCCATCGGACTGGAGCCCCGGACGCCCGGGGGAGGACTACTGTTAAAACCATGGAGCCCGTCCGGGGCAATCGGCCATGCCGTCGGCCTGGAGCCACGGACACCCAGAGTAAGAATACCAGGAAAACCATGGAGCCCGTCCCGGGCACTCAGCCATGCAGTGGAGAAGTGTGGCTCAATGGTTAGAGCGGCAGACCCTGATGTAGAGGTCTAGCCCGGGACCAGGGTTCAATTCCCCGCCTCGGCGGGTCTTGGGCTCAAAATTCCACGGACCCAATAATTCTCGCATCGGTGACTATTCCAATGATAAATTTACATTTTACATGCCGATGGCCTGGAGCCACGGACGCCCGGGGAGGACTACCGTGAAAACCATGGAGCCCGACCTGGGCACTCGCCTATGCCGTTGGCCTGGACACCCGAACGCCCCGGGGGACGACTGCCCGGGACGCATGAAGCCCGTCCCGGGCACTCGCCCATGCCGTTGGCCTGGAGCCCTGGACACCCAGGGGAGGAATACCGGGAAAACCATGGAGCCCGTACCGGGCAATCAGCCATGCCATCGGCCTGGAGCCCCGGACGCCCGGGGGACAACTGCCCGGGATGCATGGAGCCCGTCCTGGGCACTCCGCCATGCCGTCGGCCTGGAGCCCTGGACACCCAGGGGAGGACTGCCGTGAAAACCATGGAGCCCGTCCCGGGCAATGGGCCATGTCGTCGGCCTGGAGCCCTGGACACCCAGGGGAGGAATACCGGGAAAACCATGGAGCCCGTCCCGGGCACTCGCCCATGCCGTCGGCCTGGAGCCCTGGACACCCAGGGGAGGAATACCGGGAAAACCACCTTCCCTGCCCGACTTGCGCTAGATGGCGCTCCAACATAAGGAATGTTCCAACACCTTCCCTGCCCGACTTGCGCTAGATGGCGCTCCAACATAAGGAATATTCCAACACCTTTACTGCCCGACTTGCGCTAGATGGTGCTCCAGCATAAGGAATATTCCAACACCTTTCCTGCCCAACTTGCGCTAGATGGCGCTCCAACATAAGGAATATTCCAACACCTTCCCTGCCCAACTTGCGCTAGATGGCGCTCCAACATAAGGAATGTTCCAATACCTTCCCTGCCCGACTTGCGCTAGATGGCGCTCCAACATAAGGAATGTTCCAACACCTTCCCTGCCCGACTTGCGCTAGATGGTGCTCCAACATAAGGAATATTCCAACACCTTTACTGCCCGACTTGCGCTAGATGGCGCTCCAACATAAGGAATATTCCAACACCTTTCCTGCCCAACTTGCGCTAGATGGCGCTCCAACATAAGGAATATTCCAACACCTTCCCTGCCCAACTTGCGCTAGATGGCGCTCCAACATAAGGAATGTTCCAACACCTTCCCTGCCCGACTTGCGCTAGATGGCGCTCCAACATAAGGAATATTCCAACACCTTCCCTGCCCGACTTGCACTAGATGGCGCTCCAACATAAGGAATATTCCAACACCTTCCCTGCCCAACTTGCGCTAGATGGCGCTCCAACATAAGGAATGTTCCAACACCTTCCCTGCCCGACTTGCGCTAGATGGCGCTCCAACATAAGGAATATTCCAACACATTCCCTGCCCAACTTGCGCTAGATGGCGCTCCAACCTAAGGAAAGAATAGTTTTGGAATTTTCAAATTGCGTTTCGGTATTTACAGAATCGCAAAACGATTGTTTGATACATCCGGCCCATGGCAAGCATGCAAAAATTGCATTGGCCAGCATGACAAAATTTGCTTGAGGGCCATGGGCCAGATGTATCAAAAGATAGTTTTGCGATTTTTTACTGAATCGCTATTTGAGATGCACAAAACTATTCTCCACAGGTGCAGGGGAAGCCTCCCCGGGCACTCCGGACCCCGTCACGGGCACCCTGCCACGCGGCAGGACCCAGGACGGAGCCGGGGTGGGGAGGCCGCCCTCCCCGGGGCCCTCAGGGGCCCCGGACAGAGCTCCTGAAGCCAGCCAAGCCACGGGAGTCTCCCCGGGCACAACGGAACCTCGTCCCAGGCCTTCGGCAGTGCGGCAGGCCGGGGGACAGGAGGGCACTCGGCCATGCCATCGGACTGGAGCCCCAGACGCCCGGGGGAGGACTACTGTTAAAACCATGGAGCCCGTCCGGGGCAATCGGCCATGCCATCGGCCTCCAGCAATGGACACCCAGGAGAAGAATACCGGCAAAACCATGGAGCCCGTCCCGGGCACTCGGCCATGCAGTGGAGAAGTGTGGCTCAATGGTTTGAGCGGCAGACCCTGATGCAGAGGTTTAGCACGGGACCAGGGTTCAATTCCTCGCCTCGGCGGGTCTTGGGCTCAAAATTCCACGGACCCGATAATTCTTGCCTCGGTGCCTATTCCAATGATAAATTTACATTTTACATGCCGCCGGCCTGGAGCCACGGACGCCCGGGGAGGACTACCGTGAAAACCATGGAGCCCGACCTGGGCACTCGCTTATGCCGTTGGCCTGGAGACCCGGACGCACGGGGGGACGACTGCCCGGGATGCATGGAGCCCGTCCTGGGCACTTTGACATGCCGTCGGCCTGGAGCCACAGACGCCCAGGGGAGGACTACCGTGAAAACCATGGAGCCCGACCCGGGCACTCTGCCCATGCCGTTGGCCTGGAGACCCGGGGACAACTGTCCGTCGTCCTGGAGCCACGGTTGCCCGGCGGAGGACTACCGTGAAAACCATGGAGCCCAACCCGGGCACTCGGCCATGCCATCGGACTGGAGCCCCGGACGCCCGGGGGAGGACTACTGTTAAAACCATGGAGCCCGTCCGGGGCAATCAGCCATGCCGTCGGCCTGGAGCCATGGACACCCAGGGGAAGACTACCAGGAAAACCATGGAGCCCGTCCCGGTCACTCGGCCATGCAGTGGAGAAGTGTGGCTCAATGGTTAGAGCAGCAGAGCCTGATGCAGAGGTCTAGCCCGGGACCAGGGTTCAATTCCCCGCCTCGGCGGGACTTGGGCTCAAAATTCCACGGAGCTGATAATTCTCGCCTCGGTGCCTATTACTATGATAGAGTCCCACTCTGCAACTCTGGGCAATAGCTTGCTTATTCTCCACAACACTAAGGATGCCTGGCCTCCAACTTTGGGGTGCCCAGGAGTGGACGCCTCACAGGGAAAGCCAGGATGGGTTACACAGCGGTATTCGTACAAGCGCCTTGAGACCCTTGCGGGTGAGTAGTGCGCTATACAAGTATCAATTTACATTTTACATGCCGCCGGCCTGGAGCCACGGACGCCCGGGGAGGACTACCGTGAAAACCATGGAGCCCGACCTGGGCACTCGCTTATGCCGTTGGCCTGGAGAACCGGACGCCCCGGGGGACGACTGCCCGGGACGCATGGAGCCCGTCCTGGGCACTTTGACATGCCGTCGGCCTGGAGCCACGGACGCCCGGGGAGAGGTCTACCGTGAAAACCATGGAGCCCGACCCAGGCACTCTGCCCATGCTGTTGGCCTGGAGACCCGGACGCCCCGGGGGGGGGCGACTGCCCGGGACGCATGGAGCCCGTCATGGGCACTTTGACATGCCATCGGCCTGGAGCCAAGGTCCCCCGGAGGAGGACTACCGTGAAAACCATGGAGCCCGACCCGGGCACTCTGCCCATGCCGTTTGCCTGTAGTCCAGGGGGACGTCTGCCCGGGACGAATGGAGCCCGTCCTGGGCACTCGCTTATGCCGTTGGCCTGTAGACCCAGACACCCGGGGGACGACTGCCCGGGGCGCATGGAGCCCGTCCTGGGCACTTTGACATGCCGCCGGCCTGGAGCCACGGACGCCCAGGGGAGGACTACCAAGAAAACCATGGAGCCCGACCCGGGCACTCTGCCCATGCCCTTGGCCTGGAGACCCGGGGAACAACTGCCCGGGACGCATGGAGCCCGTCCTGGGTACTCTGCCAATGCCATTGGCCTCATGGGAATGGGTACCCCGGAGGCCCGGGGGAGGTCTGCCCGGGACCCATGCAGCCCTTCCCGGGTGCTTTGCCGATGCCTTTGGCCTCCTGGAGATGGGTGCCCCGGTCACCCAGGGGAGGACTGGCCGGGACCCGTGGAGCCCGTCCTGGGCACTTTGACCTGCCGTCAGCCTGGAGAAGGGAGCGCCGGACATCCGGGGGAGGACTGCCCGGGACCCATGGAGCCCGTCCTGGGCACTCTGACCTGCCGTCGGCCTGGGGAAGGGAGCCCCGGACGCCCGGGGGAGGACTGCCCGGAACCCGTGGAGCCCGTCCTGGGCAATTTGACATGCAGTTGGCCTGGAGGAAGTAAGCCCCGGGTGGCCTAGGGAGGTGTTTCCCAGGCATAGCCTATCTGGTCCCCATGGCAGAGAGCCACCAGCCTTGGAGGGGTGTCTGGGCGTACCCTGCCCCTAGTAATCCGGAGGGAAATTACCCCCCTTTCTTGTAATCCGTGCACGCGAGGTCACAGAGGGGACCCAAGGCGTGAAAGAACCCGACCTCATGGAGCCCTAGCTGGGATCCGGGAGGCAAATGGCACCTCATCGGGACTTCCAGGGAAGCCCGGCCATCTGGTCGCCCCATTGGAAAGCATTGCGTGCGACCAGATGGCTGGGATCGAAAGTGCTTCCCACCCCGAGCCTTCGCGGTAGGGTTCCCGCCTGCCTGCCCACGCAAGGCAGGGCTCAGGGACACCGGCTGGGCCTCAGGCGCGGGGTGGACCACCAGAGCTCTCGGGCCCGGACGCCTGGGGGAGGACTGCCCGAGACCCATGGAACCCGTCCCGGATACTTTGCCATGCCGTTGGCCCGGGGAAGGGAGCCCCGGACGCCCGGGGCCCGTGGAGCCAGTCCTGGGAACTCCGGCATGCCGTTGGCCCGGGGAAGGGAGCCCCAGATGCCCGGGACCCGTGGAGCCCGTCCTGGGCACTCTGACAAGCCGTTGTCCCGGGGAAGGGAGCCCCGGACGCCGGGGACTCGTGGAGCCCGTCCTGGGCACTCTGGCATGCCGTTGGCTCGGAGAAGGGAGCCCCGGATGCCCGGGACCCGTGGAGCCCGTCCTGGGCACTCTGACAAGCCGTTGTCCCAGGGAAGGGAGCCCCGGACGCCCGGGACTCGTGGAGCCCGTCCTGGGCACTCTGGCATGCCGTTGGCCCGGGGAAGGGAGCCCCGGACATCCGGGGCCCGTGGAGCCCATCCTGGGAACTCTGACAAGCCGTTGGCCCGGGAAAGGGAGCGCCGGACACCCAGTGGAGGACTGCCCGGGACCCATGGAGCCCGTCCTGGGCAATCTGACCTGCCGTCGGCCCGGAGAAGGGAGCGACGGACACCCGGGGGGATGAATGCCCGGGACGCATGGAGCCCATCCTGGGCACTTTGAAATGCCATCGGCCTTGAGACCCGGGGGACGACTGCCCGGGACGCATGGAGCCCGACCTGGGCACTCGCTCATGCCGTTGGCCTGGAGACCCGGGGGACGACTGCCCGGGACGCATGGAGCCCGACCTGGGCACTCGCTCATGCCGTTGGCCTGGAGACCCGGGGGACGACTGCCCGGGACGCATGGAGCCCGTCCTGGGCACTTTGACATGCCGTTGGCCTGGAGGAGGGAAGCCCCGGGTGGTGTTACCCAGGCATAGCCCATCTGGTCCCCCTGGCAGAGAACCACCAGCCTTGCAGGGGTGTCCGGGCATACCCTTACCCTTAGTAATCCGGAGGAAAATTACCCCCCTTTCTTGTAATCTGTGCACACGAGTTGAGAGAGGGGACCCAAGGCGTAAAAGTACCCGACCTCCTGGAGCCCTCGCTGGGATCGGGGAGGCAAATGGCACCTCATAGGGACTTCCAGGGAGGTTTGGCCATCTGGTCGCCCTTTTGGATAGCATTGCGTGCGACCAGATGGCCGAGGGGAAAGATGCAACCAGGTGGCCGGGACCGAAAGGACTCCCTGCTTCCCACCCCGAGCCTTCGTGGTAGGGCTGCTGCCTGCCCACGCCGGGCAGGGCTCGGGGACCCCGGCTGGGCCTCAGGCACGGTGAGGACCACCGAAGCTCCCAGGCCCGGACGCCCGGGACGACGACTGCCCGGGATGCATGGAGCCCGTCCTGGGCACTTTGACATGCCGTCGGCCTGGAGACCCTGGGGACGACTGCCTGGGACGCATGGAGCCCGTCCTGGACATTTTGACATGCCGTCGGCCTGGAGACCCGGGGGACGACTGCCCGGGACGCATGGAGCCCGTCCTGGGCACTTTGACATGCCGTCGGCCTGGAGACCCGGGGGACGACTGCCCGGGACGCATGGAGCCCGTCCTGGGCACTTTGACATGCCGTTGGCCTGGAGATCCGGGGGACGACTGCCCGGGACGCATGGAGCCCGTCCTGGGCACTTTGACATGCCGTCGGCCCGGAGAAGGGAGCGCCGGACACCCAGGGAAGGACTGCCCGGGACCCATGGAGCCCGTCCTGGGCAA
>NC_136073.1:130203922-130211422 GCF_964261635.1 Lissotriton helveticus | reverse complement strand
AGTGGGTGTAACCACCCCCCTCCTAGTCCCACCCATAGGGCAGGACTTAGTCGCGTGCCAGCCCCTTTTTACAGGATAAAGGTAGAGACTGGCCCCCTTCCAAAGCAGATCATCTTTGAATCCTGAAACTACTTTCTGCGAAAGGAACTCAAGACTTCTTCCTAAGATTTCTCCCTTGTGACTAAGGAGTAGTCACCCTGCATCCGCAGGCACCATCCAAGAACACTGCGGTCTGCTGTAAGTCCTTCCTCCGGAATCCGACTGCCCAGCTCGACGAGAACCGGCTTCCCTGGCACCTCTGACCTCTACCCACCTCTACAGCCCAGCTGAGAACCGTGGGTGCGACGAGACCTCAAGGGACCGGCCATCTGCAAGACTGCACGACTTCTTTCCAGCAAGCCCGCCGAGTGAATTCCTGGTGAGTGCTTTGGGGTCCGAGAAGCCCCCACCCTGAGCAGCTCCAGCACCGAAGAGCAGCCCCCCTGCATCTCCACGATCTGCGTGGGGCCCTTCTGCTTTTTACTGCTCACCGCGTTGTTTGGCTACTAGCCCGCTGGCTTGTGGCCTTCCTGACGACGCCCGACGACATTTCTGCTACTGGTCTGGTTGCTCCAGACTGGCCCCTTGCTCCCTTCCAGAAGAGGAGCACCCCGGACCCTCCTGGTCCACTCAAGACGCCATTTTGAGTCCACCGCGTGGGCTTGAATTAGCCAAGGCTTGTTGCCCAATCCTGGGTAACTTCGACGCCAACGACTTCATCCTTCGTGGGACAGCTCGCACCTCCATCCTGGTCGCCGACAACGCCTCCTGGTCCGAGAGACTGCAGAGCCCAGCAGCGCCCACTCACCTGACTGCGGTGACTTCGCCCGGTGCCATCCTGGTGCCCACTTAATCACTGGCTAGTGATTCAAGAACTTGGTCCCCTCTGCTTTCAGGTTTTCTTCTTCCTTGATCCAGGCTTGGATCCATCGAACTTTCCTTCACTGGTCGCCTGCCAGCAACTTCTTCCTTCCAGGCTCCTGGTTCGGCAACGAGATCCCCGACGTCTTTTCAGACCTATGCAGCTGCAGCCCCTGGGCTAGGTAACTTCGGCACTCCGGTGTCCCAGCATAGCCTCACTATCCAAGGGTCAGGATCCACTGTCATTTTCTCCCTACCAGGTCGGGTTCGCCCGTGAACACTAACTTTGTGAATTCTAGCTTCCATAGACTTTGTCCCGCATCCCGCGTGAGAGTGCACACTCTGCACCCGAGTCCCCTGGGCCTCCTATTAGTAATCTAACGATTCCCTAGTCCAGTCCTAGCGATTCCAAAGCCTATTAGAACTGTTACTTACCTGCTAGTAATTCGCATTCCACTTTTAGCGTATATGGTTTTTCGTGCCCCTCGGGCATTTGTGTAACGTGCTAACTAAAAAGTATTTTCGTAAGAGTTTTGTTGTGTGCTTAGCTCCCTGTCTCATAAAGAGCCAGGGTAGTCTTGTTATAAATAAATACACTGTTTATTTTCATAACAACTTGTGTGGTGTCCTTTCACTGGGTGTTCAAGGGGTAATGTGATGGTAAAACAGCTGGCTTAACACGCCCTCTAGAGTCTTAGCCTTAGACTGCTCGTATCCATGCTACTAGGATAGCTGGTCTATAAGGTTGACTTACAACCAATCATCAATAAGGGTTGTTTGGACTGATATATAGTGATCACTAGAATAGTGAGCACTGCACATCAGGCCAACTTCTCACATTGGTGAGCAGCGGGTGGGATTTGAGCTTGCTGTTGTTTTACCACACATGCCCTAAGAATATCTTGTGAAAGATCACATAAGTACTAAAGGTACATATAACTTAGCTTAGAATACTCTGAGTTCTACTGAACCAGCTGTTGTAGCTCCTAGGGCCTAGCACACCCTAAACTACAACTCTAGCAAGGGATCAGTAGGCAAACATATCGTGTAGGTAAGTGCACCACTTACACCTCACTAGAAAAGCATGTCGACTCAGGGGGACTCTACTGAGACTCCCCTGGTCAGTGTTGACCCCCCACAGGTCACTTCAAGATATGCAGCTCTCAGTTTTCAGGAGATGAGACAAATCTGTGTCTCCAGGAAACTGAAGCAGGGGTCTAACCCCACCATTCCCTTTCTGATAGGTCTCTTAGAGACATATGATGCCAGAAAGCTCTCTCAGTTACATGAGAGCATGCCAGCCTTAGAGGGAACCTCTGGGGATCCAGACCTCCCCAACACTGATTCAGCAGTTGAGGAGGAGGATCAGGAGGTACTCTCTGGGGATGAGGTAGACAAGGGTCTTGAGGTAGTCAGAAGGCTAACTAGGACCAACTTAGACTTACTTGGGCTAGGATCTGGGGGCCCCCCAGTACTAACCCGAAGTGGGCCTAACCTTGGAGTTAGGAGAGATAGATCTCTTTCTAGGGACTCCAATAGGTCTCTGCACTCTAATGCCTCTTCTCAGGGGAGAAGGAATCCTCCACCGAGGAGATTTACTTCCCCTCAGAGAAAGGAGCATGAGGCTAGGATGAGACAAGCTGAACTGAGGATTGAAAGGGAAGAAATTGCCCTGGCCAAAGAGAAGCTTGCCCTGGCAAGAGAGCAGCAGATGAGTGGGCTAGCTCCCACTGGTGGCAGCAATCTCCCAAGAGATAGAGAGAAGGGTTTAGATACTAAACACCTGACTAAAATAGTGCCCCCCTTTAAGCAAGGGGATGACATCCAGAAATGGATGGCTGCTCTGGAGAGGGCCTGCACTGTGCAGAACATTCCCCAGAGTCAGTGGGCAGCTATACTGTGGCTCTCCTTTGATGGTAAAGGTAGAGATAAGCTCCTCACTACAAGAGTGGAGGATGCTAACAATTACCAGGTCCTGAAGAATACACTGGTTGATGGGTTTGGTTTAACCACTGAGCAGTACAGGTTGCTGTTCAGAGACACCCAGAAAACTCAGTCTCAGGACTGGTCTGATTTTGTGGATTGTGCCACTAAGGCTTTGGAGGGCTGGTTGATGGGTAGCACGGTTACAGATTACACAGGATTGTATAATCTAATGATGAGAGAACAAATTTTAAACAATTGTCAGAACCAGTTGCTGCACCAGCACCTTGTTGATTCAGATCTGACCTCTCCCCAAGAATTGGGAAAGAAGGCAGACAAATGGGTCAGGACAAGGATCAAGCAGAACCAGAACCAGAACCAGGGTGGTCAGAAGAAAGCAGACCAGAAGGGTAATGTTAAGAATGAGCAAAATGACCAGAAGTCTTCACCAGGTCCCCAACAAACCAAAGAGGGTGGGGGTCAGGCTTCCCAGAAGAAGAAGACTCAAGAAGGCCAGTCAAAAAGGTGGTGCCAGTACTGCAAAAGTAAGTCTCACTGGTTTAGTGAGTGCACCAAAAGAGGAGGAGGACAAACTCCTGCCACTACAGCTCCTAAAGCAACTGCACCCCCTAGTACAGTCAGTAGTGGTAGTGTCACTCCCAAGGCATTAGTTGGGTTAACCTTGGGTACTGAGGGGTCTGACAACTTAGTTGGCACACTCACTCAGGCTGTCCTTGTCTGTACAGGGGATATGGATATGTCCCCTGAAATAAGTCCCAATACTTTGGGCAAATACAGGCAGACACCTTTGATTAATGGCAAAATGGCTCAGGCCTATAGGGACACTTGTGCCAGTGTCACCATGGTGACACCTAACTTTGTGGACCCTGGACAGATCATGCCAGGTACTGATTTCCTGGTGACCAATGCCAGCAATGTCACTACTAGTCATAGTGTGGCAATTGTGGCTTTCTCCTGGGGTGGAGTGAAGGGACAAAAGAAAGTTGTAGTCAGTTCAGACCTCCCAGTTGATTGTTTGTTGGGCAATGATTTGGAGTCATCACAATGGTCAGAAGTGGAGCAGAGGACTCACATGGAGATGTTAGGCTTGCCAGCACATGTGCTTGCTGTGACTAGGTCACAGGCCAGAAAATGCCCCACTGAACAGGTGCTGGATCCTGAAATGATGGACCAGACACCTTCCAAGAAGAAGAGCAGTAAGGGTAAGGCTTTGCCTTCCCCCTTGCCCCAGGTTGAGGATCAAGTCTCTGAGGAGGCTGATCTAGAAGAGCTGAGGGAAACTGAGCCTAAAGAGCTTGAACTTGATCAAGTTGAGTTTCTGGGCTCAGGGGGACCCTCCAGAGCAGACCTGGGGAAGGAACAGTTGAGCTGCCCTTCCCTTGAACCCCTCAGACAGCAGGCTGCTGCTGAGGCTGCAGGGAATGCCACAGGTGCCCACAGGGTATACTGGGAAGATGGACTCCTGTACTCTGAGTCAAGAGACCCCAAGCCTGGTGCAACCAGGAGGCTGGTCATCCCCTTGTCTCTGAGAGGTTTCCTTCTCACCTTGGCCCATGAGATTCCCCTTGCAGGTCATTTAGGTCAGACAAAGACTTGGGACAGGCTTGTCTCACACTTTCACTGGCCCCATATGAATGAGAATACCAAGGAGTTTTGTCGCTCATGTGTCACTTGCCAAGCCAGTGGTAAGTCAGGTGGCACAACAAAGGCCCCCCTCATACCACTACCTGTGGTGGGGGTTCCCTTTGAAAGAGTGGGGATTGACATTGTTGGTCCAATGGAACCCCAGACAGCATCAGGACACAAGTTTATACTGGTGGTGGTGGACCATGCCACCAGGTATCCTGAGGCTATTCCCCTTAGGACCACTACAGCCCCTGTAGTGGCAAGAGCCCTAGTTGGAGTGTTCTCCAGAGTGGGTTTCCCTAAGGAGGTCGTTTCTGACAGAGGTACAAACTTCATGTCAGGATATCTGACTGCCATGTGGAAAGAGTGTGGTGTGAACTACAAGTTCACCACACCCTATCATCCACAATGCAATGGGCTTGTTGAGAGATTCAACAGGACCCTGAAAGGGATGATTCATGGACTACCTGAACCTCTTAGGAGAAGATGGAATGTCCTGATCCCCTGCCTCTTGTTTGCTTACAGAGAGGTCCCACAGAAGGGGGTTGGCTACAGCCCTTTTGAGCTTCTGTATGGGCATCCTGTAAGAGGACCCCTGTGTTTGGTGAAGGAAGGATGGGAGAGACCTCTCAAAAAGCCTGCAAACAACATAGTGGACTATGTACTTGGTCTCCGCTCCAGGATGGCTGAGTATATGGAAAAGGCATCTAAAAACCTTGAGGCCAGCCAGGAACTTCAAAAAGCTTGGCATGACCAAAAGGCTGTACTGACTGTGTACCAGCCAGGACAGAAGGTGTGGGTGCTGGAGCCAGTGGCCCCAGCAGCTCTGAAAGACAAATGGTCTGGGCCCCACACCATCATTGAGCAAAAGGGAGAGGTTACCTACTTGGTGGACCTTGGAACTCCCAGGAGCCCTCTCAGAGTGCTCCATGTTAACAGGCTCAAGGCATATGTTGACAGGAAGGACATGAGATTGCTCATGGCCACAGATGAGGGACAGGAGGAAGAGAGTGACCCTCTCCCAGACCTGCTCACTCAGAATCCTGATGATGGGTCAGTTGATGGTGTTGTCTTTTGTGGCAGCCTCACTGAACATCAGCAACAGGATTGCAGGCAAGTTCTGCAATCCTTCAGACATATGTTCTCTCTGACACCCAGCCAAACTGATTGGTGTACCCATGATGTTGACACTGGAGACAGTCTGCCTGTCAAGAGTAAAATCTACAGACAGCCTGATCATGTTAGAGACTGCATCAAAACTGAAGTGCAGAAAATGTTGGAACTGGGAGTCATTGAGCCCTCAGATAGCCCTTGGGCTAGCCCAGTAGTTCTAGTGCCAAAGCCTCACACCCAGGGTGGTAAGAGAGAGATGAGGTTTTGCGTAGACTACAGAGGCCTCAATGCAGTCACTAAGACTGATGCCCACCCAATACCAAGAGCAGATGAGCTTATAGATAGATTGGCTTCTGCCAACTTCTTAAGCACATTTGATTTGACAGCTGGGTATTGGCAAATCAGGTTAGCTGAGGAAGCCAAACCCAAGACAGCATTTTCTACCCCTGGAGGGCATTATCAATTTGTGGTAATGCCCTTTGGACTGAAAAATGCACCTGCCACCTTCCAAAGGTTGGTGAATCAAGTCCTCACTGGGCTGGATGACTTCTGTGCAGCATATCTGGACGATATTGCTGTCTTTAGCTCCACCTGGGAGGATCACCTGGTCCACCTGAGGAAAGTGTTGGAGGCCCTGCAAAAGGCAGGCCTCACTATCAAGGCCACAAAGTGCCAGATAGGGCAGTCACAGGTTGTATACCTGGGCCACCTTGTAGGTGGAGGCCAGGTTCAGCCACTGGAGAGTAAGATACAGGCCATCAAGGACTGGACTCCTCCAATCACCCAGACTCAGGTTCGAGCTTTCTTGGGCCTGACTGGGTACTATAGGAAGTTTATCAGAAATTATGGGTCCATAGTGACCCCCCTTAATGACCTGACAAGCAAGAAGATGCCAAAGAAAGTTCAGTGGACAGCAAGCTGTCAGAAAGCATTCAATGACCTAAAGCAGGCCATGTGCACAGCACCTATCCTCAAGAGTCCAGATTACTCCAAGCCATTCATTGTCCAAACAGATGCTTCTGAGTTGGGTGTGGGAGCTGTTCTGTCTCAACTGAATTTTGATGGTAATGATCAGCCTATTGCTTTCATTAGTAGAAGGTTGACACCCAGAGAGAAAAATTGGTCAGCTATTGAGAGGGAGGCCTTTGCTGTGGTCTGGGCCCTGAAGAAGCTGAGGGCCTACGTGTTTGGCACTCACTTCACCATTCAGACAGACCATAAGCCCCTCTTGTGGCTAAATCAGATGAAGGGTGAAAACCCCAAACTGCTTAGGTGGTCCATTTCCCTACAGGGGATGGATTTTACAGTGGAGCATAGACCTGGGACTGATCACAGCAATGCTGATGGGCTCTCCAGGTATTTCCACTTAGAGCAAGAAGACTCACCTGGTCAAGGTTAGCTTATTGTCCCAAAGTTTGGGGGGGGGTCATGTAGGAGAGTAGGGTCTGCAATCCTATGATCACCCAGATTTTTGCTTTTTGCTGCACTGGTTTACGACTTTCCCTGGCTGTGGGCCTGCTAATCAGACCCACAGCCTAGCTGTTCTCTCTATCCAAATTGTACTTAGGTACTGAATTGGCACTGGGCCCTCTCCAAGTCCCTGTACCCAGGGCTGAGGTGCACCCAGAAGTCTCCCAGGGGCTGAAGCATGTATTATGCCACCCCTGGATTGACTAACTAAAACTGACACAACTGGCTGCACGACAGCTGGGGCAAGGTGGTGTACTCACCCTTTGCTTTAGATATAGTATACCTATATCTAACCCTAAAAATGGACACACAGATCTCCTATCAGTCACTCCTATAGCAGGCCTTAACAATCCTGAAGGCAGAGTGCTTGGAATCGTGCGAGATGGTGCTCTAGCATGAGCTGAGCCTGTCTGCGGCTTTCGGGATCCATCCCTTAGCCGTTTCCAT
>NC_136073.1:130191422-130198922 GCF_964261635.1 Lissotriton helveticus | reverse complement strand
ACCGCGCGCCCTTTTTCCCACAGATCGAATCGGGTTTTGCCCTCCCCGGGAAGCCGGCCGCGGAGGTGGGCGCCCAAGGCGCGCGCGCGCAGGCAGCCGGTGGGACACCACAGACAGCCTCGCGCCGCACGCAGCCAGGCGCCCCGGGACGGGTCCCGGGGCGGACCGGTCACCTGGCCCCTATCTCGGGGGCCAGACGCGCCGGCGGCGTACCTCCGCGGCAGGACCCGGCGAGGGACCCTGCCACAAGCGATCGGGGGGGGGGGGTCTGAACTTGTGGGGGGACGAAGGGGAAGCGGAGCTAACCCTGCGACGGCCCCAGCCGCGTCCCGGGGAAGCCCCGGGGCGATTGACGATCGAGCGACCCTCAGACAGGCGTAGCCCCGGGAGGAACCCGGGGCCGCAAGGTGCGTTCGAAGTGTCGATGATCAATGTGTCCTGCAATTCACACTAATTCTCGCAGCTAGCTGCGTTCTTCATCGACGCGCGAGCCGAGTGATCCACCACCAAGAGTCACAGGCAACTTTTCCAAAACGTTCACCCACCTGCCGGAGCAGGAGAGGCGGGAGGAAGGCGACGCCGTCCGTCCTGCCGCCCGCGCGGCAAGACGGCCCGGGCGCCCCGTTCAAGGCTTCCCCTCTGGGAGTCAGACTGCACCGTTGGGTGAAAAAAACCATTGCCGGGCGCTCGGCCCGGGAGTCCCACCACACCCGCCCGGCGGGCGGGAGAGGAAGGGGGCTCCCGGTGCGACGGGAGCAGGCTGCCCCGCAGCCGCCGGTCCCTCCCGGGGTAACCGGGAGGGACCACGCGAGTCTTTTCCAACCCCTCGGCCCGGCCTCACGGGACCGGGTCGAACCGGGTACCTGGCAACGAGGGAAGGTCGCTCCACCTGCACGGCGGCCGCCCGCCGCCGGGCGGCCCCCCGAGCCATGCCCGCGGGCTGGCGATCGGCCCACCCCACCCTTTGCCCGTGTCAGAGGCGCCGGATGGGGAAGAGCCAGGCGGCTCTCCCCATCCCGCACGCCTCCCACCGAGAGGAGCCGGGGTCCCCTCGCAGGCCCTCGGCCCCTTCTCTTCCGGGCCACCCTGCCGCACGGGAAGGGCACCTCCTCGGTCGCCCGGACCCCGGTCGGGACCGGGGACTCGGGCGCGGGAGGGCCCAGCCGGCGCCAGGGCCTTTTGCGGGGAGGGTTACGGTACCAGCCCGGGGATGCACTGCCATTTCGGTGTCCATGCTGGGTGAACTTGGTTTCCGCCTCGCAGAGGGACAGGGGACGGGGGACGCCCCCCACGCACCGGTCCCTCGTGCGCGCATCGGTCGGGCCCTCCTTCCCCCGGGGGGGAAGAGGCCCGCGCCGAAGTCCTGGTCCTAAAACCCCAGCGCCCCGATGTGGCCGCGGACCGCTCCGCCAGGCCGGGGCACGCCGGGGCTGGGCCGGGCCCTGTGCCTAGGGTGCTTGCTTGCAGGAGGCGGCCGAGGGCTTCGGGCTGGCGCCGTCGGTCGCTCGGGCCGCTCCGCCGTTAATGATCCTTCCGCAGGTTCACCTACGGAAATCTTGTTACGACTTTTACTTCCTCTAGATAGTCAAGTTTGATCGTCTTCTCGGCGCTCCGCCAGGGCCGTTGCCGACCCCGGCGGGGCCGATCCGAGGACCTCACTAAACCATCCAATCGGTAGTAGCGATGGGCGGTGTGTACAAAGGGCAGGGACTTAATCAACGCGAGCTTATGACCCGCACTTACTGGGAATTCCTCGTTCATGGGAAATAATTGCAATCCCCAATTGTTGGACCTGGGCCTCTTGGCAGGGTCATCCCTAAACTTTTTGCCTTCCTCCAATACTCTCTCTGACCTACTTTTGTTGGTTTAATGACTCTGGGCACTTTACCACTGCTGACCAGTGCTAAAGTGCATATGCTCTCCCTGTTGTAAAGTGTACATGTGATTGATGTCCATGATTGGTTCATTGGATTTACTGTCAGTCCCCAGTAGAGTGCACCAGGAGTGCCAGGGCTTGTGAATGCCAATACTGCTAGTGGGCCTGCAGCGCTGGTTGCGCCACCCACAGAAGCAGCCTTAAAATGTGTCTAGGGTCTGCCATTGCAGAACCTGCGTGCAGTCTGGTACTGTCACCCTGGCTGGGCAAGTGCACACACTTGCCAGCCCCTGAACCTTCCCTTAAACTTCATATTAGTCACCCCTATGGTAGGCCTGAGGGCAGGGTGCATTGTAAGGATAAGGTAGAACATGCCCTGATGTGTGTGGCATGTTCTAATAGTGAATTACTGCCAAATTCGTTTTTCACTATTGTAAGGCTACCTGTTCCCTTCTAGGCCAGATGGGCTGCTGGAATTATTACACTCTATAATCCCAGCAGGCTCAGGGAACATGGTAGAAATTCATGTTTAGTATGCCTGGACTCAGAATAATAAAATACTTCTTTTAGTAAAGTTTATTTTAATATCCTGTGTTTGCAAATGCTACTTTTAGAAAGTTAGCATTTGCTTGCCTAACCATTTCAGCCCGCCTCTGCTTGGATGTGGATCTGACTGTCTGGTGTGTGTGAGTGACAGGGCTGGGAGTTGACAGGTAGTGATTAGCAGGAGGACCCCTTAATGGGTGGTGGGAGTTTCCCCTGAATGATGCATCAGGCTGTGCTCTGCCTCCACAATGCTGGCTCCGCCCTCCTGGGGAGCGACTGATGACTCAGCCTGCACCTGGCCCAGGAAGGACCGAAGCTTGTCAACAAAGTACTCAGGCCACTCCTGCCCTCTCAATGCCGGCTCCGCCCCCCTGGGGAGCGGCTGATGTGCCTGCCCTCACACTGAATACAGAAGTCATAAGTACCCACAACAAGTACTCAGAGACTGAAGCAGTTATGCAGAGGCCCCCCTGGCCAGTGAGAACAAAAGAAACTGTGTATAAAAGTAGGAGCCCTGCTCCTTGTAAATTAGATCCAGTTTGCGCAAAGAAGAAGCTCTGCCTGAAGAGAAGGACCCTGGAAGCTGCAAGGAGAAATACTGACTCTGACCCCAAGAGACTGGCCTGTGGTGGGTGCCTTGCTGCTGAAGGAGAGCAGGAGAAGAAAGACTGAAAGACTTTGCTTTTATCCACCTTGTGCTAAAACTTTTACCAAGATCTCCAAGGGCTTGCTGTGAACTTGCCCCCTGACCAGCGCCCCAGGAACAGTGGGCGCTACCCTGTCCCCCTGGAAGAAGGAGCCGCTGTGAGCCAGCAGCCTGATCGACACAGCTGCTGAAGGAAAGAGGAGCGCGCTGTGAAAGAATCCCTGCGCCCCTCCTACGAGGCCCTTGGCACCCCGTCCCGCCGAGCACCGCATCCGCTAACTGGCCGGCACCAGGTGACACCGAAAGGCCCAGCCTCGCTGGCCTAATCACCGTCCCTACCGCCTGCCTAACTGCGAAGCCCCGCAAGAACGGACTTGGCCGAGTATCTGCTGTGACCTGAGAGGCTTGTGTGCGCCTCACGCTGCTACCCGGGGCTCTGCCCCCCTTTTCCAGGACCCGAGGTGTGTCGCCGTCTACCCGACCCGCGCCGCAACGCCAACCTCCGAGCCAGAGCCGAGCCGCCGCTCGCTCCAACCTCGGGAGGAAGACACCGCGACGTGGACCACCGAGCCGGCCTGCACCCGACCCCTTCAAAAGGACAAAGGTACTGTTTCCCGTCCCGCGGTGCGAGCCGCTGTCCCACCTCGCTCGCACCGCCATCTGCCTCAGCCGAGCCCCCGGAGCCGCGCAGTGAGCGCTCCCCGGGCCCCCGCTCTCTCCCCTGACAGCCGTGCAGCGCGCTCGTCAGGCTGCCAGTGACTCCCCGGCCGCCGATCCCGCTAGAGGCGTGAGATTGGGCAGACCGGGTCCGATCGTGGGCGCAGAGAGGCCCTGGCTGATTGAAATTCTTGCTGAAGGAACGTACCAGGACTAGGGAAGAGTCCGCAACCCTTTTTAAACACCAGAACAATTCTTTTAACGCTGATACAAAGACCTGTGGCATAATCAGAGAGTAACTGGGACCATTTTCTTGAACTACGCAAAGACTGTATTTACAAGCCTGATCTAAAGATATATATAAAGAAGATATTTTTACAGAAATACAGTCTAGTGTCATTGTGTGGTGGGTTGATGGTCGTTGTGTGTGATGTTGCAAATGTTTAACCCTATGTACTCCAGAGTTTAGCCTAGACTGCTTGCGCCACACTACCTAACGGGCGAGTAGGGGTTATTTCTGGGAGTAATCCTTTGCCCTGATTTAGAGGAGAGGGTCCCTGCTTGTCGCAAGTACAAACCTGCGCCAACCAGAGACCCCCAATTCTAACATTGGTGGCAGCGGTGGGATCTCGAATTTACATTTGCAGTGTCCATACATTGACTATTGACCATTGCACAGTGATGACAATCCAGTAACTAAGCCACAGACTTTGTTTTTTTTGGATTTATGATTTGCGAGAAGAGATCTCAATGTGTTTTTGAAGTCATGCCTGTGTCAGTGAAAATGGAAAAGGCAGCATCCATTTCTTCTATTGACTGTGATTGGGAGAAACTAGAAAACTACACCAGGAAACAGCTCAAGAGGTTCTGCAAAAATTTGAACATTTCCATGACCGGACTCTCCAGAAGGGAGCAGTTCCAAAAGGCGCTGAGGGCCTGGGTCAAGGCAAGGAATGCCCCTGGAAAGGATTTTGAATTTGAGCATGCAGAACAGCAGCTGGAGGGACCCCTGACTCCAGAGTGGAGGGGTGCAACCTCCCCATTGGGTAGCAGTGTTTCTGGCCGAGGTCTGTCGCCAGAGGAGCTGGCGGACAGACGGGCAACCCGAGATCATGAATTGAAGTTGGCAGAGCTGGAAATAAATGGGCAACTGGAGCTAGAGTCTAGGAAGTTAGCCCTGGAAGTAATGAAAATGGAGCTTGCGCATGACTTAAGAATGAGGAAACTTGACTTGGAGCTCGAGGGGCTTGAGGCCAAGAGGGCTTCAGCCCAGCAACAAGAAATATGTGTAGCTCACAGATTGAGCTTTGCTGAGTTGGAGGTGGAGTCCAGCTCAGATGGTGGCAGCAACATTAATGTATCTAGTGCAGACAGCATAGCGCGCGCACCTAGAGATATGGCACCTGACTTGGAGGGGGTTAACATACACCAGGAGGTTCAAGGGCATGAGGTAGCTCCAGTAGTGCGCAGCGTCCCTGAAGGGAATAGGGTAGCTGGCGTAGGAGTTCATGGTCCTAGTGGTGGGAGGGAGTCCCCCATGGTTGAGGTCCTGGTGGGTGAGTGTAAGGACCGCCCAGAAGAGTGTGGGTTGTGTGACAGAGACAGTTCGCTACTGTCTGGCCAGTCTCAGAAGAATGGTGTGGAGTATGTGTGTGAGGCGCTGGATGGTGAGGTGAAGGATAATTTGGTTAACCCTACTAGGGGGCTGTGTAATCCAATTGTGGGAGAGCATACTTTAAGTCCCAGTTTTCCAGAGCTATGCCAACACCTGTTTGAGAGTGAGTTCTCTGGCCCCAGGGAGCTCACATTGGAGGCAGACCTTGTGGTGGATTCCCGAGGGTCTGGAGAGGCATTGGGGTGTGATCCCGTGGGGAGTGTCTCAGGTATCTTCCAGCCCAGAGTGGTGGAAGTGGCGCAGAGTAGCCCAGCTAGGTCCTGTAGTAGTGAGATGGGTGTAGGGCCTCACGTCCTGTCCTTAAGGGGAAGGAGTGAGAATGGGTTTTGTCCCGGTAGTGCCCAACCTCAGTCTCAGAGCCTGGATGGTTCTTTAAGGGAACACCAGGTGGGGAGCCTAGGCTGTCCGGATGAGTCACCCGCTGAGGGGGATCCCCCAGTGGCTAGAGAACGTGGAGGCTCTGTAAACAGGGCTCCAGTAGTTCTGGTGACTGGCAGTACCACTCCAGTTGGGAGGGTGCAGAAGTCCAGAAAGAGGGGCGAGAGGGGGAAAGAGTCCCCAGTGGAAGAACCAGTGGGTCAGGGGCCAGCCAGCAGGGCTGCGTCCCCAGTGAATGACCAGGGGGACACCACTTCTGTCCTGGGGGATCTTCCCGCACTGTCAGAGGGACAGGGGTTGGGAGATCTGCGCCAGGCAGACTGTCGCACAGCACATGAGCTATGTGCCACCCTCAGGGGGGGCAGGCGTGCTCCCCGGGAAGTCCTGGTGCGCCAGGCAAGTGTTCAACTACAGGGTTGGGTCCCTGAGTTGGAGAGTCAGGTTCAGGTGTTGTCTGACCTGGAGGGTGGGACCACTGTAATCAGTGTCCTGACCCATGACACTTCTAGGGGTACCACTCAAGTTGGGAGTGGGCAGTACTCTGGAGGGGGGTGCAGAGGGAGGGAGTCCTCGCCTCTGACCCCGGTTCAACTAGAGGGTTTAGACCCTGGGATAGAGGGCCAGGTGCAGGGTGTCCCCCCTGACCTGGTGCCCCAGTTGCAGGATAGCACCCCTGAACTGGTGGGCGAATTGGGCAGGTCACCTGCCTCAGGTGCCCTGACAATTCTGGAAGGGGGTACCACTCCAGGTGGGAGGGTACAGAGCCCCAAGGAGGAGGACCGGGTGTGGGAGAGGCCCCCCCAGTATTTGGTACAGCCGCCAGGTACAGACCTGGGACTGGTGGGTCAGTGCCAGGATGTCATACCTGACCTGACAGGAGGGAGAGTGGACAAAGGGTGCCAAGCACCTGGGGTTACTGCCCCCCACTCTTTAAGGCCACAGAGGTTTGAGAGCCCTGAGAGGCATGAGGCCTGGGTCTCATCTCTGACTACCGTCAGTGGCCGCTATGACTTGATGTCTGTCTGTTGGGACACACCTGTGAGCAAGTTAAGGTTAGAGGCTGCACAGGTGGTGTCCACAGAGGAAGAGAAGGGTGCCCCAGGGATTAGCTGGGTGGACCCTGAGAGTATGGACAGAGGATTTGAAATAGGTTCAGTTTGGCGTAGAACTGGAATGTGCCCCTGCTGTTGCGGGCCAGGTCCATGTTCTATCGCCCTAAGCAGGGAAGCCCATCACAGTGGTGATTGGTCTACCCTGCGTTTTGGCTGGAAGGGGGTTGTGTTGGACCTGGGCCTCTTGGCAGGGTCATCCCTAAACTTTTTGCCTTCCTCCAATACTCTCTCTGACCTAATTTTGTTGGTTTAATGACTCTGGGCACTTTACCACTGCTGACCAGTGCTAAAGTGCATATGCTCTCCCTGTTGTAAAGTGTACATGTGATTGATGTCCATGATTGGTTCATTGGATTTACTGTCAGTCCCCAGTAGAGTGCACCAGGAGTGCCAGGGCTTGTGAATGCCAATACTGCTAGTGGGCCTGCAGCGCTGGTTGCGCCACCCACAGAAGCAGCCTTAAAATGTGTCTAGGGTCTGCCATTGCAGAACCTGCGTGCAGTCTGGTACTGTCACCCTGGCTGGGCAAGTGCACACACTTGCCAGCCCCTGAACCTTCCCTTAAACTTCATATTAGTCACCCCTATGGTAGGCCTGAGGGCAGGGTGCA
>NC_136073.1:130066422-130186422 GCF_964261635.1 Lissotriton helveticus | reverse complement strand
AGTTCGGCCATCTGGTCGCCCCCCATTGGAAAGCATTGCGGGTGACCAGATGGCCAAGGCGATCCGGGAGACCAGATGGCCGAGGGGATCCGGGAGACCAGATGGCCGAGGGGATCCGGGAGACCAGATGGCCGAGGGGACCTGGGAGACCAGATGGCCGAGGGGATCCGGGAGACCAGATGGCCGAGGGGATCCCAGAGACCATATGGCCGGGCACGAAAGTCAAGCCAAGCCTATGTCACTCTGTGCCCCAACGAAAAAGTGAGCTGGCGCCAGGGGAACGGGGGGGTGGGGACCGGAGGCCCAGGGCCGTGGCACCCGACCCGGGGCCCGGACGGAGCCCGGGATGGGGAGGCCGCCCTCCCCGGGCCCTCAGGGGCCCCGGATGGGGCTCCTGAACCCAGCCAAGCAGGGGGAGGCTCCCCGGGCACCACGGAAACCCGTCCCGGGCATTTGGCAGTGCGGCAGGCCGGGGGACAGGGCCCAGGGACGTGGCACCCGACCCGGGGCCCGGCCGGGCCCCTGGACCCAGCCGGGGCTCCCAGGCCCGGAGGCGCAGGGGAAACCTCCCCGGGCCTTCCGGACCCCGTCTCGGGCACCCTGCCATGCAGCAGGACCAAGGACAGTGCCCGGGATGGGGAGGCCGCCCTCCCCGGGCCCTCAGGGGCCCCGGCCGGAGCTGCTGAACTCGGCCGAGCGAGGGGAGGTTTCCCGGGCACAACGGAGCCCCGTCCCGGGGCTTTGGCAGTGTGGCAGGCCGGGGGGACCGGGCCCAGGGCCGTGGCACCCGACCCGGGGCCCGGCCGGGCCCCTGGACCCAGCCGGGGCTCCCAAGCCCGGAGGCGCAGGGGAAGCCTCCCCGGGCCTTCCGGACCCCGTCCCGGGCACCCTGCCACACAGCAGGACCAAGGACAGCGCCCAGGATGGGGAGGCCGCCCTCCCCGGGCCCTCAGGGGACCCGGCCGGAGCTGCTGAACTCGGCCGAGCGAGGGGAGGCTTCCCGGGCACAACGGAGCCCCGTCCCGGGGCTTTGGCAGTGTGGCAGGCCGGGGGGACCGGGCCCAGGGCCGTGGCACCCGACCCGGGGCCCGGCCGGGCCCCTGGACCCAGCCGGGGCTCCCAAGCCCGGAGGCGCATGGGACGCCTCCCCGGTCCCTCCGGACCCCGTCCCGGGCACCCTGCCACGCAGCAGGACCAAGGACAGAGCCCGGGGTGGGGAGGCCGCCCTCCCCGGGTCCTCAGGGGCCACAGCCACAGCTCCTGTACCCAGCCAAGCAAGGGGAGGCTCCCCGGGCACCACGGAAACCCGTCCCGGGCCTTTGGCAGTGCGGCAGGCCGGGGGACAGGGCCCAGGGCCGTGGCACCCGAGCCTCCCCGGGCCTTCCGGACCCCGTCCCGGGCACCCTGCCATGCAGCAGGACCAAGGACAGCGCCCAGGATGGGGAGGCCGCCCTCCCCGGGCCCTCAGGGGCCCCGGCCGGAGCTGCTGAACTCGGCCGAGCGAGGGGAGGCTTCCCGGGCACAACGAAGCCCCGTCCCGGGGCTTTGGCAGTGAGGCAGGCCGGGGGGGACCGGGCCCAGGGCCGTGGCACCCGACCCGGGGCCCGGCCGGGCCCCTGGACCCAGCCAGGGCTCCCAGGCCCGGAGGCGCAGGGGAAGCCTCCCCGGGCCCTCCGGACCCCGTCCCGGGCACCCTGCCACGCAGCAGGACCAAGGACAGAGCCCGGGGTGGGGAGGCTGCCCTCCCCCGGGCCCCTGAACCCAGACAAGCAAGGGGAGGCTCCCCGGGCACAACGGAACCCCTTCCTAGGCCCTTGGCAGTGCGGTAGGCTGGGAGACAGGGACCAGGGCCGGAGCACCCGACCCGGGGCCCGGCCGGGCCCATGGACCCAGCCGGGGCTCCCAAGCCCGGAGGCGCATGGGACGCCTCCCCGGACCCATGGAGCCCGTCCTGGGCATTGAGCCATGCCGTTGGCCTGGAGATGGGAGCCCCAGACGCCCGGGGATGGACTGCCCGGTACCCGTGGATCCCGTCCTGGGCTCTTTGACATGCCGTCGGCCTGGAGGTGGGTGCCCGGGACGCCCGGGGGAGGCCTGGTCGGGACCCGTGGAGCCCTTCCCGGGTACTTTGCCAATGCCGTTGGCCTCATGGAGATGGGTGCCCCGGACGCCCGGGGGAGGACTGCCCGGTACCCATGGAGCCCTTTCCGGGTACTTTGAAACGCTGTTGGCCTCCTGGAGATGTGTGCCCCGAACGCCCGGGGGGAGGGCTGCCCGGGGCCCGTGGAGCCCGCCCTGGGCACTTTGACATGCCGTCGTCCTGGAGGTGGGAGCCCCGGACGCCTGGGGGAGGGCTGCCCGGGACCCATGGAGCCCTTCCCGGTTACTCTGCCATCCCGTTGGCCTCCTGGAGATGGGTGCCCTGGACGCCCGGGGGAGGTCTGTCCGGGGCCCATGGAGCCCGTCCTGGGCAGTGTGACATGCCGTCGGCCTGGAGGTGGGAGCCCCAGACGCCCGGGGGAAGGCTACCTGGGACCCGTGGAGCCCTTCCCGGGTACTTTGCCATCCCGTTGGCCTCCTGGAGATGGTTGCCCCGGACGCCCGGGGGAGGACTGCCCGGTACCCGTGGATCCCGTCCTGGGCTCTTTGACATGCCGTCGGCCTGGAGGTGGGTGCCTGGTACGCCCGGGGGAGGCCTGGTGGGGACCCGTGGAGTCCTTCCCGGGTACTTTGCCAATGCCGTTGGCCTCATGGAGATGGGTGCCCCGGACGCCCGGGGGAGGACTGCCCGGTACCCGTGGAGCCCTTTCCGGGTACTTTGCAACGCCGTTGGCCTCCTGGAGATGTGTGCCCCGAACGCCCGGGGGGAGGGCTGCCCGGGGCCCGTGGAGCCCGCCCTGGGCACTTTGACATGCCGTCGTCCTGGAGGTGGGAGCCCCGGACGCCCGGGGGAGGGCTGCCCGGGACCCATGGAGCCCTTCCCAGTTACTCTGCCATCCCGTTGGCTTCCTGGAGATGGGTGCCCTGGACGCCCGGGGGAGGTCTGTCCGGGGCCCATGGAGCCCGTCCTGGGCAGTGTGACATGCCGTCGGCCTGGAGGTGGGAGCCCCGGACGCCCGGGGGAAGGCTGCCCGGGACCCGTGGAGCCCTTCCCGGTACTTTGCCATCCCGTTGGCCTCCTGGAGATGGTTGCCCCGGACGCCCGGGGGAGGTCTGTCCGGGGCCCATGGAGCCCGTCCTGGGCAGTGTGACATGCCGTCGTCCTGGAGGTGGGAGCCCCGGACGCCCGGGGGAGGGCTGCCCGGGACCCATGGAGCCCTTCCCGGTTACTCTGCCATCACGTTGGCCTCCTGGAGATGGGTGCCCCGGACGCCCGGGGGAGGTCTGTCCGGGGCCCATGGAGCCCGTCCTGGGCAGTGTGACATGCCGTTGGCCCGGAAAATGGAGCCCCGAACGCCCGGGGGAGGTGCTGCCCAGGCATATCTCATCTGGTCCCCCGGGCAGAGAACCACCAGCCCTGGAGAGGTGTCCGGGCGTACCCTGCCCCTAGTAATCCGGAGGGAAATTACCCCCCTTTCTTGCAATCTGTGCACGCGAGGTGACAGAGGGGACCCAAGGCGTGAAAGAACCCGACCTCATGGAGCCCTAGCTGGGATCCGGGAGCCGAATGGCACCTCATCGGGACTTCCAGGGAAGCCCGGCCATCTGGTCGCCCTATTGGAAAGCATCGCGGGTGACCAGATGGCCGGGATCGAAAGGAATCCCAGCTCCCCATCCATCCCAAGCCTTCGCGGTAGGGTTCCTGACTGCCTGCCCACGCAAGGCAGGGCTCTTGGACCCCGGTTGGGCCTCAGGCGCAGGTTGGACCACCGGAGCTCTAGGGCCCGGACGACCTGGGGGAGGAATGCCCGGGTCGCATGGAGCCCGTCCTGGGCACTTTTTCATGCCATCGGCCTGGATGGAGCCCCGGACGCCCGGGGGACGACTGCCCAAGAGCCATGGAACCCGACCCGGGCACTCTGCCATGCCGTCAGCCTGGCTGGAGCCCCGGACGCCCGGGGGACGAAGGCTTGGGACGCATGGAGCCCGTCCTGTGCACTTTTCCATGCCATCGGCCTGGAGCGCCCCGACACCCAGGGGAGGACCACCCTGAAAACCATGGAGCCTGACCCGGGCACTCTGCCATGCCGTCAGCCTGGATGGAGCCCCAGACGCCCGGGGGACGAAGGCCCGGGTCGCATGGAGCCCGTCCTGGGCACTTTTCTATTCCATTGGCCTGGAGCGCCCCGACACCCAGGGGAGGACCACCCTGAAAACCATGGAGCCCGACCCGGGCACTCTGCTATGCCGTCAGCCTGGATGGAGCCCCGGACGCCCGGGGGATGAATGCCCGGGTCGCATGGAGCCCGTCCTGGGCACTTTTCCATTCCATTGGCCTGGAGCGCCCCGACACCCAGGGGAGGACCACCCTGAAAACCATGGAGCCCGACCCGGGCACTATGCCTTGCTGTCAGCCTGGATGGAGCCCCGGACGCCCGGGGGACTAAGGCCCAGGACGCATGGAACCCGTCCCGGGCACTCTGCCATGCCGTCGGCCTGGATGGAGCCCCGGACGCCCGGGGGAGGACTGCCCAAGAGCCATGGAGCCCGTCCTGGGCAATTTGACATGCCGTCGTCCTGGAGGTGGGAGCCACGGACGCCCGGGGGAAGGCTGCCCGGGACCCGTGGAGCCCTTCCCAGGTACTTTGCCATCCCGTTGGCCTCCTGGAGATGGGTGCCCCCCCGGACGCCCGGGGGAGGTCTGTCCGGGGCCCATGGAGCCCGTCCTGGGCAGTGTGACATGCCGTCGGCCTGGAGGTGGGAGCCCCGGACGCCCGGGGGAAGGCTGCCCGGGACCCGTGGAGCCCTTCCCGGGTACTTTGCCATCCCATTGGCCTCCTGGAGATGGGTGCCCCGGACGCCCAGGGGAGGTCTGTCCGGGGCCCATGGAGCCCGTCCTGGGCAGTGTGACATGCCGTCGTCCTGGAGGTGGGAGCCCCGGATGCCCGGGGGAAGGCTGCCCGGGACCAGTGGAGCCCTTCCCGGGTACTTTGCCATCCCGTTGGCCTCCTGGAGATGGGTGCCCCCCCGGACGCCCGGGGGAGGTCTGTCCGGGGCCCATGGAGCCCGTCCTGGGCAGTGTGACATGCCGTCGGCCTGGAGGTGGGAGCCCCGGACGCCCGGGGGAGGGCTGCCCGGGACCCATTGAGCCCTTCCCGGTTACTCTGCCATCCCGTTGGCCTCCTGGAGATGGGTGCCCCGGACGCCCGGGGGAGGTCTGTCCGGGGCCCATGGAGCCCGTCCTGGGCAGTGTGACATGCCGTTGGCCCGGAGAATGGAGCCCCCAGACGCCCGGGGGAGGTGTTGCCCAGGCATATCTCATCTGGTCCCCCGGGCAGAGAACCACCAGCCCTGGAGAGGTGTCCGGGCGTACCCTGCCCCTAGTAATCCGGAGGGAAATTACCCCCCTTTCTTGCAATCCGTGCACGCGAGGTGACAGAGGGGACCCAAAGCGTGAAAGAACCCGACCTCATGGAGCCCTGGCTGGGATCCGGGAGCCGAATGGCACCTCATCGGGACTTCCAGGGAAGCCCGGCCATCTGGTCGCCCTATTGGAAAGCATCGCGGGTGACCAGATGGCCGGGATCGAAAGGACTCCCAGCTCCCCATCCATCCCAAGCCTTCGCGGTAGGGTTCCTGACTGCCTGCCCACGCAAGGCAGGGCTCTTGGACCCCGGCTGGGCCTCAGGCGCAGGTTGGACCACCGGAGCTCTAGGGCCCGGACCACCTTGGGGAGGAATGCCCGGTCGCATGGAGCCCGTCCTGGGCACTTTTCCATGCCATCGGCCTGGATGGAGCCCTGGACGCCCGGGGGACGACTGCCCAAGAGCCATGGAGCCCGACCCGGGCACTCTGCCATGCCGTCAGCCTGGCTGGAGCCCCGGACGCCTGGGGGACGAAGGCCCGGGATGCATGGAGCCCGTCCTGGGCACTTTTCCATGCCATCGGCCTGGAGCGCCCCGACACCCAGGGGAGGACCACCCTGAAAACCATGGAGCCCGACCCGGGCACTCTGCCATGCCGTCAGCCTGGATGGAGCCCCAGACGCCCGGGGGACGAAGGCCCGGGTCGCATGGAGCCCGTCCTGGGCACTTTTCCATTCCATTGGCCTGGAGCGCCCCGACACCCAGGGGAGGACCACCCTGAAAACAATGGAGCCCGACCCGGGCACTCTGCCATGCCGTCAGCCTGGATGGAGCCCCGGACGCCCGGGGGATGAATGCCCGGGTCGCATGGAGCCCGTCCTGGGCACTTTTCCATTCCATTGGCCTGGAGCGCCCCGACACCCAGGGGAGGACCACCCTGAAAACCATGGAGCCCGACCCGGGCACTCTGCCATGCTGTCAGCCTGGATGGAGCCCCGGACGCCCGGGGGACGAAGGCCCGGGACGCATGGAACCCGTCCCGGGCAATCTGCCATGTCGTCAGCCTGGATGGAGCCCCGGACGCCCGGGGGAGGACTGCCCAAGAGCCATGGAGCCCGTCCTGGGCAATTTGACATGCCGTCGTCCTGGAGGTGGGAGCCCCGGACGCCCGGGGGAAGGCTGCTCGGGACCCGTGGAGCCCTTCCCGGGTACTTTGCCATCCCGTTGGCCTCCTGGAGATGGGTGCCCCCCCCGGACACCCGGGGGCGGTCTGTCCGGGGCCCATGGAGCCCGTCCTGGGCAGTGTGACATGCCGTCGGCCTGGAGGTGGGAGCCACGGACGCCCAGGGGAGGTCTGTCCGGGACACGTGGAGCCCGTCCTGGGCATTGAGCCATGCCGTTGGCCCGGAGAATGGAGCCCCCAGACGCCCGGGGGAGGTGTTGCCCAGGCATATCTCATCTGGTCCCCCAGGCAGAGACCCACCAGCCCTGGAGGGGTGTCCGGGCGTACCCTGCCCCTATTAATCCGGAGGGAAATTACCCCCCTTTCTTGCAATCCGTGCACACGAGGTGACAGAGGGGACCCAAGGCGTAAAAGAACCCGACCTCATGGAGCCCTAGCTGGGATCCGGGAGGCGAATGGCACCTCATCGGGACTTCCAGGGAAGCCCGGCCATCTGGTCGCCCTATTGGAAAGCATCGCGGGTGACCAGATGGCCGGGATCGAAAGGACTCCCAGCTCCCCATCCATCCCAAGCCTTCGCGGTAGGGTTCCTGACTGCCTGCCCACGCAAGGCAGGGCTCTTGGACCCCGGCTGGGCCTCAGGCGCAGGTTGGAGCACCGGAGCTCTAGGGCCCGGACGACCTGGGGGAGGAATGCCCGGGACCCGTGGAGCCCGTCCTGGGTACTTTGACATGCCGTCGGCCTGGAGGTGGGTGCCCCGGACGCCCGGGGGAAGCTGCCCGGGACCCATGGAGCCCGTCCTGGGTACTTTGACATTCCGTCGGCCTGGAGGTGGTAGCCCCTGACGCCCGGGGGGAGGTCTGCCCGGGACCCATGGAGCCCGTCCTGGGTACTTTGCCAATGCCGTTGGCCTCATGGAGATGGGTGCCCCGGACGCCCGGGGGAGGTCTACCCGGGACCCATGGAGCCCTTCCCGGGTACTCTGCCAATGCGGTTGGCCTCATGGAGATGGGTGCCCCGGACGCCCGGGGGAGGTCTACCCGGGACCCATGGAGCCCTTCCCGGGTACTTTGCCAATGCCGTTGGCCTCATGGAGATGGGTGCCCCGGACGCCCGGGGGAGGTCTGCCCGGGAGCCATGGAGCCCTTCCCGGGTACTTTGCCAATGCCGTTGGCCTCATGGAGATGGGTGCCCCGGACGCCCGGGGGAGGTCTGCCCGGGACCCATGGAGCCCGTCCTGGGTACTTTGCCAATGCCGTTGGCCTCATGGAGATGGGTGTCCAGGACGCCTGGGGGAGGACTGTCCTGGACTCATGGAGCCCGTCCTGGGCACTTTGACATGCCGTCGGCCTAGAGGTGGGAGCCCCGGACGCCCGGGGGAGGGCTGCCCGGGACCCATGGAGCCCGACCCGGGCACTCTGCCATGCCGTCAGCCTGGATGGAGCCCCGGACGCCCGGGGGACGAATGCCCGGGATGCATGGAGCCCGTCCTGGGCACATTTCCGTGCCTTCGGCCTGGAGCCCCCAGACACCCAGGGGAGGACCACCGTGAAAACCATAGAGCCCGACCTGGGCACTCTGCCATACCGTCAGCCTAGATGGAGCCCCGGACGCCCAGGGGACGAATGCCCGGGACGCATGGAGCCCGTCCTGGGCACTTTTCCATGCATTCGGCCTGGAGCCCCCAGACACCCAGGGGAGGACCACCGTGAAAACCATGGAGCCCGACCCGGGCACTCTGCCATACCGTCAGCCTAGATGGAGCCCCGGACGCCCAGGGGAAGAATCCCCGGGACGCATGGAGCCCGTCCTGGGCACTTTTCCATGCCTTCGGCCTGGAGCCCCCCAGACACCCAGGGGAGGACCACCATGAAAACCATGGAGCCCGACCTGGGCACTCTGCCATACCGTCAGCCTAGATGGAGCCCCGGACGCCCGGGGGATGAATGCCCGGGACGCATGGAGCCTGTCCTGGGCACTTTTCCATGCCGTCAGCCTGGATGGAGCCCTGGACACCCGGGGGACGACTGCCCAGAAGCCATGGAGCCCGTCCTGGGCAATTTGACATGCAGTTGGCCTGGAGGAAGGAAGCCCCGGATGGCCTAGGGAGGTGTTGCCCAGGCATATCCCATCTGGTCCCCATGGCAGAGAACCACCACCCTCGGAGGGGTGTCCGGGCGTACCCTTCTCCCTAGTAATCCGGAGCAAAATTACCCCCTTTTCTTGTAATCTGTACACGCGAGGTGACAGAGGGGACCCAAGGCGCGAAAGAACCCGACCTCATGGAGCCCTAGCTGGGATCCGGGAGGCAAATGGCACCTCATCGGGTCTTCCAGGGATGTTCGGCCATCTGGTCCCCCCCATAGGAAAGCGTTGCGGGCAACCAGATGGCCGAGGGAATCTGGGCGATCAGATGGCCGGGCATGGAGGTGAAGCCGCCTGGACTCTTCCCCACCCCGTCCCGGGACGAATGCCCAGGACACATGGAGCCCGTCCTGGGCACTTTTCCATGCCGTCGGCCTGGAGCGCCCCGACACCCAGGGGAGGACCACCCTGGAAACCATGGAGCCCGACCCGGGCACTCTGCCATGCCGTCAGCCTGGATGGAGCCTCGGGCGCCCGGGGGACGAAGGCCCGGGACGCATGGAGCCCGTCCTGGGCACTTTTCCATGCCGTCGGCCTGGAGCGCCCCGACACTCAGGGGAGGACCACCCTGAAAACCACGGAGCCCGACCCGGGCACTCTGCCATGCCGTCAGCCTGGATGGAGCCCCGGACGCCCGGGGGACGAATGCCCAGGATGCATGGAGCCCATCCTGGGCACTTTTTCCATGCCATTGGCCTGGAGCGCCCCAACACCGAGGGGAGGACCACCGTGAAAACCATGGAGCCCGACCCGGGCACTCTGCCATACCGTCAGCCTGGATGGAGCCCCGGGCGCCTGGGGGACGAATGCCCGGGATGCATGGAGCCCATCCTGGGTACTTTGCAACGCCGTTGGCCTCCTGGAGATGGGTGCCCCGAACGCCTGGGGGCAGGCTGCCCGGGACCCATGGACCCCGTCCTGGGAACTTTTACATGCCGTCGGCCTGGACGTGGGTGCCCTGGACGCCCGGGGGGGGAGGCCTGCCCGGGACCCGTGGAGCCCTTCCAGGGTACTTTGCCGATGCCGTTGGCCTCATGGAGATGGGTGCCCCGGACGCCCGGGGGAGGTCTGCCCGGGACCCATGGAGCCCGTCCTGGGTACTTTGCAATGCCGTTGGCCTCCTGGAGATGGGTGTCCCGGACGCCCGGGGGAGGACTGTCCCAGACTAATGGAGCCCGTCCTGGGCACTTTGACATGCCGTCGGCCTGGAGAAGGGAGCGCCGGACACCCAGGGGAGGACTGCCTGGGACCCATGGAGCCCTTCCCGGGTGCTTTGCCAATGCCGTTGGCCTCATGGAGATGGGTGCCCCGGACGCCCGGGGGAGGTCTACCCGGGACCCATGGAGCCCTTCCCGGGTACTCTGCCAATGCGGTTGGCCTCATGGAGATGGGTGCTCCGGACGCCCGGGGGAGGTCTACCCGGGACCCATGGAGCCCTTCCCGGGTACTTTGCCAATGCCGTTGGCCTCATGGAGATGGGTGCCCCGGACGCCCGGGGGAGGTCTGCCCGGGACCCATGGAGCCCTTCCCGGGTACTTTGCCAATGCCGTTGGCCTCATGGAGATGGGTGCCCCGGACGCCCGGGGGAGGTCTGCCCGGGACCCATAGAGCCCCTCCTGGGTACTTTGCCAATGCCGTTGGCCTCATGGAGATGGGTGTCCAGGACGCCCGGGGGAGGACTGTCCTGGAATCATGGAGCCCGTCCTGGGCACTTTGACATGCCGTCGACCTGGAGGTGGGAGCCCCGGACGCCCGGGGGAGGGCTGCCCGGGACCCATGGAGCCCGACCCGGGTGCTTTGCCAATGCCGTTGGCCTCCTGGAGATGGGTGCCCCGGTCGCCCAGGGGAGGACTGCCCGGGACCTGTGGAGCCCGTCCTGGGCACTTTGACCTGCCGTCGGCCTGGAGAAGGGAGCGCTGGACGCCCAGGGGAGGACTGCGCCGGGACCCGTGGAGCCCGTCCTGGGCACTTTAACCTGCCATCGGCCTGGAGAAGGGAGCGCCGGACACCCAGGGGAGGACTGCCCGGGACCCATGGAGCCCTTCCCGGGTGCTTTGCCAATGCCGTTGGCCTCCTGGAGATGGGTGCCCCGGTCGCCCAGGGGAGGACTGCGCCGGGACCCGTGGAGCCCGTCCTGGGCACTTTAACCTGCCATCGGCCTGGAGACCCGGGGGACGACTGCCCGGGACGCATGGAGCCCATCCTGGGCACTTTGACATGCCGTTGGCCTGGAGGAAGGAAGCCCCGGGTGGTGTTACCCAGGCATCGCCCATCTGGTCCCCCATGGCAGAGAACCACCAGCCTGGGAGGGGTGTCCAAAGGTACCTTGCCCCTAGAAATCCGGAGGAAAATTACCCCCCTTTCTTGTAATCTGTGCACACGAGGTGACAGAGGGGACCCAAGGCGTGAAAGTACCCGACCTCCTGGAGCCCTTGCTGGGATCGGGGAGGCAAATGGCACCTCATAGGGACTTCCAGGGAAGTTTGGCCATCTGGTCGCCCTATTGGATAGCATTGCGGGAGACCAGATGGGTGAGGGGAAAGGTGCAACCAGGTGGCCGGGACCGAAAGGACTCCCTGATTCCCACCCCGAGCCTTCGTGGTAGGGCTGCTGCCTGCCCACGCCGGCAAGGGCTCGGGGACCCCGGCTGGGCCTCAGGCACGGTGAGGACCACCGGAGCTCCAAGGCCCGGACACCAGGGGGGACGACTGCCCGGGACACATGGAGCCCGTCCTGGGCACTTTGACATGCTGTTGGCCTGGAGCCACGGACGCCTGGGGGAGGACTAGCGTGAAAACCATGGAGCCCGACCCAGGCACTTTGCCCATGCCATTGGCCTAGAGACCTGGAGACCCAAGGCGTGAAAGAACCCGACCTCATGGAGCCCTAGCTGGGATCCGGGAGGCAAATGGCACCTCATCGGGTCTTCCAGGGAAGTTCGGCCATCTGGTCCCCCCCATAGGAAAGCGTTGCGGGCGACCAGATGGCCGAGGGAATCTGGGCGATCAGATGGCCGGGCATGGAGGTGAAGCCGCCTGGACTCTTCCCCACCCCGTCCCGGGACGAAGGACCAGGACGCATGGAGCCCGTCCTGGGCACTTTTCCATGCCGTCGGCCTGGAGCGCCCCGACACCCAGGGGAGGACCACCCTGGAAACCATGGAGCCCGACCCGGGCACTCTGCCATGCCGTCAGCCTGGATGGAGCCTCGGGCGCCCGGGGGACGAAGGCCCGGGACGCATGGAGCCCGTCCTGGGCACTTTTCCATGCCGTCGGCCTGGAGCGCCCCGACACTCAGGGGAGGACCACCCTGAAAACCACGGAGCCCGACCCGGGCACTCTGCCATGCCGTCAGCCTGGATGGAGCCCCGGACGCCCGGGGGACGAATGCCCAGGATGCATGGAGCCCATCCTGGGCACTTTTTCCATGCCATTGGCCTGGAGCGCCCCAACACCCAGGGGAGGACCACCGTGAAAACCATGGAGCCCGACCCGGGCACTCTGCCATACCGTCAGCCTGGATGGAGCCCCGGGCGCCTGGGGGACGAATGCCCGGGACGCATGGAGCCCATCCTGGGTACTTTGCAACGCCGTTGGCCTCCTGGAGATGGGTGCCCCGAACGCCCGGGGGCGGGCTGCCCGGGACCCATGGACCCGTCCTGGGAACTTTTACATGCCGTCGGCCTGGACGTGGGTGCCCTGGACGCCCGGGGGAGAGGCCTGCCCGGGACCCGTGGAGCCCTTCCAGGGTACTTTGCCAATGCCGTTGGCCTCATGGAGATGGGTGCCCCGGACGCCCGGGGGAGGTCTGCCCGGGACCCATGGAGCCCGTCCTGGGTACTTTGCAATGCCGTTGGCCTCCTGGAGATGGGTGTCCCGGACGCCCGGGGGAGGACTGTCCCAGACTCATGGAGCCCGTCCTGGGCACTTTGACATGCCGTCGGCCTGGAGAAGGGAGCGCCGGACACCCAGGGGAGGACTGCCCGGGACCCATGGAGCCCTTCCCGGGTGCTTTGCCAATGCCGTTGGCCTCCTGGAGATGGGTGCCCCGGTCGCCCAGGGGAGGACTGCCCGGGACCTGTGGAGCCCGTCCTGGGCACTTTGACCTGCCGTCGGCCTGGAGAAGGGAGCGCTGGACGCCCAGGGGAGGACTGCACCAGGACCCGTGGAGCCCGTCCTGGGCACTTTAACCTGCCGTCGGCCTGGAGAAGGGAGCGCCGGACACCCAGGGGAGGACTGCCCGGGACCCATGGAGCCCTTCCCGGGTGCTTTGCCAATGCCGTTGGCCTCCTGGAGATGGGTGCCCCGGTCGCCCAGGGGAGGACTGCGCCGGGACCCGTGGAGCCCGTCCTGGGCACTTTAACCTGCCATCGGCCTGGAGACCCGGGGGACGACTGCCCGGGACGCATGGAGCCCGTCCTGGGCACTTTGACATGCCGTTGGCCTGGAGGAAGGAAGCCCCGGGTGGTGTTACCCAGGCATCGCCCATCTGGTCCCCCATGGCAGAGAACCACCAGCCTGGGAGGGGTGTCCAAAGGTACCTTGCCCCTAGAAATCCGGAGGAAAATTACCCCCCTTTCTTGTAATCTGTGCACACGAGGTGACAGAGGGGACCCAAGGCGTGAAAGTACCCGACCTCCTGGAGCCCTTGCTGGGATCGGGGAGGCAAATGGCACCTCATAGGGACTTCCAGGGAAGTTTGGCCATCTGGTCGCCCTATTGGATAGCATTGCGGGAGACCAGATGGGCGAGGGGAAAGGTGCAACCAGGTGGCCGGGACCGAAAGGACTCCCTGATTCCCACCCCGAGCCTTCGTGGTAGGGCTGCTGCCTGCCCACGCCGGCAAGGGCTCGGGGACCCCGGCTGGGCCTCAGGCACGGTGAGGACCACCGGAGCTCCAAGGCCCGGACGCCCGGGGGGACGACTGCCCGGGACACATGGAGCCCGTCCTGGGCACTTTGACATGCTGTTGGCCTGGAGCCACGGACGCCTGGGGGGAGGACTAGCGTGAAAACCATGGAGCCCGACCCAGGCACTTTGCCCATGCCGTTGGCCTGGAGACCTGGACGCCCCAGGGGACGACTGCCCGGGACGCATGGAGCCCGTCCTGGGCACTTTGACATGCTGTTGGCCTGGAGCCACGGACGCCTGGGGGGAGGACTAGCGTGAAAACCATGGAGCCCGACCCAGGCACTTTGCCCATGCCGTTGGCCTGGAGACCTGGAGACCCAAGGCGTGAAAGAACCCGACCTCATGGAGCCCTAGCTGGGATCCGGGAGGCAAATGGCACCTCATCGGGTCTTCCAGGGAAGTTCGGCCATCTGGTCCCCCCCATAGGAAAGCGTTTCGGGCGACCAGATGGCCGAGGGAATCTGGGCGATCAGATGGCCGGGCATGGAGGTGAAGCCGCCTGGACTCTTCCCCACCCCGTCCCGGGACGAAGAGGAAAACCCAGGCACTTTGCCCATGCCGTTGGCCTGGAGACCTGGACGCCCCGGGGGACGACTGCCCGGGACGCATGGAGCCCGTCCTGGGCACTTTGACATGCCGTCGGCCTGGAGCCACGGACGCCCGGGGGGGAGGTCTACCGTGAAAACCATGGAGCCCGACCCGGGCACTCTGCCCATGCTGTTGGCCTGGAGACCCGGGGGACAACTGCCCGGGACGCATGGAGCCCGTTCTGGGCACTTTGACATGCCATCGGCCTAGAGCCACGGACGCCCGGGGGAGGACTACCGTGAATACCATGGAGCCCGACCTGGGCACTCACCCATGCCGTTGGCCTGGAGACCCGGGGGACGACTGCCCGGGACGCATGGAGCCCGTCCTGGGCACTTTGACATGCCGTCGGCCTGGAGCCATGGACAGCCAGGGGAAGAATACCAGGAAAACCATGGAGCCCGTCCCGGGCACTCGGCCATGCAGTGGAGAAGTGTGGCTCAATGGTTAGAGCGGCAGACCCTGATGCAGAGGTCTAGCCCGGGACCAGGGTTCAATTCCCCGCCTCGGCGGGTCTTGGGCTCAAAATTCCACGGACCCCATAATTCTCACCTCGGTGCCTATTCCAATGATAAATTTACATTTTACATGCCGCCGGCCTGGAGCCACGGACGCCCGGGGAGGACTACCGTGAAAACCATGGAGCCCGACCTGGGCACTCGCTTATGACGTTGGCCTGGAGACCCGGACGCCCCGGGGGACGACTGCCCGGGACGCATGGAGCCCGTCCTGGGCACTTTGAAATGCGCCGGCCTGGAGCCACGAACGCCCAGGGGAGGACTACCGTGAAAACCATGGAGCCCGACCCAGGCACTCTGCCCATGCCGTTGGCCTGGAGACCCGGGGGACAACTGCCCGGGACACATGGATCCCGTCCTGGTCACTTTGACATGCCGTCGGCCTGGAGCCACGGACGCCCGGGGGAGTACTACAGTGAATACCATGGAGCCCGACCTGGGCACTCACCCATGCCGTTGGCCTGGAGACCTGGGGGACTACTGCCCCGGACGCACGGGGGGACGACTGCCCGGGATGCATGGAGCCCGTCCTGGGCACTTTGACATGCCGTCGGCCTGGAGCTACGGATGCCCGGGGGAGGACTACCATGAAAACCATGGAGCCCAACCCGGGCACTCGGCCATGCCATCGGACTGGAGCCCCGGACGCCCGGGGGAGGACTACTGTTAAAACCATGGAGCCCGTCCGGGGCAATCGGCCATGCCGTCGGCCTGGAGCCACGGACACCCAGAGTAAGAATACCAGCAAAACCATGGAGCCCGTCCCGGGCACTCAGCCATGCAGTGGAGAAGTGTGGCTCAATGGTTAGAGCGGCAGACCCTGATGCAGAGGTCTAGCCCGGGACCAGGTTTCAATTCCCCGCCTCGGCGGGTCTTGGGCTCAAAATTCCACGGAACCAATAATTCTCGCATCGGTGCCTATTCCAATGATAAATTTACATTTTACATGCCGATGGCCTGGAGCCACGGACGCCCGGAGAGGACTACCGTGAAAACCATGGAGCCTGACCTGGGCACTCGCCTATGCCGTTGGCCTGGAGACCCGAACGCCCTGGGGGACGACTGCCCGGGACGCATGAAGCCCGTCCCGGGCACTCGCCCATGCCGTCGGCCTGGAGCCCTGGACACCCAGGGGAGGAATACCGGGAAAACCATGGAGCCCGTACCGGGCAATCAGCCATGCCATCGGCCTGGAGCCCCGGACGCCCGGGGGACAACTGCCCGGGATGCATGGAGCCCGTCCTGGGCACTCCGCCATGCCGTCGGCCTGGAGCCCTGGACACCCAGGGGAGGACTGCCGTGAAAACCATGGAGCCCGTCCCGGGCAATGGGCCATGTCGTCGGCCTGGAGCCCTGGACACCCAGGGGAGGAATACCGGGAAAACCATGGAGCCCGTCCCGGGCACTCGCCCATGCCGTCGGCCTGGAGCCCTGGACACCCAGGGGAGGAATACCGGGAAAACCACCTTCCCTGCCCGACTTGCGCTAGATGGCTCTCCAACATAAGGAATGTTCCAACACCTTCCCTGCCCGACTTGCGCTAGATGGCTCTCCAACATAAGGAATATTCCAACACCTTTACTGCCCGACTTGCGCTAGATGGCGCTCCAACATAAGGAATATTCCAACACCTTTCCTGCCCAACTTGCGCTAGATGGCGCTCCAACATAAGGAATATTCCAACACCTTCCCTGCCCAACTTGCGCTAGATGGCGCTCCAACATAAGGAATGTTCCAACACCTTCCCTGCCCGACTTGCGCTAGATGGCGCTCCAACATAAGGAATGTTCCAACACCTTCCCTGCCCGACTTGCGCTAGATGGCGCTCCAACATAAGGAATATTCCAACACCTTTACTGCCCGACTTGCGCTAGATGGCGCTCCAACATAAGGAATATTCCAACACCTTTCCTGCCCAACTTGCGCTAGATGGCGCTCCAACATAAGGAATATTCCAACACCTTCCCTGCCCAACTTGCGCTAGATGGCGCTCCAACATAAGGAATGTTCCAACACCTTCCCTGCCCGACTTGCGCTAGATGGCGCTCCAACATAAGGAATATTCCAACACCTTCCCTGCCCGACTTGCGCTAGATGGCGCTCCAACATAAGGAATATTCCAACACCTTCCCTGCCCAACTTGCGCTAGATGGCGCTCCAACATAAGGAATGTTCCAACACCTTCCCTGCCCGACTTGCGCTAGATGGCGCTCCAACATAAGGAATATTCCAACACATTCCCTGCCCAACTTGCGCTAGATGGCGCTCCAACCTAAGGAAAGAATAGTTTTGGAATTTTCAAATTGCGTTTCGGTATTTACAGAATCGCAAAACGATTGTTTGATACATCCGGCCCTATAAGATGTAGCCTTATTTTTGTTTTTAGGAGAGAATGTGCCTGCTGAAAAAAACATTATTTTTAAAAAGTGCATTGCAGGATATCAGGAATTTGCTGTGGAACACCTTGAAAACTTTCATACAGATTATTTGCACAAAACTTACAGTCAGTTGTTGTGGCCGAGTGGTTAAGGTGATGGACTAGAAATCCATTGGGGTACCCCCGCGCAGGTTCGAATCCTGCCAACAACGAGAAACTTTTTAACATCGGCTACAATTTCAGAAGTTAACCTTTAGAATTTCTTCCATGTCAGTTTTATAAATAGGTGGCTTATTTTGGTGTCACTATTGCCCTTTCACATATTTATTATCGCTACCCCTTTCATATCTTTGCTATAACTCTCGTCCTACATTAGCGCTGGTGCAAACACTTCAAATTATTATACCCTGGCTCTCGCAGTCATGCCATTCATGCACTTGAAACTTACTTTACAAATAAAAGAAGCAAATAGAAAAATAAAACAAAAGTGCTTGCTGGATTAGGCAAACACACTTCATAAAACTGCATTTTCTTTTCTATTCTCCCCGTGTTACAAGCTTAACTGCTCCCTGTGTAATTTCTCTTAGCCTGCTGTCCCAGGAAGAGAATTTTATCTACAGGCTCTTTCCGTGTTTTTTTTCTAGTCTTTCTTTCCCTTTTCTTAGATTTGTAACTGTTCCTTTACGTGCTCTATTTAGGCGCCATTAATCTCATTTGAGCTCCTTGTACCTGCTGCTGTTTTCTCCACACCTCATACTGCCTTTTGCCTCTTTCTCTCTTTCTCTGAGGTTGGTGGCTACTTTCCAAAGCTTCTGATGCCCCAATGTTCCTTCATCTTGTTGTCAGACGTGAATTGGAAAAGCAACCAAATTAACAAGCCTTTACCACTCATACATGGCAGAGGTTTATACTTTAATTCAATGAGCTAAGAAAAGCGTGTTGTGGGGCCCCTACGAGCCATGGTGCTTGCTTCATCATAATTAGGCACGCAGTTAGTAGCCACAGCTCTGATCATGGGTCACTGAGGTCAGTCTCAATAATTCCTCAAAAACCTAACCATGCAGTCCCCCCCTAACTGTGTAGTTAACTTGCTTTACTGCTGTTTGTGTGATTAGCTGGGAGGAGCTCACGGCAGCATCCTCCCTATAAAAGTGTAGATGGACCGCTCCTTAACTCTTTCTTGCTTCACATACAGATGGCTTGAGGAGGTACAGGGGAGATGCAGGTCTACTAGACAGAATAGAAGATCTGCGCCAGGTGTGTTTCTCTGCATTGGTGTCCCATCACAGGCCCACAAGTGTATGTGTGATCTTTGACTCCTGGCAGTTCACAAGCAGGCGGCCAGGAAACGGTTTCAGCCTATCAACCACTGAGGAGACAAAGCCTTTGTATAAGGAATGAGGAAGCAATGAACACATTCAGCCTATCACAGGAGTTCCCTGAGTGTTCCGAATTATAAATTCTCCATGTCACTGTATGTTATTGAGCCCAAGTAGCTCGCCGTGATCGTCTCGTTGTTAGTACTCTGCGTTGTGGCCGCAGCAACCTCGGTTCGAATCCCAGTCACAGCATTGTGGTTGGCAATGTCGCGGCAGTTGGGTTTTTCTTTTACAGAATTACCAAATGTACCAGTTGTTTTTGTAAAATGTCTATTAAAAACAGATCCTTTAAAATATTTAAACGATCTAACGACAAATTATTTAAACACACATGATTATAAGATGTAGCTATATTGTACCTACTGACATAAATTATCGTTCTTGAAACTATTTGCGGTGGGGGGAATGGAGCTCTCCCCCATGCCAATCAGAATGCAGATGAATGCAGTTGCAGTTGAGTGACCTGTGTTGTGGCTGTCTAGAGGGAATGCACAAATGTAGCTGTCTCGCAGCCCAATCCAGACGTCAATTGGAGACAGGTTTTCAGGCAAATAGAGCAGTAAGTGCAGAGAAATGCTCACTCTCTAAGAATGGCATTTATAAAATAGTAAAGTTAAATCCAACCTCACCAGTAAATAGGATTTATCAATAATTAAATAAAACTTCTCCTCTCTGATATGGAATTACCCCCCCAAAAAGTATAAGGGAATACCCAATGCTAACTTATGAGAGGGGCAGACCTCTCAGTAGTGAAAAATGTAATAGACTGTTTGGTACTACCAGGACATGCAAACTACCACAGTACATTTCTTACCTTTTACGTACATAGCATGATGCCCCTAGGACTACCTAGGGCCTACCTTAGGGGTTAATTATATGTAATAAAATTGGAGTTTAAGGGCTGGCAAGTAGTTTTAAATGGCAAGTCGAAGTGGCAGTACACTGCAGCACAGGCACTGCAGTAGCAGGCTTGAGACAGGTTTGAAATGCTACTTCTTTGGGCGGCACAATCCGTCCCTGGGTATATGGTATACCACTTTACAAGGGGCTTTCAAGTAAATTAAATCTGTCAGTCAGGTATACTCCAATTACACACATGATTAGGGAAGAAGCACGTGCACTTCAGCACTGATTAGTAGCGATAAAGTGATCAGAGTCCTAAGGCCAACAAAAAGATACAGCAAAATGCGTAGGTGAAAAGCAATAAGGTAGGGTGGAGGCCACCTTAAGAATGCAAGGTCTAAAAAAAAAAACTACGGATAACATGAGTAAAACATCAGGTTTCTCTACGGCATTTGGTGAGACAAGTGTGCCTTCTTTTATCTTCCATAAATGCAATCTTTCCCTGACCCCTTTATTATATAGCTCTTCAAGTAAAAAAGATAAAGCACTTACAAAGGAGCCTCAAATACTCAAAGATGGTAGACTTCTGTAATATGGGCCATAGACTAAAAGCAGCACGAAAACAGAGTGCAATAGGGTCCCAAAAACTTGAGTGCCACATGAGAGTATGCATGAAAGCCTATCCTTTTCCAAACTAGAGATATACTCATGCAATTTTTGTTTTTATGAGAGAATGTGCCTGCTGAAAAAAACATTATTTTTAAAAAGTGCATTGCAGAATACCAGGAATTTGCTGTGGGACACCTTGAAAACTTTCATACAGATTATTTGCACAAACCCTACAGTCAGTTGTGGCCGAGTGGTTAAGGTGATGGACAAGAAATCCATTGGGGTCTCCCCGTGCAGGTTCGAATCCTGCCAACAACGAGAAACATTTTAACATCGGCTACAATTTCAGAAGTTAACCTTTAGAATTTCTTCCATGTCAGTTTTATAAATAGGTGGCTTATTTTGGTGTCACTATTGCCCTTTCACATATTTATTATCGCTACCCCTTTCATATCTTTGCTTTAACTCTCGTCCTACATTAGCGCTGGTGCAAACACTTCAAATTATTATACCCTGGCTCTCTCAGTCATACCATTCATGCACTTGAAACTTACTTTACCAATAAAAGAAGCAAATAGAAAAATAAAACAAAAGGGCTTGCTGGATTAGGCAAACACACTTCATAAAACTGCATTTTCTTTTCTATTCTCCCCGTGTTACAAGCTTAACTGCTCCCTGTGTAATTTCTCTTAGCCTGCTGTCCCAGGAAGAGAATTTTATCTACAGGCTCTTTCCGTGTTTTTTTCCTAGTCTTTCTTTCCCTTTTCTTAGATTTGTAACTGTTCCTTTACGTGCTCTATTTAGGCGCCATTAATCTCATTTGAGCTCCTTGTACCTGCTGCTGTTTTCTCCACACCTCATACTGCCTTTTCCCTCTTTCTCTCTTTCTTTGAGGTTGGTGGCTACTTTCCAAAGCTTCTGATGCCCCAATGTTCCTTCATCTTGTTGTCAGACGTGAATTGGAAAAGCAACCAAATTAACAAGCCTTTACCACTCATACATGGCAGAAGTTTATACTTTAATTCAATGAGCTAAGAAAAGCGTGTTGTGGGGCCCCTATGAGCCATGGTGCTTGCTTCATAATAATTAGGCACACAGTCATTAGCCACAGCTCTGATCATGGGTCACTGAGGTCAGTTTCAATAATTCCTCAAAAACCTAACCATGCAGTCCCCCCTAACTGTGTAGTTATCTTGCTTTACTGCTGTTTGTGTGCCCTTACCGAAGTGGAATACTACATTTAGTGGTTAACCTGTCTTTTGATAGCATTCGAAGACTATTTTGTGCCAATTTTAGTATTCAATAGTGTTCTTTTTGGGAAGGCTAGTGCATGAAGACTACTGATATGTGAGTGGTACTTCTTGAATACTAACAGAATACTAAGCACATACTTATTTGTAATCGCATAGTCTTCATTTACAATGCAGAATATTTAGTGAATACAAACAATTTGAATACTACTGGAATACCCAGACTACTATTAACATTCTATTCAAGCTGCTTGCTGAATGGTAGATCGGTGCCTTATTTATTATACTATTTGTATGCCTTATTTATTATACTATTGTGGTGTTTGTGTTGTGTACGGTAGTGTTATAGGGTAGTGCTGAGGGATCGTGCAGGGTAGTGATTGAGTGTGGGGACCCGACAGGAGGTCGGAGGAGGGTTGTGCTGGGGTTAGTGCTTTAGGGTTTAGGGTAGCATTATGGTGTTTGTGTAGTGTAGGTAGTGTTTTTGGGTTTAGGTTAGTGCTGGGGGGTTCGTGCAGGGTAGTTTTAGAGTGTGGGGACCGGACTGGGGGTCAGGGAAAGGTTGTGCTGGGGGTAGTTTTTATGGGGTTTAGGGTAGTGTTGGGGTGTTTGTTTAGTATAGGGTAGAGTTTTAGAGTTTAGGGTAGTGCTGAGGGGTCGTGAGGGTAGTGTTTGAGTGTGGGGACCGGACTGGGGGTCGGGGTGGGTTGTGCTGGGGTTAGTGTTTTAGGGTAGTGTTGTTGTGTTTGTGTAGTGTAGGGTAGTGTTTTAGGGTTTAGGGTAGTGCTGGGGGGGTCGTGCAGGGTAGTGTTTGAGTGTGGGGACTGGACTGGGGGTCGGTGGAGGGTCGTGCTGGGGGTAGTGTTTTAGGGTTTAGGATTGTGTTGTGGTGTTTGTGTAGTGTAGGGTAGTGTTTTAGTGTTTAGGGTAGTGCTGGGGGTCCTGCAGGGTAGTGTTTGAGTGTGGGAAGCGGACTGGGGGTCGGGGAGGGTTGTGCTGGCAACCCTACTTTATATTCATTTTGATGAAATGTCGCACACTATGGCAGTAAATTTAAAATACAAATGTAAGGTACAGGCAGAGCGGAGGTTCCAGGGGGTACTGGAACCTGAATAACAAGCATTGCATAGCCAATAGGTCTCGCCTTTGGGACCTTATAAGTATTTAATCATGCAGCACAATATCCTTGGTGCAACATCAACTATCGCATGGCTAAACACTTATAATGGCCCAAAGGTGAGACCTATTGGCTATGTCAATGCTTGTTTATTTTGTAGTCAGTGTTATGTTTCCATTTGGGCTTTTGGAGGAAGGGGGTATTTCATTTTGGGTTTTTGATGGGATGTGTGGTTCACTTTGGATTTTGGATGGAGGGAATTTTATTTTGTTTTTAGGTCTCGCCTGCCAATGCGCTTGCGCATTGCTGGCGAGAGATATAGAGGGGCACCAGAAAATCCTACCAAGAGGGCTTTGCAATGCGGATTATAGGCCAGTGCATGTGCACCGGGCACGCGCTCGCCATTTTCTCCCCCGCACCCCCCATCAAACTTGAAAGGAAGCCGTTCGCACACCACCATTTGTCTGAGCCTCGGCATCAGATTTCAAAGGGTGCCGCTCCCCCGCCCACCCCCCACCACAGCAATGCTGAGAGCTTGTCTCTCATAGCCACCCCCTCCCTCTCTCATCTTCCCTCCATACCACCATTCATGGCACTGGCTTCTCCTTTTACCCACTTTGTTATGCTTTACAAACCGCGTTTCGCTCATGTTCCCTCTTTGATATCCTTGTTGCGACGATGCCCCACCTCCTCTTCATGCCACCTCTCTGCTACCTTTCGTGCCCAGTGCCTTATGGCCCTCCTTTCTCAAGACTCCTTCCGGCTGCACTGCATCGGACTGTACTATACTGTGATTTTTACGTAGCTGCCTTCCGTGCTGGTTCAGTCTCCCTACCACCCCTTCACACTCCTGCCTTCCGGAAACAGCTCCTCCTGTTGCTAAGGCCGGGCCGTGGGTGGTGGGAACGGCACTAGAATCGGGGATTTCCGCAGGTCTCCCAGCCCGTCAGAGCAGAGAGGGGGCGGCTCGTGGCATTTGCAGGCGCACTCTCTCATTACCCCACAGCTGGTCACCCACAATTCTATGGCCTACAGTGCTTTTCACAACCACTAACTAATGTTTACATTTCACATTTCCTCCGAGTCCGTGCACAAATTTGCTTACAAAAACCCCCGCAAAGCTCACATGAAGTTCCCTATCCTCGCTGCCCCCCCATCAATTGGCTCACGTGATCCATTCTCGTCATGCAGAGTTGCTGGAGCATCTCTCGCACTCCTTTTATTTTTGTTTTGGTTCAGAATCAACATGCCAGTGCGATGTGTGTGAGGGGGCGGGGTGCTCTGCTGCTCGGTGATCCCACAGCTGGTCATCAGCACTTCTGTGGCCAACAGTGTTTTTCTCAAGCACTACTGTTTACAATTTATGTTTCCTCCCAGCGTAGATAAAAAAAAAATGTAAAGCTTGTGTGAGGTTGCCCACCCTTCCTCCCCCTCCGGCATCTCTCTGCTCACGTGATCCATTCCTGAGACAGAGCTGCTGGGTCGACTGTTAAGATTTGAACAGAGACTTTAAATGTTTGTTGGAAATCGTTTTCCCTAGCCGACGGGCAGGCTTCTTTCAACACAATCACTGCTGAAAACTACCATGCTGCGAGTGCAATGTGTGTGAAGGGGCGGGGGTGCTGTGCTGCCCTCATAATGGCTGCGTCAGACAGAGCTTCTGGCGATGCTACTTTAAGTTTCTTATGTTGCAGATGCAGCAATGCTCTGTATACCAAGGGAGCTGTGCTTTTCATGTTTGCATGCATTACAAAATTGGATGTACTTCCTTAAATAACTAATCATACACTCACAAGTGTTTTTTTAAGCTCACAGAATGTCTTCAATTTCTATAGCCCTTAGTCCCGTCACTTTGTCCAGTTGTCCTTCTTCATCGGTACTGCTCTTTATGTTGGGTGACGGAATCAGAAGCCACTATTTGATGTGTGCTAATGCTGTAAACAATGGAAATATTGTAAGGCAGCAGTCCAGCCAAATCATGAACAGGAGCTATCTATCGCCCTCACTCTGTCCATCTATCGCCCTCACTCTATCTATCGCCCTCACTCTATCGCCCTCACTCTATCACCCTCACTCTATCTATACCCTCACTCTATTAATCTATCTATCGTCCCTCACTCTAGCAATCTATCTATCTATCGCCCTCACTCTGTCTATCTATTGCCCTCACTCTATCTATCTATCGCCCTCATTCTATCTATCGCCCTCACTCTATCTATACCCTCACTATCAATCTATCTATCTATCACCCCTCACTCTATCAATCTATCTATCGCCCTCACTCTATCTATCTGATGCCCTCCATCTATCTATCACCCTCACTCTATCTATCTATCGCCTCACTCTACCTATCTATCTATCTATCTATCTATCTATCTATCTATCTATCTATCTATCTATCTATCTATCTATATATCGCCCTAACTCTATCTGTCTATTTATCGCATTCACTCTATCTATCACCATCCCTCTATCTATCTATCTATCTATCTATCTATCTATCTATCTATCTATCTATCTATCTATCTATCTATCTATCTATCTATCTATCTATCTATCTATCTATCTATCTATCTATCTATCTATCTATTGCCCTCTATCTATCTATCTATCTATCTATCTATCTATCTATCTATCTATCTATCTATCTATCTATCTATCTATCTATCTATCTATCTATCTATCTATCTATCTATCTATCTATCTATCTATCTATCTATCTATCTATCTATCTATCTATCTATCTATCTATCTATCTATCTATCTATCTATCTATCTATCTATCTATCTATCTATCTATCTATCTATCGATCGCCCTCACTCTATCTATCTGTCTATCTATCGCCCTCACTTTATCTATCTATCTATCGCCCTCACTCTGTCTATCTATCGCCCTCACTCTATCTATCCATCGAACTCACTCTATCTATCGCATCACCACAGCATCACTCAGCACCACCACAGCATCACTCAGGGGCACCACAACATCACTATGCGCTACCACAGCATCACTGAACGCCACAGCATCACTCGTCGCCACCACAACATCACTCAGCGCAACCACAGCATCCATCTGTGCAACCATTCAACAACAACTGGTTCAAATATGTTCTCTCAATGTTTCAAGCTTTATTACAAATGTCACAAAAAGATGTTAATATTTCACTTCTGTTCTTGGATTTTAGTCACAATAAAATACACTGAACATAATCTTCACAAAAGTTATTAACAAAACTTTAAGCTATTGCCATTATAAATTACAGTAACTTTTATTTAAGTATTAATTAATAAAAAATAAATAAAAGCCATTGTTATTTGTAATGTCAATACATCCAAGTCACGTAAATACAACACATATTGCATTACATATGCTATAGGTCTCACATTTGCGAAAGTTATAACTATTGGCATTGTAAATGACAAAGCTATTAATTTAGCTATTTTCAAAACCAACACATAAATAAAAAAATTGTCATTTACAATACCATTAGCTCAAACTTTCCTAATGCGAGACCTATTGCATTGCAAATGCTTGTTTTGGGAGGTGTTGGAGCACTTCACTCATACTACCAGTTCCAAAGGGTACCAACTGCCCCTGTTTTCAACCCAGAATGCGTTTGTCATTGGTTTTGTTTTTCCATCAACAGATCCTTAACCATCAAAGCACATTTGAGTTATAGGGGTGATTGCTTGAACAGAAATATGTCACACGTATTTGCCATCCGTGAGCATTTTTCGAATTACCTCCATTTCAAGTTCGAATCAAAATAAACATTGCGGAGACTATTAACTAATTAAACATTTCTGACATTAGTGTTGTCTAAAAATATAACAAACGTCCACATTATAAAACGGACTAGCATCCACTACCACTAGCCCATTAATTCGCCACCGATTTTTAATCATCCCCTGTGCATTAAGTTATAACCTACCCCTGTTTCCTTAGCTCGCACTCCAGCCCTCCCCCAACACCATCCTATCCCTTTTACTGTGTACTATGCCTTTAAGGGCAAACGAAATTGGCTGTTTTGTTTCCCTTCGCCCCTGGGCGGGGCCTGCCCACTTTTCTCTTTAGGCTTCGCAGCCAATCAGCGGCCTCTTATTTCAGCGGGAGATCCAAATTTATCTGGATGCAAGTTTGCCTCTAAAAAAAAAAAAGAACAAGATGGAGGAAGAGGAGCAATCGAGAGGCCCACGTCCGGGACAGAGCGAACCTTTAACAGCCTCCAACGGTTTCAGGAGAGATGCCGGTGAACACACACACCCGCCTGTCTGAGGCAGCCTGTATCATGTTCAGTGGCCGGCATTGCTGTGGGCGAGGTCCGAGTCGGTTTACGTCTGCTGGACACCACTAACTAACTGACTCTTGCCGACCCTCCCGACACAGAGAAACAGTAAGTCAGTGCCCAGCCTGATGCCTGTCACAAAGGCAAGCAGATTAGACACGCATGCACGACTTTTTTTATTAATGTATTCAGCTCAAGTTCGTTTTATTTTGCGCGACCAGTCACAAGTGGTGGGAATTCCTGAGATCAGGCCCCCTCCCTCCTCCCGGCGTCGTGTATCCAGTGTTTTCACCAAGTGCGGTCGTCGGTCGGGATTATCAGGCAGTCTTAACTGGCATCTTGTTTTTTATGGGGTCACGTGCAAGTCCCGTAGTCGGTTTACCAGCTTGCCAACTCGTGTGGGCATTATGGTGAAGTATGTAGATGATTTCGTTTTTGCTGTGGCATGAACCACGGGGAAGTCAGGCGAGAGCATATCTTTAACATAGCTCTCGTGCTCCTGGCCTCCCCCGCCCCCCAGACTCAACGTAATGACTGTCTCTGATGGTGCTTGCCGTTCTTCTTGTTGTTCACATCCAAGGAGCATACATTTCCCCATACATACTGCTTACAGATAAATTTCATGGCTAAAACTTTGGTTAAATGGTTAAACTTTGCCAGCCCTCTATACTACGTCGTCAGCAGCAAAAGAGAGCCCTTGCTGCAGCTTGGAGCATCTGCCATCCTGACACCGCAATAATGAAAAGGTCCGTAAAAAATAATCATGTCCCATTAACAGCAGCACTGTGCATTTGTTTTGAGGGATAGTTTTCGCTCTTTGACCAAATATTTACCTCTAATTGTATTAATATCCGAATTGAGTTATTTTCTTAGTCTTAGTGAGCCACACTGATTTAAATTAGTGACTACTAGCCATCAAGAATGTTGACATATTTTGGGTCTGTAAACGAAAAGGAATATTGGTGAAAGCTATTGTCAAAAGCGATCTCACATTGCACTGCAGTCTATGGGTTATGAGAGAGGCTGAATACAACAATAATTTATGAAAAAATGAAGCTTGCATGAAAAAGATATTAGGAGCTGTCTTTAGTTCGTTACTAAGTGTTACATATGAGGCAGCAAAACGTTACTCATAAATACCCTGAAAGCCTTTAAATCTCACACAGGAGCATATTGAAAACCTGGCAGCTATGCCTGTGCCAGCCACAAAGCAGAGCACCCACCCCCTAACTAAAACAACTACAGAAAAGGAGTTAACTGGCTGGTGAGATCCAGGCAGAGAAAGGCCCAGCAGATTTAACACAGGGCTTTTTCTGTCACTGCTAAACAACATCCTGTTGCTTCCTCCAGTGGTATACTCTATGTCAATATTGCAAAATCTGCATGGTGCAGCTAAGATAATCTTCTTAGCAGTTGTAGTGCCTGCCTGCCCTCCATTACCGAGGACTGCAGTCACACATTCTGTCTCCCATTAGTGTCCTTCAATTTCTGGTGCTTTGCAGCAGTTTTAAGATAGTCTTTAGAGTTTTTAGTTGCTCAGTGGGAAGTAATTGCTAGTATTTGTATGTTTCCTTCGTCTTCATTGCTTGGTTTTACTTGCGAGAAAGTGTCACTCATAGTTCTTGAAATGTCACTCTTAATTGCACTGAAACTATGAAAATGTCACACATAGCAATCTAAAACCTTGGTAGCTATGTTCAAGGAAGCTGGAAACCACGCGGTAAGGCAGTCAGCAGTGGTCCAGTTCGCCGCCGGTCACGCACGCCTCCCCAGTTTTGCTTCTTGAATCCTCGCTTCCTTCCAGGAGGTGAGGTCACACCGCTCCGCGGTGCAACATCCAGTTATCACATCCACTGGCCGACGGGGGCAGGCCCAGCCCGGGTGCCTGGGTATAATTGGGCACAGCACTACCTTGTCCAGGTGACGTCAGGCCTGGCCTGGCTGTAGTCAGTGAGTGACTTAGCCGCGCCGGGCGGGAATTACAATGCAGCAGGCTACAAAGATACATTGTAGCAGCAGTGCACATGAATGTGCTGGTGGCAGCGCCCCGGCCGGCAAATCTGCGGGGGGCAGCAGAACCGGCGCAGGCTACAGGTGCACGCTAGCACTAGCAGCCTGGCATTGCCAGTTACTTTCAGAGCTGGTTACAGCAGAGAATCAGTGGCATGATTAAAATGCATGACAATGCATTTAAGTGCGGTTTGCGGCACACCACACTGAAATGCGGTAGTGTCATGTCTGATCCGTGATACTTGGCAGGACTGACACCCGGGCTTGTGGGAGTGGCACGGAGATCCTCACAGGTCCGTGAATAAAGCGATGTTGACTTATCCCCACTAAAACAACGCTTTGTCGCACTGTCTAACCGCGTGGTTGGTGGGGAGGAGCGGAGGCAGGTGAGAAGCGTGATATGTATTCACCTCATGCGATTCCCCAATCTCCTTCCTAAATTTGGATGGCCGTGCCTTCGCATCAGTTTAGTTCCGCCCTTAAGTAACTAGGAACTAGAAATTTTAGACAGACTCCAGTCTGCATCCTTCCGGAAGTATTTTAAGTGATCGGCTCAAGTATCATCGGCGGGTCACAGGGCTTTGTCCTGAAGAGGATTCTTTGGGTGATCGCTTCGTCTGCCTCGGGGATATTTGTGCAACCTACCGAGCAAAAGTTAAAACCCAGTGAGGTAACTCGCCGGGTTAATGCCGACCGAACGCTGGTCTTCTGTAGGGGGTGAATGTGTCCACACTGTATTGCAGAATGCACTCCGCCCCCACAAAACACAATCAAACCTGTCTGCTGTTATGCAAGTAGGGTTCACGCAGACATGCACAATAAGTGTAGGGACACACTACCTTCCCTTTCATACCTCCTTCGCTCCTTGAAGTTGAGGTACTAGGAGGGGTACGTACGTACATTCCTTGCTCCCGGGAACATTCCCGGCTGATCCAACCCCTCTCGGGTTGTGGGTGACCTTGCATTCGTTCGCATAGGCATCAAATCCCCTGTACTGTCCTGCACAGACCGGATATATCAAGTGGTGACAAAGAAGTCCATGTTTTCCAAACTCCCAGAAATCTCTCTGTCAGATATACAGTTTGTTTGACTCCATCGTTTCTTCATCGCTTTTCATTTGGCTCGCTGTTCTGGCTAAAGACCATGAAACAACAGGACCAGACGGGAATCCCAACTACAATATTTTTCTTTTGCTTAAAACCTTACAGAAGTTGACCAATTGTATAAACAGATGTATGTTACGCAAAGAGAATCCCTATCCTTCATAACAATAGTAAGCGAAGCGGTTCTTGGGCAGAATCTTCTCCTGTCGCATTACTTTTTCCTTTTCGCCTGACAGTCACCCATTCGTACCAGAGGAAGGTGCATTGTGCCTGTACGTCTCAGAGTAGTGCTTAACAAACTTTTAAGAACCACAACCCAATTTTTAGAACCACAAACCTTTGTGATCCACCTAGCTTTAATGTACATGAGGCGCACAATTTTTGATTGACAAAAGCATCCTGTGGTAGTGCACGGCCATTTACAAACAGCACATTTTTCATTGAAATAGCCACTTAATTTGCACAGACGTACAGTTTTACTGATAAAAATATATTGCATACAAATGATAATGTGTGGAAATTGGGATTCCGTTAATATTTATTACTTGTGCATCACCAAGGAAAGTGTCTTCCTATTTAAATCTTTGTTTTCATCACATTTCAGAATTACCAAAAAAGTGCTTCATTTTTGCTTTCCTAACTGCTGATTGTGTGAAATTTATTCACAGGTATAGTTCTTGACACTAAGTAGCCTGTCTTAGAGCTTGTTTTCTTCTCCGATATCTGTTGTGGTGTTTCGCCCATCGCGTTGGTTGTTCGTCGGGTTGTTGTTTTACAGGGCAGATTGTTTTGTGTGGTGGTGGCTGCTGACACCTGGCTGAGGCTATCTTTGTTGCTGGCAGGCCTTTGCCTAAGGTGTATTTGTTTTGCAGTCAGCTGTGGGGTGTGTCGTCAGCTTGTCTGCGCGCTACCGGCCCCACCCATACCAGGGACACAGAGGGTGATCGATGTCGGACTGTAGCTTTAACTGCAGCATTATTCACTGTCAGTGTGTGGCCTCGACGGGTTGCAGAAAACTGTAGTGGGTGGTCGCGTATGCCTGGGAGGAGGTGGATTGCTGCAAGTTTAGGGTAGGTAGTGGCTTCACTGATACTGACGGGTATTTTCATGATCTAGTCCACAGACTGACAGGTACTTGTGGTAGAGCTGCATTAGCAACAGGTACTTGTGGTAGAGCTGCATTAGCAACAGGAAGTGAGGTGTGGACTGGGTATATTAATGGTTTTACATGTTGGTGTGGACACAGCTGGAGGACACTGGGTGGATATGGCTGTCATACTGGCTTGTCCTGGACTGTTGGACATGGCTTTAGAGGTGGCGGGGTCAGTCACTGCAGACTGACAAGTAGGAGTTTGCAGTGCTGGAGCATTGCATGATGGCGTGGGTGCAGATCTGCACAGTGGCTAGTGCAAGCTTGCAGCTTAGGGTATGATTGATGCAGGGGTGACACTCGATTAAGCCTGGATGGGGGGTTGTCTACAGGCAGCAGGTGAGTTTTTGCGACTGTTGGTGGCCAGTTTAGCACTTGTAAACCAAAGTTATGATGCGAGGTACGTTAGGCAGGAGTCGGTTGGAAGGCGGACATGTGCTTGCCAGACTGGTGTGTGGGATTACTATCTTTGAATGGCTTGGTGTAGCATTTGAGAGCCGTCATTACAGATGCTGATGAGCCTGCTGGTAGATGCAAGGTTGGGATGCTTGCGGTGACAAGGTGGTAAACATTGCTGAATACTTTCCAGGGGTTGTTTGCAGTTGTGAAGTTATTAGTTGTGGATTTGGGGGGTGGTGCCCAGGAAAGCAACACCCACCTAAAGTAGAGCAGCTGCAGCCTAGCAGAAACACACATGCAGGGCGACTGAGCAAACGTATCCTACTCCTAAGAAAGATCCATGGGAAACTCCAGCAGGCTCCTACCCAGTTGAATCCATTCCATCTTGTTACCCTTAATCCAACAGGACTCCAGTAAACAGCAATCGCACAACCAAGTACTGTGTCATCAGACCACGCTGGATTCCGGCAGTGTTCCAGATCCATACAATTGGGCAGGTGCTGTGCATACTCCCTGTTATCAAGGTTATAAAGATGGTTCTAGGCAGTGAATCATTGTTGATATACAGGGCCATCCTCTAGGGACAATAGCAGGGAGGAGGAGTGGTGGGCACTGTTAGTTTGCTTGTTGGTTTGGCCGGCCAACCTAGGACGCTCAAACCAACATGCACACTTACAGTTCTCTAACCCAGCTGTGTTGTATTCCCAGGTAGAGAAGAGCCACAGACTCATATGCCTTAGTGAGCGTTAAACTAGTCCGTGCAGACCAATCCAGGTAATGCTGTCATCCTGGGTAATAGCATGAGAGCAACATCTGGACTGGGTGTGCAGTCTGGGAGCTGGACTATGCTCGCGGAAGAAGCTGGACAGCGGCAGGTAAGTCCTTTTTTCTTTTTTTAAATATCCGCTGCCCTACCACTTTCTATTGAAAGCAGCCACTACTCAAGTAGAGGCTTCTACATAGAAAGTTCTAACACCAAATATTATTGAGTTTAAATAGATGAACCAATAAAAGACGTGTGTATGCTAACTCATACTGTCCCTCAGCTGCTAGCATTCTCATTTACTTAATTATTCCTGATGGTCCTATCAGAAAGATTGGAAATGTTTACATGGGTGTGGAGTCACTCATGCTTTCATTTACACCTACAGTTTTCACATAACAAGGTCTCTCACCACTGCAGTGTCCAGTTATCCATGCACTCCCACTCCTGCTTGCTGCTCTCATGCTCTCCTGTTTCAAACCCTCTCCCAGGCGGTGTCATTCTCTCCCAGTTGTCTCCTGCAGTCTACCCAAAGGACTCGCGTCCACTTCTCCCAGAACTACTAATTGGAGAACTGCTGCTGTCCACGTGAGGGTAAAAGCAAGGCAGCCTGGAGCACCATTTGGCGTCGTGACAGCAGTAAAAGCAAGGCAGCCTGGAGCACCATTTGGCGTCGTGACAGCAGTAAAAGGTAATCTAGAAAAACATTTAAGTCTCTGTGAGTGCCTGAGGGATTAGTGTTGCTCCCATTGCCAACACTGGTGATATGCTGACCCTCGCGTAATGGTTTTCCTTGGCAACTAGGTAACCATTGCATGATACCCAACCTTTGTAAAACATTGGTCCAGTCACAAAAAGGTCATTCTTAGCCGTATGTGAGCATGCATGATATGTTGGCTACCTCTGATAAAATTCTGGGTTGGGTATAATGGTAGGAATTCCTGTCCTGTTGTTGGCTACCATATAATGGTTCAGAAAAGGGGGTGGTGATGAACAGAGTGTCTGAATTAAGCAGACCACTCTTACCCAGTCCAAAGATCAGGGCTTGATCCATCACCATTATTTATCTCACTGCCCCATCCCAGCTCAGAACCTGGCTATATGCAAATTAGTCTGTCCCTGGCCCAGTGCATCATGGGAACAGGGCAGACCAAACTACCAAGCCAATTCTTCACCAGAAAGGAGACAAGCTACCGAGGACCGGTTTCTGGCATTTCAGCCTCTTTGGCCCGGCTTGCTTGAATCCTGATGGAGCAGTGAGAAAGGGACTCATGTCTGAGTATACCCTGCCACACCTATAGTGGCCAAAAACGATTCAGAAAAGGGGGTGGTGATGAACAGAGTGTCTGAATTAAGCAGACCACTCTTACCCAGTCCAAAGATCAGGGCTTGATCCATCACCGTTATTTATCTCACTGCCCCATCCCAGCTCAGAACCTGGCTATATGCAAATTAGTCTGTCCCTGGCCCAGTGCATCATGGGAACAGGGCAGACCAAACTACCAAGCCAATTCTTCACCAGAAAGGAGACAAGCTACCGGGGACCGGTTTCTGGCATTTCAGCCTCTTCGGCCCGGCTTGCTTGAATCCTGATGGAGCAGTGAGAAAGGGACTCATGTCTGAGTATACCCTGCCACACCTATAGTGGCCAAAAACGATTCAGAAAAGGGGGTGGTGATGAACAGAGTGTCTGAATTAAGCAGACCACTCTTACCCAGTCCAAAGATCAGGGCTTGATTCATCACCGTTATTTATCTCACTGCCCCATCCCAGCTCAGAACCTGGCTATATGCAAATTAGTCTGTCCCTGGCCCAGTGCATCATGGGAACAGGGCAGACCAAACTACCAAGCCAATTCTTCACCAGAAAGGAGACAAGCTACCGGGGACCGGTTTCTGGCATTTCAGCCTCTTCGGCCCGGCTTGCTTGAATCCTGATGGAGCAGTGAGAAAGGGACTCATGTCTGAGTATACCCTGCCACACCTATAGTGGCCAAAAACGATTCAGAAAAGGGGGTGGTGATGAACAGAGTGTCTGAATTAAGCAGACCACTCTTACCCAGTCCAAAGATCAGGGCTTGATCCATCACCGTTATTTATCTCACTGCCCTATCCCAGCTCAGAACCTGGCTATATGCAAATTAGTCTGTCCCTGGCCCAGTGCATCATGGGAACAGGGCAGACCAAACTACCAAGCCAATTCTTCACCAGAAAGGAGACAAGCTACCGGGCACCAGTTTCTGGCATTTCAGCCTCTTTGGCCCGGCTTGCTTGAATCCTGATGGAGCAGTGAGAAAGGGACTCATGTCTGAGTATACCCTGCCACACCTATAGTGGCCAAAAACGATTCAGAAAAGGGGGTGGTGATGAACAGAGTGTCTGAATTAAGCAGACCACTCTTACCCAGTCCAAAGATCAGGGCTTGATCCATCACCGTTATTTATCTCACTGCCCCATCCCAGCTCAGAACCTGGCTATATGCAAATTAGTCTGTCCCTGGCCCAGTGCATCATGGGAACAGGGCAGACCAAACTACCAAGCCAATTCTTCACCAGAAAGGAGACAAGCTACCGGGGACCGGTTTCTGGCATTTCAGCCTCTTCGGCCCGGCTTGCTTGAATCCTGATGGAGCAGTGAGAAAGGGACTCATGTCTGAGTATACCCTGCCACACCTATAGTGGCCAAAAACGATTCAGAAAAGGGGGTGGTGATGAACAGAGTGTCTGAATTAAGCAGACCACTCTTACCCAGTCCATCACCACCCCTTGTTGTAAATAATTTTGTCCACCTTAAGCGTGGAAGGGTATACTCAGATGTGAGTCCCTTGCTCATTGCACCATCAGGATTCAAGCAAGCCGGGCCGAAGACGGCTGTAATGCCAGAAACCGGTCCCCGGAAGCTTGTTTCCTTCCCAGTGTAAGAATTGGCTTTTGTAGTCTGGTCTGCCCTGTTCCCATGATGCACTGGGCCAGGGACAGACTAATTTGCATACAGCCAGGTTCTGAAACTGGGATGGTGCAATGAGCTAAAAAACGGTGTTGGATCTAGCCCTGATCTCTTGACTGGGTGAGAGTACTCTGCTTAATTCAGAGACTCTGTCCATCACCACCCCTTGTTGTAAATCATTTTGTCCACCTTAAGCGTGGAAGGGTATACTCAGATGTGAGTCCCTTGCTCATTGCACCATCAGGATTCAAGCAAGCCGGGCCGAAGACGGTTGTAATGCCAGAAACCGGTCCCCGGAAGCTTGTTTCCTTCCCAGTGTAAGAATTGGCTTTTGTAGTCTGGTCTGCCCTGTTCCCATGATGCACTGGGCCAGGGACAGACTAATTTGCATACAGCCAGGTTCTGAAACTGGGATGGTGCAATGAGCTAAAAAACGGTGTTGGATCTAGCCCTGATCTCTTGACTGGTTGAGAGTACTCTGCTTAATTCAGAGACTCTGTCCATCACCACCCCTTGTTGTAAATAATTTTGTCCACCTTAAGCGTGGAAGGGTATACTCAGATGTGAGTCCCTTGCTCATTGCACCATCAGGATTCAAGCAAGCCGGGCCGAAGACGGCTGTAATGCCAGAAACCGCGCCCCCCGGAAGCTTGTTTCCTTCCCAGTGTAAGAATTGGCTTTTGTAGTCTGGTCTGCCCTGTTCCCATGATGCACTGGGCCAGGGACAGACTAATTTGCATACAGCCAGGTTCTGAAACTGGGATGGTGCAATGAGCTAAAAAACTGTGTTGGATCTAGCCCTGATCTCTTGACTGGGTGAGAGTACTCTGCTTAATTCAGAGACTCTGTCCATCACCACCCCTTGTTGTAAATAATTTTGTCCACCTTAAGCGTGGAAGGGTATACTCAGATGTGAGTCCCTTGCTCATTGCACCATCAGGATTCAAGCAAGCCGGGCCGAAGACGGCTGTAATGCCAGAAACCGGTCCCCGGAAGCTTGTTTCCTTCCCAGTGTAAGAATTGGCTTTTGTAGTCTGGTCTGCCCTGTTCCCATGATGCACTGGGCCAGGGACAGACTAATTTGCATACAGCCAGGTTCTGAAACTGGGATGGTGCAATGAGCTAAAAAACGGTGTTGGATCTAGCCCTGATCTCTTGACTGGGTGAGAGTACTCTGCTTAATTCAGAGACTCTGTCCATCACCACCCCTTGTTGTAAATAATTTTGTCCACCTTAAGCGTGGAAGGGTATACTCAGATGTGAGTCCCTTGCTCATTGCACCATCAGGATTCAAGCAAGCCGGGCCGAAGACGGCTGTAATGCCAGAAACCGGTCCCCGGAAGCTTGTTTCCTTCCCAGTGTAAGAATTGGCTTTTGTAGTCTGTTCTGCCCTGTTCCCATGATGCACTGGGCCAGGGACAGACTAATTTGCATACAGCCAGGTTCTGAAACTGGGATGGTGCAATGAGCTAAAAAACGGTGTTGGATCTAGCCCTGATCTCTTGACTGGGTGAGAGTACTCTGCTTAATTCAGAGACTCTGTCCATACCACCCCTTGTTGTAAATACCATATGATGGTGGCTGTCTTTCGCATGTGCAAAGTGGTGATTGTCCGTAGGGTTTTGTATTTAATTTTTTCATGTTTTATTGGTACCACAGTGGCTACTGTGCTTGGTACCCTAGTACCAGGCACTGATACCGGGGTACCTGCGACCCAATCTTCTTATTTTTCAGTTTTTACCTGTTTTCAATTAAAGTGGGGTGTCGCAAAGGCATGCCTATCCTGACCCCTATGTGGCCATTGTGATTTTTTCCCTCCTTCAGGACTAGAGGATTGAGATGGCTGACCCAACATTTTCATGGCCAGCCAATCGGGGTCCACCCTTCCACTTTGAATTGGCCAATAGCAGATTATTTGGCACCAATGGCTCAGTTATTTTTAAGTTTTAACTGGTGTTTACCGTAACATGTACATTTCTAATGCACACATTCAGTGAAAATGTATCTTGTTGCTGATTAATAGATGTTTTTACCCAACTCCATGGTACTTATTTTATCAACCTCAGGATAAAAGGCTGAGTGGATTGGGATTTGAACCCGTTGCAGTGAGGTCATGTATAGACTCCTACAGTGGATGCATTAGTCCACGAAGACAGGAGAGCAGCTCATCATGATCTCCATTTGGATGCTAATTTCTAAAAAATGGCTGAAGAGATTTACACCAAATAACCAAAAACAGGTTTTCTCTATAAAGTTCTAACATTTTCCAGATCAATTTTGGTATAATTTCTGAATAACTTTCTGTGATGAAGCCAAAGTGATTGTTTTTTTTTCTTCATTCTTTTTAATGAAATAGTACCAAGGCTATTAAAGAAAGGAAATACATGTTTTTCCTATGAAAACTCTGGTCAAACTAGAACTAAACTGTGGTATCTGTGTAATAAAGTTATGATATTCACCACTCAATATGCCATAATATGGTGTATGGTTAGTGAAACTCAACCACACACGCCTGTCTGTTTATGCTTAAGAAGTTGAATACACAATGTTATGTGCCTATTTACAAAATACTTTTTAACATTAGTAAATCACTTATATCTCCTAGTCAATTATTACAGCTATTTGTCAGATTGCCCTGCTACTGGTCTGAAAAATTAGAACTTTTCAAGGTAAGAATGATTGTTAGAAAGGTACTTGACGGTCATTGCAATTAGTCTTCAGATATTGCTCACAAAGCTACCACTAATCTTCAATTAGCGGTCACAATAAATGAGACTAGCCTTAATTTTGCCCTTGAAATAGCACAATAGTGTTCAATTAACATTCACTTTAAATTCTGCTAGTCTTACTTGAGGCTTCACAATCATTGCCGTTAGTATTCAGATATTGCTCGCAAAGAATACCACTAGTCTTCAAATAGTGGTCTGTTAGTATTCAGATATTGCTCACAAAGAATACCACTAGTCTTCAAATAGTGGTCCGTTAGTATTCATATATTGCTCACAAAGAATACCACTAGTCTTCAAATAGTGGTCCGTTAGTATTCAGATATTGCTCACAAAGAATACCACTAGTCTTCAAATAGTGGTCACAATCAATGAGACTAGCCTTCATTTTGCTCTTGAAATAGCACAAGAGCTGCAAATAAACACTAACAGAATACTACTAAGCTTCAAATACTATTCTTCTAGAATACTACTAGTCTTCTTTTAGCAATCAATTGAAGTGTTCATCATGTATTTGAAGGGTAGTTGAGTACAACTAGTATTCCCTCATTAGCATATTTCGGCTTGTGGGCATACTACTTAGTCTTCATGCATACTAAATGAATACTATGTTTTAATGGTAAATGAATACCACTGTAAACACTGAAATCACACTAAATGAAGAGCTTCCATTTTGGTGAGGGTGATTAGCTGGGAGGAGCTCACGGCAGCATCCTCCCTATAAAAGTGTAGATGGACCGCTCCTTAACTCTTTCTTGCTTCACATACAGATGGCTTGAAGAGGTACAGGGGAGATGCAGTTCTACTAGACAGAATAGAAGATCTGCGCCAGGTGTGTTTCTCTGAATTGGTGTCCCATCACAGGCCTACAAGTGTATGTGTGATCTTTGACTCCTGGCAGTTCACAAGCAGGCGGCCAGGAAACGGTTTCAGCCTATTAACCACTGAGGAGACAAAGCCTTTGTATAAGGAATGAGGAAGCAATGAACACATTCAGCCTATCACAGGAGTTCCCTGAGTGTTCCGAATTATAAATTCTCCATGTCACTGTATGTTATTGAGCCCAAGTAGCTCGCCGTGATCGTATAGTGGTTAGTACTCTGCGTTGTGGCCGCAGCAACCTCGGTTCGTATCCGAGTCACGGCATTGTGGTTGGCAATGTCATGGCAGTTGGGTTTTTCTGTTACAGAATTAGCAAATGTACCAGTTGTTTTTGTAAAATGTCTATTAAAAACAGATCCTTTAAAATATTTAAACGATCTAACGACAAATTATTTAAACACACATGATTATAAGATGTAGCCTTATTTTTGTTTTTAGGAGAGAATGTGCCTGCTGAAAAAAACATTATTTTTAAAAAGTGCATTGCAGAATATCAGGAATTTGCTGTGGGACACCTTGAAAACTTTCATATAGATTATTTGTACAAAACTTACATTCAGTTGTTGTGGCCGAGTGGTTAAGGCGATGGACTAGAAATCCAATGGGGTCTCCCCGCGCAGGTCGAATCCTGCCAACGACGAGAAACTTTTTAACATCGGCTACAATTTCAGAAGTTAACCTTTAGAATTTCTTCCATGTCAGTTTTATATATAGGTGGCTTATTTTGTTGTCACTATTGCCATTTCATATATTTATTATCGCTACCCCTTTCATATCTTTGCTATAACTCTCGTCCTACATTAGCGCTGGTGCAAACACTTCAAATTATTATACCCTGGCTCTCTCAGTCATACCATTCATGCACTTGAAACTTACTTTACCAATAAAAGTAGCAAATAGAAAAATAAAACAAAAGTGCTTGCTGGATTAGGCAAACACACTTCATAAAACTGCATTTTCCTTTCTATTCTCCCCGAGTTACAAGCTTAACTGCTCCCTGTGTAATTTCTCTTAGCCTGCTGTCCCAGGAAGAGAATTTTATCTTCAGGCTCTTTCCGTGTTTTTTTCCTAGTCTTTCTTTCCCTTTTCTTAGATTTGTAACTGTTCCTTTACCTGCTCTATTTAGGTGCCATTAATCTCATTTGAGCTCCTTGTACCTGCTGCTGTTTTCTTCACACCTCACACTGCCTTTTCCCTCTTTCTCTCTTTCTCTGAGGTTGGTGGCTACTTTCCAAAGCTTCTGATGCCCCAATGTTCCTTCATCTTGTTGTCAGACGTGAATTGGAAAAGCAACAAAATTAACAAGCCTTTACCACTCATACATGGCAGAGGTTTATACTTGAATTCAATGAGCTAAGAAAAGCGTGTTGTGGGGCCCCTACGAGCCATGGTGCTTGCTTCATCATAATTAGGCACGCAGTCATTAGCCACAGCTCTGATCATGGGTCACTGAGGTCAGTTTCAATAATTCCTCAAAAACCTAACCATGCAGTCCCCCCTAACTGTGTAGTTATCTTGCTTTACTGCTGTTTGTGTGATTAGCTGGGAGGAGCTCACGGCAGCATCCTCCCTATAAAAGTGTAGATGGACCGCGCCTTAACTCTTTCTTGCTTCACATACAGATGGCATGAGGAGGTACAAGGGAGATGCAGGTCTACTAGACAGAATAGAAGATCTGCGCCAGGTGTGTTTCTCTGCATTGGTGTCCCATCACAGGCCCACAAGTGTATGTGTCATCTTTGACTCCTGGCATTTCACAAGCAGGCGGCCAGGAAACGGTTTCAGCCTATCAACCACTGAAGAGACAAAGCCTTTGTATAAGGAAAGAGGAAGCAATGAACACAATCAGCCTATCAAAGGAGTTCCCTTAGTGTTCCGAATTATAAATTCTCCATGTCACTGAACGTTATTGAGCCCAAGTAGCTCGCCGTGATCGTATAGTGGTTAGTACTCTGCGTTGTGGCCGCAGCAACCTCGGTTCGAATCCGAGTCACAGCATTGTGGTTGGCAATGTCACGGCAGTTGGCTTTTTCTTTTACAGAATTACCAAATGTACCAGTTGTTTTTGTAAAATGTCTATTAAAAACAGATCCTTTAAAATATTTAAACGATCTAACGACAAATTATTTAAACACACATGATTATAAGATGTAGCTGTATTGTACCTACTGACATAAATTATCGTTCTTGAACCTATTTGCGGTGGGGGGAATGGAGCTCTCCCCCATGCCAATCAGAATGCAGATGAATGCAGTTGCAGTTGAGTGACCTGTGTTGTGGCTGTCTAGAGGGAATGCACAAATGTAGCTGTCTCGCAGCCCAATCCAGACGTCAATTGGAGACAGGTTTTCAGGCAAATAGAGCCGTAAGTGCAGAGAAATGCTCACTCTCTAAAAATGGCATTTATAAAATAGTAAAGTTAAATCCAACCTCACCAGTAAATAGGATTTATCAATAAATAAATAAAGCTTCTCCTCTCTGATATGGAATTACCCCCAAAAAAGTATAAGGGAATACCCAATGCTAACCTATAAGAGGGGCAGACCTCACAGTAGTGAAAAATGTAATAGACTGTTTGGTACTACCAGGACATGCAAACTACCACAGTTCATGTCTTACCTTTTACTTACATAGCATGATGCCCCTAGGACTACCTAGGGACTACCTTAGGGGTTAATTATATGTAATAAAATTGGAGTTTAAGGCTTGGCAAGTAGTTTTAAATGGCAAGTCGAAGTGGCAGTACACTGCAGCACAGGCACTGCAGTAGCAGGCTTGAGACAGGTTTGAAATGCTACTTCTTTGGGCGGCACAATCAGTCCCTGGGTATATGGTATACCACTTTACAAGGGGCTTTCAAGTCAATGAAATCTGTCAGTCAGGTATACTCCAATTACACACATGATTAGGGAAGAAGCACGTTCACTTCAGCACTGATTAGTAGCAATAAAGTGATCAGAGTCCTAAGGCCAACAAAAAGATACAGCAAAATGCAGAGGTGAAAAGCAATAAGGTAGGGTTGAGACCACCTTAAGAATGAAAGGTCTAACAAAAACGAACTAAGGATAACGTGAGTAAAACATCAGGTTTCTCTACAGCATTTGGTGAGACAAGTGTGCCTTCTTTTATCTTCCATAAATGCAATCTTTCCCTGACCCCTTTATTATATAGCTCTTCAAGTAAAAAAGATAAAGCACTTACAAAGGAGCCTCAAATACTCAAAGATGGTAGACTTCTGTAATATGGGCCATAGACTAAAAGCAGCACGAAAACAGAGTGCAATAGGGTCCCAAAAACTCGAGTGCCACATGAGAGTATGCATGAAAGCCTATCCTTTTCCAAACTAGAGATATACTCATGCAATTTTTGTTTTTATGAGAGAATGTGCCTGCTGAAAAAAACATTATTTTTAAAAAGTGCATTGCAGAATACCAGGAATTTGCTGTGGGACACCTTGATAACTTTCATACAGATTATTTGCACAAACCTTACAGTCAGTTGTGGCCGAGTGGTTAAGGCGATGGACTAGAAATCCATTGGGGTCCCCCCGCGCAGGTTCGAATCCTGCCAACAACGAGAAACATTTTAACATCGGCTACAATTTCAGAAGTTAACCTTTAGAATTTCTTCCATGTCAGTTTTATAAATAGGTGGCTTATTTTGGTGTCACTATTGCCCTTTCACATATTTATTATCGCTACCCCTTTCATATCTTTGCTTTAACTCTCGTCCTACATTAGCGCTGGTGCAAACACTTCAAATTATTATACCCTGGCTCTCTCAGTCATACCATTCATGCACTTGAAACTTACTTTACCAATAAAAGAAGCAAATAGAAAAATAAAACAAAAGTGCTTGCTGGATTAGGCAAACACACTTCATAAAACTGCATTTTCTTTTCTATTCTCCCCGTGTTACAAGCATAACTGCTCCCTGTGTAATTTCTCTTAGCCTGCTGTCCCAGGAAGAGAATTTTATCTACAGGCTCTTTCCGTGTTTTTTTCCTAGTCTTTCTTTCCCTTTTCTTAGATTTGTAACTGTTCCTTTATGTGCTCTATTTAGGCGCCATTAATCTCATTTGAGCTCCTTGTACCTGCTGCTGTTTTCTCCACACCTCATACTGCCTTTTCCCTCTTTCTCTCTTTCTCTGAGGTTGGTGGCTACTTTCCAAAGCTTCTGATGCCCCAATGTTCCTTCATCTTGTTGTCAGACGTGAATTGGAAAAGCAACCAAATTAACAAGCCTTTACCACTCATACATGGCAGAAGTTTATACTTTAATTCAATGCGCTAAGAAAAGCGTGTTGTGGGGCCCCTATGAGCCATGGTGCTTGCTTCATCATAATTAGGCACGCAGTCATTAGCCACAGCTCTGATCATGGGTCACTGAGGTCAGTTTCAATAATTCCTCAAAAACCTAACCATGCAGTCCCCCCTAACTGTGTAGTTATCTTGCTTTACTGCTGTTTGTGTGATTAGCTGGGAGGAGCTCACGGCAGCATCCTCCCTATAAAAGTGTAGATGGACCGCTCCTTAACTCTTTTTGCTTCACATACAGATGGCTTGAGGAGGTACAGGGGAGATGCAGTTCTACTAGACAGAATAGAAGATCTGCGCCAGGTGTGTTTCTCTGAATTGGTGTCCCATCACAGGCCCACAAGTGTATGTGTGATCTTTGACTCCTGGCAGTTCACAAGCAGGCGGCCAGGAAACGGTTTCAGCCTATTAACCACTGAGGAGACAAAGCCTTTGTATAAGGAATGAGGAAGCAATGAACACATTCAGCCTATCACAGGAGTTCCCTGAGTGTTCCGAATTATAAATTCTCCATGTCACTGTATGTTATTGAGCTCAAGTAGCTCGCCGTGATCGTATAGTGGTTAGTACTCTGCGTTGTGGCCGCAGCAACCTTGTTTCGAATCCGAGTCACGGCAATGTCACGGCAGTTGGGTTTTTCTTTTACAGAATTACCAAATGTACCAGTTGTTTTTGTAAAATGTCTATTAAAAACAGATCCTTTAAAATATTTAAACGATCTAACGACAAATTATTTAAACACACATGATTATAAGATGTAGCTATATTGAACCTACTGACATAAATTATCGTTCTTGAACCTATGTGCGGTGGGGGAATGGAGCTCTCCCCCATGCCAATCAGAATGCAGATGAATGCAGTTGCAGTTGAGTGACCTGTATTGTGGCTGTCTAGAGGGAATGCACAAATGTAGCTGTCTCGCAGCCCAATCCAGACGTCAATTGGAGACAGGTTTTCAGGCAAATAGAGCAGTAAGTGCAGAGAAATGCTCACTCTCTAAAAATGGCATTTATAAAATAGTAAAGTTAAATCCAAACTTACCAGTAAATAGGATTTATCAATAAATAAATAAAGCTTCTCCTCTCTGATATGGAATTACCCCCCAAAAAGTATAAGGGAATACCCAATGCTAACCTATGAGAGGGGCAGACCTCACAGTAGTGAAAAATGTAATAGACTGTTTTGTACTACCAGGACATGCAAACTACCACAGTACATGTCTTACCTTTTACTTACATAGCATGATGCCCCTAGGACTACCTAGGGCCTACCTTTTGGTTAATTATATGTAATAAAATTGGAGTTTAAGGCTTGGCAAGTAGTTTTAAATGGCAAGTCGAAGTGGCAGTACACTGCAGCACAGGCACTGCAGTAGCAGGCTTGAGACAGGTTTGAAATGCTACTTCTTTGGGCGGCACAATCAGTCCCTGGGTATATGGTATACCACTTTACAAGGGGCTTTCAAGTCAATTAAATCTGTCAGTCAGGTATACTCCAATTACACACATGATTAGGGAAGAAGCACGTGCACTTCAGCACTGATTAGTAGCAATAAAGTGATCAGAGTCCTAAGGCCAACAAAAAGATACAGCAAAATGCGTAGGTGAAAAGCAATAAGGTAGGGTTGAGGCCACCTTAAGAATGCAAGGTCTAACAAAAACAAACTAAGGATAACATGAGTAAAACATCAGGTTTCTCTACGGCATTTGGTGAGACAAGTGTGCCTTCTTTTATCTTCCATAAATGCAATCTTTCCCTGACCCCTTTATTATATAGCTCTTCAAGTAAAAAAGATAAAGCACTTACAAAGGAGCCTCAAATACTCAAAGATGGTAGACTTCTGTATTATGGGCCATAGACTAAAAGCAGCACGAAAACAGAGTGCAATAGGGTCCAAAAAACTTGAGTGCCACATGAGAGTATGCATGAAAGCCTATCCTTTTCCAAACTAGAGATATACTCATGCAATTTTTGTTTTTAGGAGAGAATGTGCCTGCTTAAAAAAACATTATTTTTAAAAAGTGCATTGCAGAATACCAGGAATTTGCTGTGGGACACCTTGAAAACTTTCATACAGATTATTTGCACAAAACTTACAGTCAGTTGTTGTGGTTGGGTGGTTAAGGTGATGGACTAGAAATCCATTGGGGTCTCCCCACGCAGGTTTGAATCCTGCCAACACCGAGAAACTTTTTAACATCGGCTACAATTTCAGAAGTTAACCTTTAGAATTTCTTCCATGTCAGTTTTATCAATAGGTGGCTTATTTTGGAGTCACTATTGCCCTTTCACATATTCATTATCGCTACCCCTTTCATATCTTTGCTATAACTCTCGTCCTACATTAGCGCTGGTGCAAACATTTCAAATTATTATACCCTGGCTCTCTCAGTCATACCATTCATGCACTTGAAACTTACTTTACCAATAAAAGAAGCAAATAGAAAAATAAAGCAAAAGTGCTTGCTGGATTAGGCAAACACACTTCATAAAACTGCATTTTCTTTTCTATTCTCCCCGTGTTACAAGCTTAACTGCTCCCTGTGTAATTTCTCTTAGCCTGCTGTCCCAGGATGAGAATTTTATCTACAGGCTCTTTCCGTGTTTTTTTCCTAGTCTTTGTTTCCCTTTTCTTAGATTTGTAACTGTTCCTTTACATGCTCTATTTAGGCGCCATTAATCTCATTTGAGCTCCTTGTACCTGCTGCTGTTTTCTCCACACCTCATACTGCCTTTTTCCTCTTTCTCTCTTTCTCTGAGGTTGGTGGCTACTTTCCAAAGCTTCTGATGTCCCAGTGTTCCTTCATCTTGTTGTCAGACGTGAATTGGAAAAGCAACCAAATTAACAAGCCTTTACCACTCATACATGGCAGAGGTTTATACTTTAATTGAGCTAAGAAAAGCGTGTTGTGGGGCCCCTATGAGCCATGGTGCTTGCTTCATCATAATTAGGCACGCAGTCATTAGCCACAGCTCTGATCATGGGTCACTGAGGTCAGTTTCAATAATTCCTCAAAACCCTAACCATGCAGTCCCCCCTAACTGTGTAGTTATCTTGCTTTACTGCTGTTTGTGTGATTAGCTGGGAGGAGCTCACGGCAGCATCCTCCCTATAAAAGTGTAGATGGACCGCTCCTTAACTCTTTCTTGCTTCACATACAGATGGCTTGAGGAGGTACAGGGGAGATGCAGGTCTACTAGACAGAATAGAAGATCTGCGCCAGGTGTGTTTCTCTGCATTGGTGTCCCATCACAGGCCCACAAGTGTATGTGTGATCTTTGACTCCTGGCAGTTCACAAGCAGGCGGCCAGGAAACAGTTTCAGCCTATCAACCACTGAGGAGACAAAGCCTTTGTATAAAGAATGAGGAAGCAATGAACACATTCAGCCTATCACAGGAGTTCCATGAGTGTTCCGAATTATAAATTCTCCATGTCACTGTTTGTTATTGAGACCAAGTAGCTCGCCGTGATCGTATAGTGGTTAGTACTCTGCGTTGTGGCCGCAGCAACCTGGGTTCGAATCCGAGTCACGGCATTGTGGTTGGCAATGTCACGGCAGTTGGGTTTTTCTTCTACAGAATTACCAAATGTACCAGTTGTTTTTGTAAAATGTCTATTAAAAACAGATCCTTTAAAATATTTAAACGATCTAACGACAAATTATTTAAACACACATGATTATAAGATGTAGCTATATTGTACCTACTGACATAAATTATCGTTCTTGAACCTATTTGCGGTGGGGGAATGGAGCTCTCCCCCATGCCAATCAGAATGCAGATGAATGCAATTGCAGTTGAGTGACCTGTGTTGTGGCTGTCTAGAGGGAATGCACAAATGTAGCTGTCTCGCGGCCCAATCCAGACGTCAATTGGAGACAGGTTTTCAGGCAAATAGAGCAGTAAGTGCAGAGAAATGCTCACTCTCTAAAAATGGCATTTATAAAATAGTAAAGTTAAATCCAACCTCACCAGTAAATAGGATTTATCAATAAATAAATACAGCTTCTCCTCTCTGATATGGAATTACCCCCCAAAAAGTATAAGGGAATACCCAATGCTAACCTATGAGAGGCGCAGACCTCACTGTAGTGAAAAATGTAATAGACTGTTTGGTACTACCAGGACATGCAAACTACCACAGTACATGTCTTACCTTTTCCTTACATAGCATGCTGACCCTAGGACTACCTAGGGCCTACCTTAGGGGTTAATTATATGTAATAAAGTTGGAGTTTAAGGCTTGGCAAGTAGTTTTAAATGGCAAGTCGAAGTGGCAGTACACTGCAGCACAGGCACTGCAGTAGCAGGCTTGAGACAGGTTTGAAATGCTACTTCTTTGGGCGGCACAATCAGTTCCTGGGTATATGGTATACCACTTTACAAGGGGCTTTTCAAGTCAATTAAATCTGTCAGTCAGGTATACTCCAATTACACACATGATTAGGGAAGAAGCACGTGCACTTCAGCACTGATTAGTAGCGATAAAGTGATCAGAGTCCTAAGGCCAACAAAAAGATACAGCAAAATGCGTAGTTGAAAAGCAATAAGGTAGGGTTGAGGCCACCTTAAGAATGCAAGGTCTAACAAAAACAAACTAAGGATAACATGAGTAAAACATCAGGTTTCTCTACGGCATTTGGTGAGACAAGTGTGCCTTCTCTTATCTTCCATAAATGCAATCTTTCCCTGACCCTTTTATTATATAGCTCTTCAAGTAAAAAAGATAAAGCACTTACAAAGGAGCCTCAAATACTCAAAGATGGTAGACTTCTGTAATATGGGCCATAGACTAAAAGCAGCACGAAAACAGAGTGCAATAGGGTCCAAAAAACTTGAGTGCCACATGAGAGTATGCATGAAAGCCTATCCTTTTCCAAACTAGAGATATACTGTAACGGGGGAGCGGGAGGTGGGCTGTCTCAGGGGGATTGGTGGTGTCCGCGCCCCGCTGACCCTGCAACCCCTTGCCCATTACAGACTGACCCGTGGAGAAACAAGCAAGACGACATAGACGCACCCGACGACAGCAGCTGCCCCTTTAACTGGACCTATGCTTCCGAAGAGGAAGCCCCGCCCCCTAACGACGTCATCCCGGCCGGAATGGCCAAAAACCAGGAAGTACTGTACGGAGGGAGTGTTTACACCCCGGGAGAGCGGAAGGAGGGAGAGAAGGCGACGAAGAGCGGAGACGAGGACGGAGAAGGAGCGGAGAACCTGAAAGGAGATCGAGGAGAGGCCGGGAGAGCAGAAGGAGAGCCAGGAGGCCAACGACCCCGTGACCCGCCGTGCCACACTCCCGAGGGAGGAGTGTGGCTGTCACAGGTACGGCGGCGTTGGGCAGCCTGGGTGGGGAGCCGGAGGGCTCACGTTTAAAGAAGTGTAAAAAGCCCTTGTTTGTTGCCTCCCCGTTGTGTGACCTTTCCCCCCCCTCCATTCCCCCTTTCCGACCCTGTCCCTCACCTCCTATCCCCACCTACGCTCACCGTGCACTGAGTAAAGAGCGCTGTGTCTAAGCACTATCCACAAGGGTTTTCCTCACTACCCCGGCCCTCAAGGTGCAGCTCTGGGTAGAACCTGACCTAACGCCATCCCTTATTTCTGGTTTCTTTCATGTGGATGAGCTGGCCTGGATTCCCCTACTCTTCCCCAAGACCAAGACCGAACAGAATCCCAGTAAAGACAAGAACACCACCACGGAGCCCGGAGCGCCATCCCGTGACCGCCTGACACAGAGACGGAGAAGGACTTTTGTCTATAAAAGCTCTTTGAAAATAAAGCCTGCATTGCCCTCTACACCTGGTGCCTTGGTCGTCCCTTCACCCCCGCCTACACTGGTGTCAGAAGTGGGATCTCCCCCTACAAACCCGACCATGGCGATGGACCAGGTGATCCAGACTCTCATAGAAGGGCAACAGAAGCTGGAATGGGCCGTGAGCCAACAGATTAACACAGCGGACGCTGACAGGGAGCTCTTCCGCACTACAATGTCTCAACAGATGGACAGTATTCAAAAGACGGTACAGGCCCCCGGCGCTGTACTACCTACGGATAGAAGACCCATAGGACCACACCCGACTGGAGTGGCGCTTCAAAAATACGTGGCGGGGGAAGACCCCGATGCATTTCTACTCAATTTTGAACGGGCAGCAAGGGCTTGTGGGTGGGCCGAGGAGAAATGGCCCTTCTTTTTGGCTCCTCTACTGACTAGCGAGGCCCAAACGGCCTATCAGGTAGCCAACCACTCCGGCACCGCGTCCTATAATGAGGTCAAGGAAGTGATACTGGACCACTTAGGGATGGATGCAGAGGCCTACCGGCTCAGGTTCAGGAAAGAGAAGGGGAACGTAGGAGAGAACCCCAAAACTCTGTACTTGAGAATTAAGATGGCAGCCGAGAAATGGCTGAGACCTGGTAGCAGAAGCAAGGACGAAGTCATGACCAGTATAATACTGGAACAATTCATGGAGGCCTTACCATATGGCACACAGAGGTGGTTGCGACAGCATCCGGGGTTAACGGCCGCTCAGGCCATCGAGATGGCAGCCAACTACACCAGGGCCGCTCCCCGATCATTCCCTTGGGATACGGACAAAGGCAGTAAGGCCAGTGCGCCCCCACAAAAACCAGACAAAAAGAAGACGATCCCTGAGCCTCTCAGACCTCGACCTTTCCGACTGGAACAACCCACCATGAAAGGGCCGCAATGCTTTGAGTGCGGGGACTGGGGGCACATAGCTCGGATGTGCCCACATAGACGAACAACAGAAGAACCCATGGAGGTTGGATACATACCGAAAGCAGTGATGTACACCGCCGAAATGGGACCCTCCTTCTATGTAAGCGTCCTGGTTAATCAGAAAAAAGTGAGAGCCCTTCTGGACTCTGGTTGTAGACAATCTGTCATCCAGGAGAGGCTGCTGCACCCCACCCAATACAGACACCAAGGCATAGTACACATCAGATGTGTGCACGGGGATGTGAAGCCCTACCCCTTGGCATGCATTACATTACACCCGAAGGGTAGAGAGCCGTGCTTGGTAAAGGTGGGTGTAGTGGGTACTTTGCCCGAGGAGTTGATCATAGGCGTAGATAACCCAGACTTCCTGTCCTTGTTCAAGAGGGAACTGCAAGATAGTCCGGCAGGAGCATACCTGTCGATAGAACCCTGGGCCCTCGATAGGGGTTTCAAGTTCGCCCAGGCCAACGATCCCACCCTCCTGAATGCGTGGGAAGCGGCACATGTGGCCCAAAACAACCCCACAACGGGGTACCCCCGGTTTCTGATCGAAAAGGACCTCCTGTATAGAGAAGGGAAGGCTGGGGAACACAGACAACTCGTGGTTCCGAAAGACTGCAGGGAACAGATCCTGTTCTATGCCCACACCCACTTAACCGCAGGGCATAGCGGAGCTGAGAAAACAACTCAAAACATCCTACGCCTGTTCTACTGGCCAGGAATCTACAAAGAAGCGGAAGCATATTGTAGACAGTGTGAGGTATGCCAGAAGAAGAACCTTACTAGACCCCCTGCCGTTCCCCTCCAACCGTTACCCGTCATTGGCAACCCCTGGGAAAGGGTGGGGATGGATCTCATTGGACCCTTACCCCGCACCTCTAGAGGAAACACTTATGCCTTGGTAGTGGTTGACTACAACACCAGGTTCCCGGAGGCTTTTCCCCTCAGTGCGCCCACTACCAAGAATGTGGCAGACAAACTGGTGGAGCTGTTCTCCCGGGTTGGGTTTCCGAGGGAGATCCTAACGGATCAAGGGACCCCGTTCGTTTCAAGGATGATGACAGAAGTATGCAAGCTGCTGGACCTTCGGCACATCCGGACTTCCGCATACCATCCCCAAACAGACGGCCTCGTTGAGCGGTATAACCGCACACTGAAAACAACCTTAAAAAAAATGCTGAGCACAGAGACAAAGGATTGGGATAGGGTGTTACCTCTGGCCCTTTATGTTGTGAGATCCCAAGTCCAGAGTAGCCTGGGGTTTTCGCCATTCGAGCTCCTATACGGTCGCCAGCCTAGGTCTCTACTAGAAATCACCAGAGAAGCCTGGGAGGGGGAGGAGGCCGCGGAGCAACGATCCCTACTGGAATACACACAACAGTTGAGGTCCCGCCTGGGCAAGCTAAGAGACCTAGCATATTCCAATCTAGAAAAAGCACAAACCAACCAAAGGTTTCAGTACAATAAGGGAAAAAAATGGCGAACCTTACGGATAGGGGATTGGGCACTGGTGCTCTTACCATCGTCCACCCAAAAGTTCAGGAGCGAGTGGAAGGGTCCGTTTAAGGTAGTGGAGACCATCGGGCGCACTACATATAGGTTGCAACTGTCACCCTCCAGGAGACAAACCTTCCACATCAATCTTCTAAAGAAATGGATAGGACCACCCCCCAGCCCCGCCAATTTGGTCCTTCCTTCCAGCAGGCAGGAGACGACCTTGGAACACCTTCCGGTGAACCCTGAAATAACCGCTGAAAAAAAACAAGAATTGATGGAAGCTGTACGTCCCTTTTCCCCTTTGTTCTCTGACACCCCCGGGTGTACCCACATGGCAGAACATCAAATACACACCAAAGAGGGACAGATCATCAAGCAGAAAGCATATCGCATTCCTGCAGCCAAACGGGCCGACGTAAGAAGGGAGGTACAGGACATGCTAAGGCTAGGAGTCATCAGACCCTCAAAGAGCAGCTGGTCATCCCCCATTGTTATGGTCCCCAAACCCGACGGGTCAACCCGTTTTTGTATGGACTTTAGAGCATTAAATTCGATTTCTTCCTTTGACGCCTTTCCCATCCCGAGAGTGGACGAGCTGATTGAGCGAATAGGGGAAGCTCACTATATCGCAACATTTGACCTGACAAAAGGGTATTGGCAGGTGCCTCTGCGGGAGGGGGATAGGCACAAAACGGCCTTCGCCACAGAAGACGGGCTGTTCGAATTTAACGTGCTCCCTTTCGGGTTACACGGTGCCCCCGCCACTTTTCAGAGGTTGATGAACTCTGTGTTGGCCCCACATACCGAGTATAGCTCGGTCTATCTGGACGACATAGTAGTCTTTAGCAACACCTGGGGGGAACACCTGGGCCATGTGACCGAAGTCCTTTGGGCCCTGCAATCGGCCGGACTACACGTAAACGCCAGGAAATCTAGAGCAGCCTTTTCCAAAGTGAAGTATCTGGGGTTCATGTTGGGGAATGGCGTGATAGCCCCACAAGAAGAAAAGATCAAAGCCATTACCAAGACGCCGTTCCCTGCGACCAAAAGAGACTTAAGGGCTTTTCTGGGGCTTATCGGGTACTATAGACGTTTTATCCCAAACTTCGCGGCCACCTCTTCCCCTTTGACGGACTTACTACAAAAACATGTAAGGAACTCCTTACCCAGCCCCCCCTCGGAGGTGTCTTGTAGGGCCTTCCAAGCCCTGAAGGAGGCGATCACTTCGAGCCCCATCTTGATTTCTCCAGACTTTGAGAAGCCCTTTTCCCTGGCCACCGACGCCTCCGACACTGGCTTAGGTGCGGTGTTGTCCCAGGAAGGAGCTGACGGACTCGAACACCCTATCTTGTATGTGAGCAGAAAACTACATCCAAGGGAACAGAAGTACCCCACAGTAGAGAAGGAATGCTTGGCAATACGGTGGGCGGTGGACAAGCTTCGATATTACTTGGAGGGTAAAGCCTTCACCCTGTATTCTGATCATGCCCCATTACAGTGGATGCAGAGAAACCGTTCGCAGAACACTAGGATCCTCAGGTGGTTTTTGTTTCTGCAGCCATTTGCCTTCACTGTTGTACATAGGAAAGGTATCCACAACGGGAATGCGGACTTTCTTTCCCGTATCCCTATTCTACCCGAGCGGTCGAATCCCGGTGGGGAGGAATGTAACGGGGGAGCGGGAGGTGGGCTGTCTCAGGGGGATTGGTGGTGTCCGCGCCCCGCTGACCCTGCAACCCCTTGTCCATTACAGACTGACCCGTGGAGAAACAAGCAAGACGACATAGACGCACCCGACGACAGCAGCTGCCCCTTTAACTGGACCTATGCTTCCGAAGAGGAAGCCCCGCCCCCTAACGACGTCATCCCGGCCGGAATGGCCAAAAACCAGGAAGTACTGTACGGAGGGTGTGTTTACACCCCGGGAGAGCGGAAGGAGGGAGAGAAGGCGACGAAGAGCGGAGACGAGGACGGAGAAGGAGCGGAGAACCTGAAAGGAGATCGAGGAGAGGCCGGGAGAGCAGAAGGAGAGCCAGGAGGCCAACGACCCCGTGACCCGCCGTGCCACACTCCCGAGGGAGGAGTGTGGCTGTCACAGGTACGGCGGCGTTGGGCAGCCTGGGTGGGGAGCCGGAGGGCTCACGTTTAAAGAAGTGTAAAAAGCCCTTGTTTGTTGCCTCCCCGTTGTGTGACCTTTCCCCCCCCTCCATTCCCCCTTTCCGACCCTGTCCCTCACCTCCTATCCCCACCTACGCTCACCGTGCACTGAGTAAAGAGCGCTGTGTCTAAGCACTATCCACAAGGGTTTTCCTCACTACCCCGGCCCTCAAGGTGCAGCTCTGGGTAGAACCTGACCTAACGCCATCCCTTATTTCTGGTTTCTTTCATGTGGATGAGCTGGCCTGGATTCCCCTACTCTTCCCCAAGACCAAGACCGAACAGAATCCCAGTAAAGACAAGAACACCACCACGGAGCCCGGAGCGCCATCCCGTGACCGCCTGACACAGAGACGGAGAAGGACTTTTGTCTATAAAAGCTCTTTGAAAATAAAGCCTGCATTGCCCTCTACACCTGGTGCCTTGGTCGTCCCTTCACCCCCGCCTACATATACTCATGCAATTTTTGTTTTTAGGAGAGAATGTGCCTGCTGAAAAAAACATTATTTTTAAAAAGTGCATTGCAGAATACCAGGAATTTGCTGTGGGACACCTTGAAAACTTTCATACAGATTATTTGCACACAAATTACAGTCAGTTGTTGTGGCCGAGTGGTTAAGGCGATGGACTAGGAATCCGTTGGGGTCTCCCCGCGCAGGTTCGAATCCTGCCAACAATGAGAAACTTTTTAACATCGGCTACAATTTCAGAAGTTAACCTTTAGAATTTCTTCCATGTCAGTTTTATAAATAGGTGGCTTATTTTGGTGTCACTATTGCCCTTTCACATATTTATTATCGCTACCCCTTTCATATCTTTGCTATAACTCTCGTCCTACATTAGCGCTGGTGCAAACACTTCAAATTATTATACCCTGGCTCTCTCAGTCATACCATTCATGCACTTGAAACTTACTTTACCAATAAAAGAAGCAAATAGAAAAATAAAACAAAAGTGCTTGCTGGATTAGGCAAACACACTTCATAAAACTGCATTTTCTTTTCTATTCTCCCCGTGTTACAATCTTAACTGCTCCCTGTGTAATTTCTCTTAGCCTGCTGTCCCAGGAAGAGAATTTTATCTACAGGCTCTTTCCGTGTTTTTTTCCTAGTCTTTCTTTCCCTTTTCTTAGATTTCTAACTGTTCCTTTATGTGCTCTATTTAGGCGCCATTAATCTCATTTGAGCTCCTTGTACCTGCTGCTGTTTTCTCCACACCTCATACTGCCTTTTCCCTCTTTCTCTCTTTCTCTGAGGTTGGTGGCTACTTTCCAAAGCTTCTGATGCCCCAATGTTCCTTCATCTTGTTGTCAGACGTGAATTGGAAAAGCAACCAAATTAACAAGCCTTTACCACTCATACATGGCAGAGGTTTATACTTTAATTCAATGAGCTAAGAAAAGCGTGTTGTGGGGCCCCTACGAGCCATGGTGCTTGCTTCATCATAATTGGGCACGCAGTCATTAGCCACAGCTCTGATCAAGGGTCACTGAGGTCAGTTTCAATAATTCCTCAAAAACCTAACCATGCAGTCCCCCCTAACTGTGTAGTTATCTTGCTTTACTGCTGTTTGTGTGATTAGCTGGGAGGAGCTCACGGCAGCATCCTCCCTATAAAAGTGTAGATGGACCGCTCCTTAACTTTTCCTTGCTTCACATACAGATGGCTTGAGGAGGTGCAGGGGAGATGCAGGTCTAATAGACAGAATAGAAGATCTGCGCCAGGTGTGTTTCTCTGCATTGGTCTCCCATCACAGGCCCACAAGTGTATGTGTGATCTTTGACTTCTGGCAGTTCACAAGCAGGCGGCCAGGAAACGGTTTCAGCCTATCAACCACTGAGGAGACAAAGCCTTTGTATAAGGAATGAGGAAGCAATGAACACATTCAGCCTATCACAGGAGTTCCCTGAGTGTTTCAAATTATAAATTCTCCATGTCACTGTATGTTATTGAGCCCAAGTAGCTTGCTGTGATCGTATAGTGGTTAGTACTCTGTGTTGTGGCCGCAGCAACCTCGGTTCGAATACGAGTCACGGCATTGAGGTTGGCAATGTCGCGGCAGTTGGGTTTTTCTTTTACAGAATTACCAAATGTACCAGTTGTTTTTGTGTCTATTAAAAACAGATCCTTTAAAATATTTAAACGATCTATTGACAAATTATTTAAACACACATGATTATAAGATGTAGCCTTATTTTTGTTTTTAGGAGAGAATGTGCCTGCTGAAAAAAACATTATTTTTAAAAAGTGCATTGCAGAATATCAGGAATTTGCTGTGGGACACCTTGAAAACTTTCATACAGATTATTTGCACAAAACTTACAGTCAGTTGTTGTGGCCGAGTGGTTAAGGCGATGGACTAGAAATCCATTGGGGTCTCCCCGCGCAGGTTCGAATCCTGCCAACAACGAGAAACTTTTTAACATCGGTTACAATTTCAGAAGTTAACCTTTAGAATTTCTACCATGTCAGTTTTACAAATAGGTGGCTTATTTTGGTGTCAATATTGCCCTTTCACATATTTATTATCGCTACCCCTTTCATATCTTTGCTATAACTCTCGTCCTACATTAGCGCTGGTGCAAACACTTCAAATTATTATACCCTGGGTCTCTCAGTCATACCATTCATGCACTTGAAACGTACTTTACCAATAAAAGAAGCAAATAGAAAAATAAAACAAAAGTGCTTGCTTGATTAGGCAAACACACTTCATAAAACTGCATTTTCTTTTCTATTCTCCCCGTGTTACAAGCTTAACTGCTCCCTGTGTAATTTCTCTTAGCCTGCTGTCCCTGGAAGAGAATTTTATCTACAGGCTCTTTCCGTGTTTTTTTCCTAGTCTTTCTTTCCCTTTTCTTAGATTTGTAACTGTTCCTTTACGTGCTCTATTTAGGCGCCATTAATCTCATTTGAGCTCTTTGTACCTGCTGCTGTTTTCTCCACACCTCATACTGCCTTTTCCCTCTTTCTCTCTTTCTCTGAGGTTGGTGGCTACTTTCCAAAGCTTCTGATGCCCCAATGTTCCTTCATCTTGTTGTCAGACGTGAATTGGAAAAGCAACCAAATTAACAAGCCTTTACCACTCATACATGGCATAGGTTTATACTTTAATTCAATGAGCTAAGAAAAGCGTGTTGTGGGGCCCCTACGAGCCATGGTGCTTGCTTCATCATAATTAGGCACGCAGTCATTAGCCACAGCTCTGATCATGGGTCACTGAGGTCAGTTTCAATAATTCCTCAAAAACCTAACCATGCAGTCCCCCCTAACTGTGTAGTTATCTTGCTTTACTGCTGTTTGTGTGATTAGCTGGGAGGAGCTCACGGCAGCATCCTCCCTATAAAAGTGTAGATGGACCGCTCCTTAACTCTTTCTTGCTTCACATACAGATGGCTGAGGAGGTACAGGGGAGATGCAGGTCTAATAGACAGAATAGAAGATCTGTGCCAGGTGTGTTTCTCTGCATTGGTGTCCCATCACAGGCCCACAAGTGTATGTGTGATCTTTGACTCCTGGCAGTTCACAAGCAGGCGGCCAGGAAACGGTTTCAGCCTATTAACCACTGAGGAGACAAAGCCTTTGTATAAGGAATGAGGAATCAATGAACACATTCAGCCTATCACAGGAGTTCCCTGAGTGTTCCGAATTATAAATTCTCCATGTCACTGTATGTTAGTGAGCCCAAGTAGCTTTCCGTGATCGTATAGTGGTTAGTACTCTGCGTTGTGGCCGCAGCAACCTCGGTTCGAATCCGAGTCACGGCATTGTGGTTGGCAATGTCACGGCAGTTGGGTTTTTCTTTTACAGAATTACCAAATGTACCAGTTGTTTTTGTAAAATGTCTATTAAAAACAGATCCTTTAAAATATTTAAATGATCTAACGACAAATTATTTAAACACACATGATTATAAGATGTAGCTATATTGTACCTACTGACATAAATTATCGTTCTTGAACCTATTTGCGGTGGGGGGAATGGAGCTCTCCCCCATGCCAATCAGAATGCAGATGAATGCAGTTGCAGTTGAGTGACCTGTGTTGTGGCTGTCTAGAGGGAATGCACAAATGTAGCTGTCTCGCAGCCCAATCCAGACGTCAATTGGAGACAGGTTTTCAGGCAAATAGAGCAGTAAGTGCAGAGAAATGCTCACTCTCTAAAAATGGCATTTATAAAATAATAAAGTTAAATCCAACCTCACCAGTAAATAGGATTTATCAATAAATAAATAAAGCTTCTCCTCTCTGATATGGAATTACCCCACAAAAAGTATAAGGGAATACCCAATGCTAACCTATGAGAGGGGCAGACCTCACAGTAGTGAAAAATGTAATAGACTGTTTGGTACTACCAGGACATGCAAACTACCACAGTACATGTCTTACCTTTTACTTACATAGCATGATGCCCCTAGGACTACCTAGGGCCTACCTTAGGGGTTAATTATATGTAATAAAATTGGAGTTTAAGGCTTGGCAAGTCGTTTTAAATGGCAAGTTGAAGTGGCAGTACACTGCAGCACAGGCACTGCAGTAGCAGGCTTGAGACAGGTTTGAAATGCTACTTCTTTGGGCGGCACAATCAGTCCCTGGGTATATGGTATACCACTTTACAAGGGGCTTTTAAGTAAATTACTTACAATTACACACATGATTAGGGAAGAAGCACGTGCACTTCTTCAGCACTGATTAGTAGCGATAAAGTGATCAGAGTCCTAAGGCCAACAAAAAGATACAGCAAAATGCGTAGGTGAAAAGCAATAAGGTAGGGTTGAGGCAACCTTAAGAATGCAAGGTCTAACAAAAACAAACTAAGGATAACATGAGTAAAACATCAGGTTTCTCTACAGTATTTGGTGAGACAAGTGTGCCTTCTTTTATCTTCCATAAATGCAATCTTTCCCCGACCCCTTTATTATATAGCTCTTCAAGTAAAAAAGATAAAGCACTTACAAAGGAGCCTCAAATACTCAAAGATGGTAGACTTCCGTAATATGGGCCATAGACTAAAAGCAGCACGAAAACAGAGTGCTATAGGGTCCCAAAAACTTGAGTGCCACATGAGAGTATGCATGAAAGCCTATCCTTTTCCGAACTAGAGATATACTCATGCAATTTTTGTTTTTAGGAGAGAATGTGCCTGCTGAAAAAAACATTATTTTAAAAAATGCATTGCAGAATACCTGGAATTTGCTGTGGGACACCTTGAAAACTTTCATACAGATTATTTGCACATAACTTACAGTCAGTTGTTGTGGCCGAGTGGTTAAGGCGATGGACTAGAAATCCATTGGGGTCTCCCCGCGCTGGTTCGAATCTTGCCAACAAGGAGAAACATTTTAACATTGGCTACAATTTCAGAAGTTAACCTTTAGAATTTCTTCCATGTCAGTTTTATAAATAGGTGGCTTATTTTGGTGTCACTATTGCCCTTTCACATATTTATTATCGCTACCCCTTTCATATCTTTGCTATAACTCTCGTCCAACATTAACGCTGGTGCAAACACTTCAAATTATTATACCCTGGCTCTCTCAGTCATACCATTCATGCACTTGAAACATACTTTACCAATAAAAGAAGCAAATAGAAAAATAAAACAAAAGTGCTTGCTGGATTATGCAAACACACTTCATAAAACTGCATTTTCTTTTCTATTCTCCCCGTGTTACAAGCTTAACTGCTCCCTGTGTAATTTCTCTTAGCCTGCTGTCCCAGGAAGAGAATTTTATCTACAGGCTCTTTCCGTGTTTTTTTCCTAGTCTTTCTTTCCCTTTTCTTAGATTTGTAACTGTTCCTTTACGTGCTCTATTTAGGCGCCATTAATCTCATTTGAGCTCCTTGTACCTTCTGCTGTTTTCTCCACACCTCATACTGCCTTTTTCCTCTTTCTCTCTTTCTCTGAGGTTGGTGGCTACTTTCCAAAGCTTCTGATGTCCCAGTGTTCCTTCATCTTGTTGTCAGACGTGAATTGGAAAAGCAACCAAATTAACAAGCCTTTACCACTCATACATGGCAGAGGTTTATACTTTAATTGAGCTAAGAAAAGCGTGTTGTGGGGCCCCTATGAGCCATGGTGCTTGCTTCATCATAATTAGGCACGCAGTCATTAGCCACAGCTCTGATCATGGGTCACTGAGGTCAGTTTCAATAATTCCTCAAAACCCTAACCATGCAGTCCCCCCTAACTGTGTAGTTATCTTGCTTTACTGCTGTTTGTGTGATTAGCTGGGAGGAGCTCACGGCAGCATCCTCCCTATAAAAGTGTAGATGGACCGCTCCTTAACTCTTTCTTGCTTCACATACAGATGGCTTGAGGAGGTACAGGGGAGATGCAGGTCTACTAGACAGAATAGAAGATCTGCGCCAGGTGTGTTTCTCTGCATTGGTGTCCCATCACAGGCCCACAAGTGTATGTGTGATCTTTGACTCCTGGCAGTTCACAAGCAGGCGGCCAGGAAACAGTTTCAGCCTATCAACCACTGAGGAGACAAAGCCTTTGTATAAAGAATGAGGAAGCAATGAACACATTCAGCCTATCACAGGAGTTCCATGAGTGTTCCGAATTATAAATTCTCCATGTCACTGTTTGTTATTGAGACCAAGTAGCTCGCCGTGATCGTATAGTGGTTAGTACTCTGCGTTGTGGCCGCAGCAACCTGGGTTCGAATCCGAGTCACGGCATTGTGGTTGGCAATGTCACGGCAGTTGGGTTTTTCTTCTACAGAATTACCAAATGTACCAGTTGTTTTTGTAAAATGTCTATTAAAAACAGATCCTTTAAAATATTTAAACGATCTAACGACAAATTATTTAAACACACATGATTATAAGATGTAGCTATATTGTACCTACTGACATAAATTATCGTTCTTGAACCTATTTGCGGTGGGGGAATGGAGCTCTCCCCCATGCCAATCAGAATGCAGATGAATGCAATTGCAGTTGAGTGACCTGTGTTGTGGCTGTCTAGAGGGAATGCACAAATGTAGCTGTCTCGCGGCCCAATCCAGACGTCAATTGGAGACAGGTTTTCAGGCAAATAGAGCAGTAAGTGCAGAGAAATGCTCACTCTCTAAAAATGGCATTTATAAAATAGTAAAGTTAAATCCAACCTCACCAGTAAATAGGATTTATCAATAAATAAATACAGCTTCTCCTCTCTGATATGGAATTACCCCCCAAAAAGTATAAGGGAATACCCAATGCTAACCTATGAGAGGCGCAGACCTCACTGTAGTGAAAAATGTAATAGACTGTTTGGTACTACCAGGACATGCAAACTACCACAGTACATGTCTTACCTTTTCCTTACATAGCATGCTGACCCTAGGACTACCTAGGGCCTACCTTAGGGGTTAATTATATGTAATAAAGTTGGAGTTTAAGGCTTGGCAAGTAGTTTTAAATGGCAAGTCGAAGTGGCAGTACACTGCAGCACAGGCACTGCAGTAGCAGGCTTGAGACAGGTTTGAAATGCTACTTCTTTGGGCGGCACAATCAGTTCCTGGGTATATGGTATACCACTTTACAAGGGGCTTTTCAAGTCAATTAAATCTGTCAGTCAGGTATACTCCAATTACACACATGATTAGGGAAGAAGCACGTGCACTTCAGCACTGATTAGTAGCGATAAAGTGATCAGAGTCCTAAGGCCAACAAAAAGATACAGCAAAATGCGTAGTTGAAAAGCAATAAGGTAGGGTTGAGGCCACCTTAAGAATGCAAGGTCTAACAAAAACAAACTAAGGATAACATGAGTAAAACATCAGGTTTCTCTACGGCATTTGGTGAGACAAGTGTGCCTTCTTTTATCTTCCATAAATGCAATCTTTCCCTGACCCTTTTATTATATAGCTCTTCAAGTAAAAAAGATAAAGCACTTACAAAGGAGCCTCAAATACTCAAAGATGGTAGACTTCTGTAATATGGGCCATAGACTAAAAGCAGCACGAAAACAGAGTGCAATAGGGTCCAAAAAACTTGAGTGCCACATGAGAGTATGCATGAAAGCCTATCCTTTTCCAAACTAGAGATATACTGTAACGGGGGAGCGGGAGGTGGGCTGTCTCAGGGGGATTGGTGGTGTCCGCGCCCCGCTGACCCTGCAACCCCTTGCCCATTACAGACTGACCCGTGGAGAAACAAGCAAGACGACATAGACGCACCCGACGACAGCAGCTGCCCCTTTAACTGGACCTATGCTTCCGAAGAGGAAGCCCCGCCCCCTAACGACGTCATCCCGGCCGGAATGGCCAAAAACCAGGAAGTACTGTACGGAGGGAGTGTTTACACCCCGGGAGAGCGGAAGGAGGGAGAGAAGGCGACGAAGAGCGGAGACGAGGACGGAGAAGGAGCGGAGAACCTGAAAGGAGATCGAGGAGAGGCCGGGAGAGCAGAAGGAGAGCCAGGAGGCCAACGACCCCGTGACCCGCCGTGCCACACTCCCGAGGGAGGAGTGTGGCTGTCACAGGTACGGCGGCGTTGGGCAGCCTGGGTGGGGAGCCGGAGGGCTCACGTTTAAAGAAGTGTAAAAAGCCCTTGTTTGTTGCCTCCCCGTTGTGTGACCTTTCCCCCCCCTCCATTCCCCCTTTCCGACCCTGTCCCTCACCTCCTATCCCCACCTACGCTCACCGTGCACTGAGTAAAGAGCGCTGTGTCTAAGCACTATCCACAAGGGTTTTCCTCACTACCCCGGCCCTCAAGGTGCAGCTCTGGGTAGAACCTGACCTAACGCCATCCCTTATTTCTGGTTTCTTTCATGTGGATGAGCTGGCCTGGATTCCCCTACTCTTCCCCAAGACCAAGACCGAACAGAATCCCAGTAAAGACAAGAACACCACCACGGAGCCCGGAGCGCCATCCCGTGACCGCCTGACACAGAGACGGAGAAGGACTTTTGTCTATAAAAGCTCTTTGAAAATAAAGCCTGCATTGCCCTCTACACCTGGTGCCTTGGTCGTCCCTTCACCCCCGCCTACACTGGTGTCAGAAGTGGGATCTCCCCCTACAAACCCGACCATGGCGATGGACCAGGTGATCCAGACTCTCATAGAAGGGCAACAGAAGCTGGAATGGGCCGTGAGCCAACAGATTAACACAGCGGACGCTGACAGGGAGCTCTTCCGCACTACAATGTCTCAACAGATGGACAGTATTCAAAAGACGGTACAGGCCCCCGGCGCTGTACTACCTACGGATAGAAGACCCATAGGACCACACCCGACTGGAGTGGCGCTTCAAAAATACGTGGCGGGGGAAGACCCCGATGCATTTCTACTCAATTTTGAACGGGCAGCAAGGGCTTGTGGGTGGGCCGAGGAGAAATGGCCCTTCTTTTTGGCTCCTCTACTGACTAGCGAGGCCCAAACGGCCTATCAGGTAGCCAACCACTCCGGCACCGCGTCCTATAATGAGGTCAAGGAAGTGATACTGGACCACTTAGGGATGGATGCAGAGGCCTACCGGCTCAGGTTCAGGAAAGAGAAGGGGAACGCAGGAGAGAACCCCAAAACTCTGTACTTGAGAATTAAGATGGCAGCCGAGAAATGGCTGAGACCTGGTAGCAGAAGCAAGGACGAAGTCATGACCAGTATAATACTGGAACAATTCATGGAGGCCTTACCATATGGCACACAGAGGTGGTTGCGACAGCATCCGGGGTTAACGGCCGCTCAGGCCATCGAGATGGCAGCCAACTACACCAGGGCCGCTCCCCGATCATTCCCTTGGGATACGGACAAAGGCAGTAAGGCCAGTGCGCCCCCACAAAAACCAGACAAAAAGAAGACGATCCCTGAGCCTCTCAGACCTCGACCTTTCCGACTGGAACAACCCACCATGAAAGGGCCGCAATGCTTTGAGTGCGGGGACTGGGGGCACATAGCTCGGATGTGCCCACATAGACGAACAACAGAAGAACCCATGGAGGTTGGATACATACCGAAAGCAGTGATGTACACCGCCGAAATGGGACCCTCCTTCTATGTAAGCGTCCTGGTTAATCAGAAAAAAGTGAGAGCCCTTCTGGACTCTGGTTGTAGACAATCTGTCATCCAGGAGAGGCTGCTGCACCCCACCCAATACAGACACCAAGGCATAGTACACATCAGATGTGTGCACGGGGATGTGAAGCCCTACCCCTTGGCATGCATTACATTACACCCGAAGGGTAGAGAGCCGTGCTTGGTAAAGGTGGGTGTAGTGGGTACTTTGCCCGAGGAGTTGATCATAGGCGTAGATAACCCAGACTTCCTGTCCTTGTTCAAGAGGGAACTGCAAGATAGTCCGGCAGGAGCATACCTGTCGATAGAACCCTGGGCCCTCGATAGGGGTTTCAAGTTCGCCCAGGCCAACGATCCCACCCTCCTGAATGCGTGGGAAGCGGCACATGTGGCCCAAAACAACCCCACAACGGGGTACCCCCGGTTTCTGATCGAAAAGGACCTCCTGTATAGAGAAGGGAAGGCTGGGGAACACAGACAACTCGTGGTTCCGAAAGACTGCAGGGAACAGATCCTGTTCTATGCCCACACCCACTTAACCGCAGGGCATAGCGGAGCTGAGAAAACAACTCAAAACATCCTACGCCTGTTCTACTGGCCAGGAATCTACAAAGAAGCGGAAGCATATTGTAGACAGTGTGAGGTATGCCAGAAGAAGAACCTTACTAGACCCCCTGCCGTTCCCCTCCAACCGTTACCCGTCATTGGCAACCCCTGGGAAAGGGTGGGGATGGATCTCATTGGACCCTTACCCCGCACCTCTAGAGGAAACACTTATGCCTTGGTAGTGGTTGACTACAACACCAGGTTCCCGGAGGCTTTTCCCCTCAGTGCGCCCACTACCAAGAATGTGGCAGACAAACTGGTGGAGCTGTTCTCCCGGGTTGGGTTTCCGAGGGAGATCCTAACGGATCAAGGGACCCCGTTCGTTTCAAGGATGATGACAGAAGTATGCAAGCTGCTGGACCTTCGGCACATCCGGACTTCCGCATACCATCCCCAAACAGACGGCCTCGTTGAGCGGTATAACCGCACACTGAAAACAACCTTAAAAAAAATGCTGAGCACAGAGACAAAGGATTGGGATAGGGTGTTACCTCTGGCCCTTTATGTTGTGAGATCCCAAGTCCAGAGTAGCCTGGGGTTTTCGCCATTCGAGCTCCTATACGGTCGCCAGCCTAGGTCTCTACTAGAAATCACCAGAGAAGCCTGGGAGGGGGAGGAGGCCGCGGAGCAACGATCCCTACTGGAATACACACAACAGTTGAGGTCCCGCCTGGGCAAGCTAAGAGACCTAGCATATTCCAATCTAGAAAAAGCACAAACCAACCAAAGGTTTCAGTACAATAAGGGAAAAAAATGGCGAACCTTACGGATAGGGGATTGGGCACTGGTGCTCTTACCATCGTCCACCCAAAAGTTCAGGAGCGAGTGGAAGGGTCCGTTTAAGGTAGTGGAGACCATCGGGCGCACTACATATAGGTTGCAACTGTCACCCTCCAGGAGACAAACCTTCCACATCAATCTTCTAAAGAAATGGATAGGACCACCCCCCAGCCCCGCCAATTTGGTCCTTCCTTCCAGCAGGCAGGAGACGACCTTGGAACACCTTCAGGTGAACCCTGAAATAACCGCTGAAAAAAAACAAGAATTGATGGAAGCTGTACGTCCCTTTTCCCCTTTGTTCTCTGACACCCCCGGGTGTACCCACATGGCAGAACATCAAATACACACCAAAGAGGGACAGATCATCAAGCAGAAAGCATATCGCATTCCTGCAGCCAAACGGGCCGACGTAAGAAGGGAGGTACAGGACATGCTAAGGCTAGGAGTCATCAGACCCTCAAAGAGCAGCTGGTCATCCCCCATTGTTATGGTCCCCAAACCCGACGGGTCAACCCGTTTTTGTATGGACTTTAGAGCATTAAATTCGATTTCTTCCTTTGACGCCTTTCCCATCCCGAGAGTGGACGAGCTGATTGAGCGAATAGGGGAAGCTCACTATATCGCAACATTTGACCTGACAAAAGGGTATTGGCAGGTGCCTCTGCGGGAGGGGGATAGGCACAAAACGGCCTTCGCCACAGAAGACGGGCTGTTCGAATTTAACGTGCTCCCTTTCGGGTTACACGGTGCCCCCGCCACTTTTCAGAGGTTGATGAACTCTGTGTTGGCCCCACATACCGAGTATAGCTCGGTCTATCTGGACGACATAGTAGTCTTTAGCAACACCTGGGGGGAACACCTGGGCCATGTGACCGAAGTCCTTTGGGCCCTGCAATCGGCCGGACTACACGTAAACGCCAGGAAATCTAGAGCAGCCTTTTCCAAAGTGAAGTATCTGGGGTTCATGTTGGGGAATGGCGTGATAGCCCCACAAGAAGAAAAGATCAAAGCCATTACCAAGACGCCGTTCCCTGCGACCAAAAGAGACTTAAGGGCTTTTCTGGGGCTTATCGGGTACTATAGACGTTTTATCCCAAACTTCGCGGCCACCTCTTCCCCTTTGACGGACTTACTACAAAAACATGTAAGGAACTCCTTACCCAGCCCCCCCTCGGAGGTGTCTTGTAGGGCCTTCCAAGCCCTGAAGGAGGCGATCACTTCGAGCCCCATCTTGATTTCTCCAGACTTTGAGAAGCCCTTTTCCCTGGCCACCGACGCCTCCGACACTGGCTTAGGTGCGGTGTTGTCCCAGGAAGGAGCTGACGGACTCGAACACCCTATCTTGTATGTGAGCAGAAAACTACATCCAAGGGAACAGAAGTACCCCACAGTAGAGAAGGAATGCTTGGCAATACGGTGGGCGGTGGACAAGCTTCGATATTACTTGGAGGGTAAAGCCTTCACCCTGTATTCTGATCATGCCCCATTACAGTGGATGCAGAGAAACCGTTCGCAGAACACTAGGATCCTCAGGTGGTTTTTGTTTCTGCAGCCATTTGCCTTCACTGTTGTACATAGGAAAGGTATCCACAACGGGAATGCGGACTTTCTTTCCCGTATCCCTATTCTACCCGAGCGGTCGAATCCCGGTGGGGAGGAATGTAACGGGGGAGCGGGAGGTGGGCTGTCTCAGGGGGATTGGTGGTGTCCGCGCCCCGCTGACCCTGCAACCCCTTGTCCATTACAGACTGACCCGTGGAGAAACAAGCAAGACGACATAGACGCACCCGACGACAGCAGCTGCCCCTTTAACTGGACCTATGCTTCCGAAGAGGAAGCCCCGCCCCCTAACGACGTCATCCCGGCCGGAATGGCCAAAAACCAGGAAGTACTGTACGGAGGGTGTGTTTACACCCCGGGAGAGCGGAAGGAGGGAGAGAAGGCGACGAAGAGCGGAGACGAGGACGGAGAAGGAGCGGAGAACCTGAAAGGAGATCGAGGAGAGGCCGGGAGAGCAGAAGGAGAGCCAGGAGGCCAACGACCCCGTGACCCGCCGTGCCACACTCCCGAGGGAGGAGTGTGGCTGTCACAGGTACGGCGGCGTTGGGCAGCCTGGGTGGGGAGCCGGAGGGCTCACGTTTAAAGAAGTGTAAAAAGCCCTTGTTTGTTGCCTCCCCGTTGTGTGACCTTTCCCCCCCCTCCATTCCCCCTTTCCGACCCTGTCCCTCACCTCCTATCCCCACCTACGCTCACCGTGCACTGAGTAAAGAGCGCTGTGTCTAAGCACTATCCACAAGGGTTTTCCTCACTACCCCGGCCCTCAAGGTGCAGCTCTGGGTAGAACCTGACCTAACGCCATCCCTTATTTCTGGTTTCTTTCATGTGGATGAGCTGGCCTGGATTCCCCTACTCTTCCCCAAGACCAAGACCGAACAGAATCCCAGTAAAGACAAGAACACCACCACGGAGCCCGGAGCGCCATCCCGTGACCGCCTGACACAGAGACGGAGAAGGACTTTTGTCTATAAAAGCTCTTTGAAAATAAAGCCTGCATTGCCCTCTACACCTGGTGCCTTGGTCGTCCCTTCACCCCCGCCTACATATACTCATGCAATTTTTGTTTTTAGGAGAGAATGTGCCTGCTGAAAAAAACATTATTTTTAAAAAGTGCATTGCAGAATACCAGGAATTTGCTGTGGGACACCTTGAAAACTTTCATACAGATTATTTGCACACAAATTACAGTCAGTTGTTGTGGCCGAGTGGTTAAGGCGATGGACTAGGAATCCGTTGGGGTCTCCCCGCGCAGGTTCGAATCCTGCCAACAATGAGAAACTTTTTAACATCGGCTACAATTTCAGAAGTTAACCTTTAGAATTTCTTCCATGTCAGTTTTATAAATAGGTGGCTTATTTTGGTGTCACTATTGCCCTTTCACATATTTATTATCGCTACCCCTTTCATATCTTTGCTATAACTCTCGTCCTACATTAGCGCTGGTGCAAACACTTCAAATTATTATACCCTGGCTCTCTCAGTCATACCATTCATGCACTTGAAACTTACTTTACCAATAAAAGAAGCAAATAGAAAAATAAAACAAAAGTGCTTGCTGGATTAGGCAAACACACTTCATAAAACTGCATTTTCTTTTCTATTCTCCCCGTGTTACAATCTTAACTGCTCCCTGTGTAATTTCTCTTAGCCTGCTGTCCCAGGAAGAGAATTTTATCTACAGGCTCTTTCCGTGTTTTTTTCCTAGTCTTTCTTTCCCTTTTCTTAGATTTCTAACTGTTCCTTTATGTGCTCTATTTAGGCGCCATTAATCTCATTTGAGCTCCTTGTACCTGCTGCTGTTTTCTCCACACCTCATACTGCCTTTTCCCTCTTTCTCTCTTTCTCTGAGGTTGGTGGCTACTTTCCAAAGCTTCTGATGCCCCAATGTTCCTTCATCTTGTTGTCAGACGTGAATTGGAAAAGCAACCAAATTAACAAGCCTTTACCACTCATACATGGCAGAGGTTTATACTTTAATTCAATGAGCTAAGAAAAGCGTGTTGTGGGGCCCCTACGAGCCATGGTGCTTGCTTCATCATAATTGGGCACGCAGTCATTAGCCACAGCTCTGATCAAGGGTCACTGAGGTCAGTTTCAATAATTCCTCAAAAACCTAACCATGCAGTCCCCCCTAACTGTGTAGTTATCTTGCTTTACTGCTGTTTGTGTGATTAGCTGGGAGGAGCTCACGGCAGCATCCTCCCTATAAAAGTGTAGATGGACCGCTCCTTAACTTTTCCTTGCTTCACATACAGATGGCTTGAGGAGGTGCAGGGGAGATGCAGGTCTAATAGACAGAATAGAAGATCTGCGCCAGGTGTGTTTCTCTGCATTGGTCTCCCATCACAGGCCCACAAGTGTATGTGTGATCTTTGACTTCTGGCAGTTCACAAGCAGGCGGCCAGGAAACGGTTTCAGCCTATCAACCACTGAGGAGACAAAGCCTTTGTATAAGGAATGAGGAAGCAATGAACACATTCAGCCTATCACAGGAGTTCCCTGAGTGTTTCAAATTATAAATTCTCCATGTCACTGTATGTTATTGAGCCCAAGTAGCTTGCTGTGATCGTATAGTGGTTAGTACTCTGCGTTGTGGCCGCAGCAACCTCGGTTCGAATACGAGTCACGGCATTGAGGTTGGCAATGTCGCGGCAGTTGGGTTTTTCTTTTACAGAATTACCAAATGTACCAGTTGTTTTTGTGTCTATTAAAAACAGATCCTTTAAAATATTTAAACGATCTATTGACAAATTATTTAAACACACATGATTATAAGATGTAGCCTTATTTTTGTTTTTAGGAGAGAATGTGCCTGCTGAAAAAAACATTATTTTTAAAAAGTGCATTGCAGAATATCAGGAATTTGCTGTGGGACACCTTGAAAACTTTCATACAGATTATTTGCACAAAACTTACAGTCAGTTGTTGTGGCCGAGTGGTTAAGGCGATGGACTAGAAATCCATTGGGGTCTCCCCGCGCAGGTTCGAATCCTGCCAACAACGAGAAACTTTTTAACATCGGTTACAATTTCAGAAGTTAACCTTTAGAATTTCTACCATGTCAGTTTTACAAATAGGTGGCTTATTTTGGTGTCAATATTGCCCTTTCACATATTTATTATCGCTACCCCTTTCATATCTTTGCTATAACTCTCGTCCTACATTAGCGCTGGTGCAAACACTTCAAATTATTATACCCTGGGTCTCTCAGTCATACCATTCATGCACTTGAAACGTACTTTACCAATAAAAGAAGCAAATAGAAAAATAAAACAAAAGTGCTTGCTTGATTAGGCAAACACACTTCATAAAACTGCATTTTCTTTTCTATTCTCCCCGTGTTACAAGCTTAACTGCTCCCTGTGTAATTTCTCTTAGCCTGCTGTCCCTGGAAGAGAATTTTATCTACAGGCTCTTTCCGTGTTTTTTTCCTAGTCTTTCTTTCCCTTTTCTTAGATTTGTAACTGTTCCTTTACGTGCTCTATTTAGGCGCCATTAATCTCATTTGAGCTCTTTGTACCTGCTGCTGTTTTCTCCACACCTCATACTGCCTTTTCCCTCTTTCTCTCTTTCTCTGAGGTTGGTGGCTACTTTCCAAAGCTTCTGATGCCCCAATGTTCCTTCATCTTGTTGTCAGACGTGAATTGGAAAAGCAACCAAATTAACAAGCCTTTACCACTCATACATGGCATAGGTTTATACTTTAATTCAATGAGCTAAGAAAAGCGTGTTGTGGGGCCCCTACGAGCCATGGTGCTTGCTTCATCATAATTAGGCACGCAGTCATTAGCCACAGCTCTGATCATGGGTCACTGAGGTCAGTTTCAATAATTCCTCAAAAACCTAACCATGCAGTCCCCCCTAACTGTGTAGTTATCTTGCTTTACTGCTGTTTGTGTGATTAGCTGGGAGGAGCTCACGGCAACATCCTCCCTATAAAAGTGTAGATGGACCGCTCCTTAACTCTTTCTTGCTTCACATACAGATGGCTGAGGAGGTACAGGGGAGATGCAGGTCTAATAGACAGAATAGAAGATCTGTGCCAGGTGTGTTTCTCTGCATTGGTGTCCCATCACAGGCCCACAAGTGTATGTGTGATCTTTGACTCCTGGCAGTTCACAAGCAGGCGGCCAGGAAACGGTTTCAGCCTATTAACCACTGAGGAGACAAAGCCTTTGTATAAGGAATGAGGAATCAATGAACACATTCAGCCTATCACAGGAGTTCCCTGAGTGTTCCGAATTATAAATTCTCCATGTCACTGTATGTTAGTGAGCCCAAGTAGCTTTCCGTGATCGTATAGTGGTTAGTACTCTGCGTTGTGGCCGCAGCAACCTCGGTTCGAATCCGAGTCACGGCATTGTGGTTGGCAATGTCACGGCAGTTGGGTTTTTCTTTTACAGAATTACCAAATGTACCAGTTGTTTTTGTAAAATGTCTATTAAAAACAGATCCTTTAAAATATTTAAATGATCTAACGACAAATTATTTAAACACACATGATTATAAGATGTAGCTATATTGTACCTACTGACATAAATTATCGTTCTTGAACCTATTTGCGGTGGGGGGAATGGAGCTCTCCCCCATGCCAATCAGAATGCAGATGAATGCAGTTGCAGTTGAGTGACCTGTGTTGTGGCTGTCTAGAGGGAATGCACAAATGTAGCTGTCTCGCAGCCCAATCCAGACGTCAATTGGAGACAGGTTTTCAGGCAAATAGAGCAGTAAGTGCAGAGAAATGCTCACTCTCTAAAAATGGCATTTATAAAATAATAAAGTTAAATCCAACCTCACCAGTAAATAGGATTTATCAATAAATAAATAAAGCTTCTCCTCTCTGATATGGAATTACCCCACAAAAAGTATAAGGGAATACCCAATGCTAACCTATGAGAGGGGCAGACCTCACAGTAGTGAAAAATGTAATAGACTGTTTGGTACTACCAGGACATGCAAACTACCACAGTACATGTCTTACCTTTTACTTACATAGCATGATGCCCCTAGGACTACCTAGGGCCTACCTTAGGGGTTAATTATATGTAATAAAATTGGAGTTTAAGGCTTGGCAAGTAGTTTTAAATGGCAAGTTGAAGTGGCAGTACACTGCAGCACAGGCACTGCAGTAGCAGGCTTGAGACAGGTTTGAAATGCTACTTCTTTGGGCGGCACAATCAGTCCCTGGGTATATGGTATACCACTTTACAAGGGGCTTTTAAGTAAATTACTTACAATTACACACATGATTAGGGAAGAAGCACGTGCACTTCTTCAGCACTGATTAGTAGCGATAAAGTGATCAGAGTCCTAAGGCCAACAAAAAGATACAGCAAAATGCGTAGGTGAAAAGCAATAAGGTAGGGTTGAGGCAACCTTAAGAATGCAAGGTCTAACAAAAACAAACTAAGGATAACATGAGTAAAACATCAGGTTTCTCTACAGTATTTGGTGAGACAAGTGTGCCTTCTTTTATCTTCCATAAATGCAATCTTTCCCCGACCCCTTTATTATATAGCTCTTCAAGTAAAAAAGATAAAGCACTTACAAAGGAGCCTCAAATACTCAAAGATGGTAGACTTCCGTAATATGGGCCATAGACTAAAAGCAGCACGAAAACAGAGTGCTATAGGGTCCCAAAAACTTGAGTGCCACATGAGAGTATGCATGAAAGCCTATCCTTTTCCGAACTAGAGATATACTCATGCAATTTTTGTTTTTAGGAGAGAATGTGCCTGCTGAAAAAAACATTATTTTAAAAAATGCATTGCAGAATACCTGGAATTTGCTGTGGGACACCTTGAAAACTTTCATACAGATTATTTGCACATAACTTACAGTCAGTTGTTGTGGCCGAGTGGTTAAGGCGATGGACTAGAAATCCATTGGGGTCTCCCCGCGCTGGTTCGAATCTTGCCAACAAGGAGAAACATTTTAACATTGGCTACAATTTCAGAAGTTAACCTTTAGAATTTCTTCCATGTCAGTTTTATAAATAGGTGGCTTATTTTGGTGTCACTATTGCCCTTTCACATATTTATTATCGCTACCCCTTTCATATCTTTGCTATAACTCTCGTCCAACATTAACGCTGGTGCAAACACTTCAAATTATTATACCCTGGCTCTCTCAGTCATACCATTCATGCACTTGAAACATACTTTACCAATAAAAGAAGCAAATAGAAAAATAAAACAAAAGTGCTTGCTGGATTATGCAAACACACTTCATAAAACTGCATTTTCTTTTCTATTCTCCCCGTGTTACAAGCTTAACTGCTCCCTGTGTAATTTCTCTTAGCCTGCTGTCCCAGGAAGAGAATTTTATCTACAGGCTCTTTCCGTGTTTTTTTCCTAGTCTTTCTTTCCCTTTTCTTAGATTTGTAACTGTTCCTTTACGTGCTCTATTTAGGCGCCATTAATCTCATTTGAGCTCCTTGTACCTTCTGCTGTTTTCTCCACACCTCACACTGCCTTTTCCCTCTTTCTCTCTTTCTCAGAGGTTGGTGGCTACTTTCCAAAGCTTCTGATGCCCCAATGTTCCTTCATCTTGTTGTCAGACGTGAATTGGAAAAGCAACCAAATTAACAAGCCTTTACCACTCATATATGGCAGAGGTTTATACTTTAATTCAATGAGCTAAGAAAAGCGTGTTGTGGGGCCCCTACGAGCCATGGTGCTTGCTTCATCATAAATAGGCACGCAGTCATTAGCCACAGCTCTGATCATGGGTCACTGAGGTCAGTTTCAATAATTCCTCAAAAACCTAACCATGCAGTCCCCTCTAACTGTGTAGTTATCTTGCTTTACTGCTGTTTGTGTGATTAGCTGGGAGGAGCTCACGGCAGCATCCTCCCTATAAAAGTGTAGATGGACCGCTCCTTAACTCTTTCTTGCTTCACATACAGATGGCTTGAGGAGGTACAGGGGAAATGCAGGTCTACTAGACAGAATAGAAGATCTGCGCCAGGTGTGTTTCTCTGCATTGGTGTCCCATCACAGGCCCACAAGTGTATGTGTGATCTTTGACTCCTGGCAGTTCACAAGCAGGCGGCCAGGAAACAGTTTCAGCCAATCAACCACTGAGGAGACAAAGCCTTTGTATAAGGAATGAGGAAGCAATGAACACATTCAGCCTATCACAGGAGTTCCCTGAGTGTTCCGAATTATAAATTCTCCATGTCACTGTATGCTATTGAGCCCAAGTAGCTCGCCATGATCGTATAGTGGTTAGTACTCTGTGTTGTGGCTGCAGCAACCTCGGTTCGAATCTGAGTCACGGCATTGTGGTTGGCAATGTCACGGCAGTTGGGTTTTTCTTTTACAGAATTACCAAATGTACCAGTTGTTTTTGTAAAATGTCTATTAAAAACAGATCCTTTAAAATATTTAAACGATCTAACGACAAATTATTTAAACACACATGATTATAAGATGTAGCCTTATTTTTGTTTTTAGGAGAGAATGTGCCTGCTGGAAAAAACATTATTTTTAAAAAGTGCATTGCAGAATATCAGGAATTTGCTGTGGGACACCTTGAAAACTTTCATACAGATTATTTGCACAAAACTTACAGTCAGTTGTTGTGGCCGAGTGGTTAAGGCGATGGACTAGAAATCCATTGGGGTCTCCCCGTGCAGATTCGAATCCTGCCAACAACGAGAAACTTTTTAACATCGGTTACAATTTCAGAAGTTAACCTTTAGAATTTCTTCCATGTCAGTTTTACAAATAGGTGGCTTATTTTGGTGTCAATATTGCCCTTTCACATATTTATTATCGCTACCCCTTTCATATCTGTGCTATAACTCTCGTCCTACATTAGCGCTGGTGCAAACACTTCAAATTATTATACCCTGGCTCTCTCAGTCATACCATTCATGCACTTGAAACGTACTTTACCAATAAAAGAAGCAAATAGAAAAATAAAACAAAAGTGCTTGCTGGATTAGGCAAACACACTTCATAAAACTGCATTTTCTTTTCTATTCTCCCCGTGTTACAAGCTTAACTGCTCCCTGTGTAATTTCTCTTAGCCTGCTTTCCCAGGAAGAGAATTTTATCTACAGGCTCTTTCAGTGTTTTTTTCCTAGTCTTTCTTTCCCTTTTCTTAGATTTGTAACTGTTCCTTTACCTGCTCTATTTAGGCGCCATTAATCTCATTTGAGCTCCTTGTACCTGCTGCTGTTTTCTCCACACCTCATACTGCCTTTTCCCTCTTTCTCTGAGGTTGGTGGCTACTTTCCAAAGCTTCTGATGCCCCAATGTTCCTTCATCTTGTTGTCAGACGTGAATTGGAAAAGCAACCAAATTAACAAGCCTTTACCACTCATACATGGCAGAGGTTTAACCTTTAATTCAATGAGCTAAGAAAAGCGTGTTGTGGGGCCCCTACGAGCCATGGTGCTTGCTTCATCATAATTAGGCACGCAGTCATTAGCCACAGCTCTGATCATGGGTCACTGAGGTCAGTTTCAATAATTCCTCAAAAACCTAACCATGCAGTCCACCCTAACTGTGTAGTTATCTTGCTTTACTGCTGTTTGTGTGATTAGCTGGGAGGAGCTCCTGGCAGCATCCTCCCTATAAAAGTGTAGATTGACCGCTCCTTAACTCTTTCTTGCTTCACATACAGATGGCTTGAGGAGGTACAGGGGAGATGCAGGTCTACTAGACAGAATAGAAGATCTGCGCCAGGTGTGTTTCTCTGCATTGGTGTCCCATCACAGGCCCACAAGTGTATGTGTGATCTTTGACTCCTGGCAGTTCACAAGCAGGCGGCCAGGAAACGGTTTCAGCCTATCAACCACTGAGGAGACAAAGCCTTTGTATATGGAATGAGGAAGCAATGAACACATTCAGCCTGTCACAGGAGTTCCCTGAGTGTTCAGAATTATAAATTCTCCATGTCACTGTATATTATTGAGCCCAAGTAGCTCGCCGTGATCGTATAGTGGTTAGTACTCTGCGTTGTGGGCGCAGCAACCTCGGTTCGAATCCGAGTCACGGCATTGTGGTTGGCAATGTCACGGCAGTTGGGTTTCTCTTTTACAGAATTACCAAATGTACCAGTTGTTTTTGTAAAATGTCTATTAAAAACAGATCCTTTAAAATATTTAAACGATCTAACGACAAATTATTTAAACACACATGATTATAAGATGTAGCTATATTGTACCTACTGACATAAATTATCGTTCTTGAACCTATTTGCGGTGGGGGGAACGGAGCTCTCCCCCATGCCAATCAGAATGCAGTTGCAGTTGAGTGACCTGTGTTGTGGCTGTCTAGAGGGAATGCACAAATGTAGCTGTCTCGCAGCCCAATCCAGACGTCAATTGGAGACAGGTTTTCAGGCAAATAGAGCAGTAAGTGCAGAGAAATGCTCACTCTCTAAAAATGGCATTTATAAAATAGTAAAGTTAAATCCAAACTTACCAGTAAATAGGATTTATCAATAAATAAATAAAGCTTCTCCTCTCTGATATGGAATTACCCCCCAAAAAGTATAAGGGAATACCCAATGCTAACCTATGAGAGGGGCAGACCTCACAGTAGTGAAAGATGTAATAGACTGTTTGGTACTACCAGGACATGCAAACTACCACAGTACATGTCTTACCTTTTACTTACATAGCATGATGCCCCTAGGACTACCTAGGGCCTACCTTAGGGGTTAATTATATGTAATAAAATTGGAGTTTAAGGCTTGGCAAGTAGTTTTAAATGGCAAGTCGAAGTGGCAGTACACTGCAGCACAGGCACTGCAGTAGCAGGCTGGAGACAGGTTTGAAATGCTACTTCTTTGGGCGGCACAATCAGTCCCTGGGTATATGGTATAGCACTTTACAAGGGGCTTTCAAGCCAATTAAATCTGTCAGTCAGGTATACTCCAATTACACACATGATTAGGGAAGAAGCACGTGCACTTCAGCACTGATTAGTAGCGATAAAGTGATCAGAGTCCTAAGGCCAACAAAAAGATACAGCAAAATGCGTAGGTGAAAAGCAATAAGGTAGGGTTGAGGCCACCTTAAGAATGCAAGGTCTAACAAAAACAAACTAAGGATAACATGAGTAAAACATCAGGTTTCTCTACGGCATTTGGTGAGACAAGTGTGCCTTCTTTTATCTTCCATAAATGCAATCTTTCCCGGACCCCTTTATTATATAGCTCTTCAAGTAAAAAAGATAAAGCACTTACAAAGGAGCCTCAAATACTCAAAGATGGTAGACTTCTGTAATATGGGCCATAGACTAAAAGCAGCACGAAAACAGAGTGCAATAGGGTCCCAAAAACTTGAGTGCCACATGAGAGTATGCATGAAAGCCTATCCTTTTCCAAACTAGAGATATACTCATGCAATTTTTGTTTTTAGGAGAGAATGTGCCTGCTGAAAAATACATTATTTTAAAAAAGTGCATTGCAGAATACCAGGAATTTGCTGTGGGACACCTTGAAAACTTTCATACAGATTATTTGCACAAAACTTACAGTCAGTTGTTGTGGCCGAGTGGTTAAGGCGATGGACTAGAAATCCATTGTGGTCTCCCCGCGCAGGTTCGAATCCTGCCAACAACGAGAAACTTTTTAACATCGGCTACAATTTCAGAAGTTAACCTTTAGAATTTCTTCCATGTCAGTTTTATAAATAGGTGGCTTATTTTGGTGTCACTATTGCCCTTTCACATATTTATTATCGCTACCCCTTTCATATCTTTGCTATAACTCTCGTCCTACATTAGCGCTGGTGCAAACACTTCAAATTATTATACCCTGGCTCTCTCAGTCATACCATTCATGCACTTGAAACTTACTTTACCAATAAAAGAAGCAAATAGAAAAATAAAATAAAAGTGCTTGCTGGATTAGGCAAACACACTTCATAAAACTGCATTTTCTTTTCTATTCTCCCCGTGTTACAAGCTTAACTGCTCTCTGTGTAATTTCTCTTAGCCTGCTGTCCCAGGAAGAGAATTTTATCTACAGGCTCTTTCCGTGTTTTTTTCCTAGTCTTTCTTTCCCTTTTCTTAGATTTGTAACTGTTCCTTTATGTGCTCTATTTAGGCGCCATTAATCTCATTTGAGCTCCTTGTACCTGCTGCTGTTTTCCCCACACCTCATACTGCCTTTCCCTCTTTCTCTCTTTCTCTGAGGTTGGTGGCTACTTTCCAAAGCTTCTGATGCCCCAATGTTCCTTCATCTTGTTGTCAGACGTGAATTGGAAAAGCAACCAAATTAACAAGCCTTTACCACTCATAGATGGCAGAGGTTTATACTTTAATTCAATGAGCTAAGAAAAGCGTGTTGTGGGGCCCCTACGAGCCATGGTGCTTGCTTCATCATAATTGGGCGCGCAGTCATTAGCCACAGCTCTGATCATGGGTCACTGAGGTCAGTTTCAATAATTCCTCAAAAACCTAACCATGCAGTCCCCCCTAACTGTATAGTTATCTTGCTTTACTGCTGTTTGTGTGATTAGCTGGGAGGAGCTCACGGCAGCATCCTCCCTATAAAAGTATAGATGGACCGCTCCTTAATTTTTTCTTGCTTCACATACAGATGGCTTGAGGAGGTACAGGGGAGATGCAGGTCTAATAGACAGAATAGAAGATCTGCGCCAGGTGTGTTTCTCTGCATTGGTGTCCCATCACAGGCCAACAAGTGTATGTGTGATCTTTGACTTCTGGCAGTTCACAAGCAGGCAACCAGGAAACGGTTTCAGCCTATCAACCACTGAGGAGACAAAGCCTTTGTATAAGGAATGAGGAAGCAATGAACACATTCCGCCTATCACTGGAGTTCCCTGAGTGTTTCGAATTATAAATTCTCCATGTCACTGTATGTTATCGAGCCCAAGTAGCTCGCCGTGATCGTATAGTGGTTAGTACTCTGCGTTGTGGCTGCAGCAACCTCGGTTCGAATCCGAGTCACGGCATTGTGGTTGGCAATGTCACGGCAGTTGGGTTTTTCTTTTACAGAATTACCAAATGTACCAGTTGTTTTTGTAAAATGTCTATTAAAAACAGATCCTTTAAAATATTTAAACGATTTAACGACAAATTATTTAAACACACATGATTATAAGATGTAGCCTTATTTTTGTTTTTAGGAGAGAATGTGCCTGCTGAAAAAAACATTATTTTTAAAAAGTGCATTGCAGGATATCAGGAATTTGCTGTGGCACACCTTGAAAACTTTCATGCAGATTATTTGCACAAAACTTACAGTCAGTTGTTGTGGCCGAGTGGTTAAGGCGATGGACTAGAAATCCATTGGGTTCTCCCGCGCAGGTTCAAATCCTGCCAACAACGAGAAACTTTTTAACATCGGCTACAATTTCAGAAGTTAACCTTTAGAATTTCTTCCATGTCAGTTTTATAAATAGGTGGCTTATTTTGGTGTCACTATTGCCCTTTCACATATTTATTATCGCTACCCCTTTCATATCTTTGCTATAACTCTCGTCCTACATTAGCGCTGGTGCAAACACTTCAAATTATTATACCCTTGCTCTCTCAGTCATACCATTCATGCACTTGAAACTTACTTTACCAATAAAAGAGGCAAATAGAAAAATAAAACAAAAGTGCTTGCTGGATTAGGCAAACACACTTCATAAAACTGCATTTTCTTTTCTATTCTCCCCGTGTTACAAGCTTAACTGCTCCCTGTGTAATTTCTCTTAGCCTGCTGTCCCAGAAAGAGAATTTTATCTACAGGCTCTTTCCGTGTTTTTTTCCTAGTCTTTCTTTCCCTTTTCTTAGATTTGTAACTGTTCCTTTACGTGCTCTATTTAGGCGCCATTAATCTCATTTGAGCTCCTTGTACCTGCTGCTGTTTTCTCCACACCTCATACTGCCTTTTCCCTCTTTCTCTCTTTCTCTGAGGTTGGTGGCTACTTTCCAAAGCTTCTGATGCCCCAATGTTCCTTCATCTTGTTGTCAGACGTGAATTGGAAAAGCAACCAAATTAACAAGCCTTTACCACTCATACATGGCAGAGGTTTATACTTTAATTCAATGAGCTAAGAAAAGCGTGTTGTGGGGCCCCTACGAGCCATGGTGCTTGCTTCATCATAATTGGGCACGCAGTCATTAGCCACAGCTCTGATCATGGGTCACTGAGGTCAGTTTCAATAATTCCTCAAAAACCTATCCATGCAGTCCCCCCTAACTGTGTAGTTATCTTGCTTTACTGCTGTTTGTGTGATTAGCTGGGAGGAGCTCACGGCAGCATCCTCCCTATAAAAGTGTAGATGGACCGCTCCTTAACTTTTTCTTGCTTCACATACAGATGGCTTGAGGAGGTACAGGGGAGATGCAGGTCTAATAGACAGAATAGAAGATCTGCGCCAGGTGTGTTTCTCTGCATTGGTGTCCCATCACAGGCCCACAAGTGTATGTGTGATCTTTGACTTCTGGCAGTTCACAAGCAGGCGGCCAGGAAACGGTTTCAGCCTATCAACCACTGAGGAGACAAAGCCTTTGTATAAGGAATGAGGAAGCAATGAACACATTCAGCCTATCACAGGAGTTCCCTGAGTGTTTCGAATTATAAATTCTCCATGTCACTGTATGTTATTGAGCCCAAGTAGCTCGCCGTGATCGTATAGTGGTTAGTACTCTGCGTTGTGGCCGCAGCAACCTCGGTTCGAATCCGAGTCTCAGCATTGTGGTTGGCAATGTCACGGCAGTTGGGTTTTTCTTTTACAGAATTACCAAATGTACCAGTTGTTTTTGTAAAATGTCTATTAAAAACAGATCCTTTAAAATATTTAAACGATCTAACGACAAATTATTTAAACACACATGATTATAAGATGTAGCCTTATTTTTGTTTTTAGGAGAGAATGTGCCTGCTGAAAAAAACATTATTTTTAAAAAGTGCATTGCAGGATATCAGGAATTTTCTGTGGGACACCTTGACAACTTTCATACAGATTATTTGCACAAAACTTGCAGTCAGTTGTTGTGGCCGAGTGGTTAAGGCGATGGACTAGAAATCCATTGGGGTCCCCCCGCGCAGGTTCGAATCCTGCCAACAACGAGAAACTTTTTAACATCGGCTACAATTTCAGAAGCTAACCTTTAGAATTTCTTCCATGTCAGTTTTATAAATAGGTGGCTTATTTTGGTGTCACTATTGCCCTTTCACATATTTATTATCGCTACCCCTTTCATATCTTTGCTATAACTCTCGTCCTACATTAGCGCTGGTGCAAACACTTCAAATTATTATACCCTGGCTCTCTCAGTCATACCATTCATGCACTTGAAACTTACTTTACCAATAAAAGAAGCAAATAGAAAAATAAAATAAAAGTGCTTGCTGGATTAGGCAAACACACTTCATAAAACTGCATTTTCTTTTCTATTCTCCCCGTGTTACAAGCTTAACTGCTCCCTGTGTAATTTCTCTTAGCCTGCTGTCCCAGGAAGAGAATTTTATCTACAGGCTCTTTCCGTGTTTTTTTCCTAGTCTTTCTTTCCCTTTTCTTAGATTTGTAACTGTTCCTTTATGTGCTCTATTTAGGCGCCATTAATCTCATTTGAGCTCCTTGTACCTGCTGCTGTTTTCCCCACACCTCATACTGCCTTTCCCTCTTTCTCTCTTTCTCTGAGGTTGGTGGCTACTTTCCAAAGCTTCTGATGCCCCAATGTTCCTTCATCTTGTTGTCAGACGTGAATTGGAAAAGCAACCAAATTAACAAGCCTTTACCACTCATAGATGGCAGAGGTTTATACTTTAATTCAATGAGCTAAGAAAAGCGTGTTGTGGGGCCCCTACGAGCCATGGTGCTTGCTTCATCATAATTGGGCGCGCAGTCATTAGCCACAGCTCTGATCATGGGTCACTGAGGTCAGTTTCAATAATTCCTCAAAAACCTAACCATGCAGTCCCCCCTAACTGTATAGTTATCTTGCTTTACTGCTGTTTGTGTGATTAGCTGGGAGGAGCTCACGGCAGCATCCTCCCTATAAAAGTATAGATGGACCGCTCCTTAATTTTTTCTTGCTTCACATACAGATGGCTTGAGGAGGTACAGGGGAGATGCAGGTCTAATAGACAGAATAGAAGATCTGCGCCAGGTGTGTTTCTCTGCATTGGTGTCCCATCACAGGCCAACAAGTGTATGTGTGATCTTTGACTTCTGGCAGTTCACAAGCAGGCAACCAGGAAACGGTTTCAGCCTATCAACCACTGAGGAGACAAAGCCTTTGTATAAGGAATGAGGAAGCAATGAACACATTCCGCCTATCACTGGAGTTCCCTGAGTGTTTCGAATTATAAATTCTCCATGTCACTGTATGTTATCGAGCCCAAGTAGCTCGCCGTGATCGTATAGTGGTTAGTACTCTGCGTTGTGGCTGCAGCAACCTCGGTTCGAATCCGAGTCACGGCATTGTGGTTGGCAATGTCACGGCAGTTGGGTTTTTCTTTTACAGAATTACCAAATGTACCAGTTGTTTTTGTAAAATGTCTATTAAAAACAGATCCTTTAAAATATTTAAACGATTTAACGACAAATTATTTAAACACACATGATTATAAGATGTAGCCTTATTTTTGTTTTTAGGAGAGAATGTGCCTGCTGAAAAAAACATTATTTTTAAAAAGTGCATTGCAGGATATCAGGAATTTGCTGTGGCACACCTTGAAAACTTTCATGCAGATTATTTGCACAAAACTTACAGTCAGTTGTTGTGGCCGAGTGGTTAAGGCGATGGACTAGAAGTCCATTGGGTTCTCCCGCGCAGGTTCAAATCCTGCCAACAACGAGAAACTTTTTAACATCGGCTACAATTTCAGAAGTTAACCTTTAGAATTTCTTCCATGTCAGTTTTATAAATAGGTGGCTTATTTTGGTGTCACTATTGCCCTTTCACATATTTATTATCGCTACCCCTTTCATATCTTTGCTATAACTCTCGTCCTACATTAGCGCTGGTGCAAACACTTCAAATTATTATACCCTGGCTCTCTCAGTCATACCATTCATGCACTTGAAACTTACTTTACCAATAAAAGAAGCAAATAGAAAAATAAAACAAAAGTGCTTGCTGGATTAGGCAAACACACTTCATAAAACTGCATTTTCTTTTCTATTCTCCCCGTGTTACAAGCTTAACTGCTCCCTGTGTAATTTCTCTTAGCCTGCTGTCCCAGAAAGAGAATTTTATCTACAGGCTCTTTCCGTGTTTTTTTCCTAGTCTTTCTTTCCCTTTTCTTAGATTTGTAACTGTTCCTTTACGTGCTCTATTTAGGCGCCATTAATCTCATTTGAGCTCCTTGTACCTGCTGCTGTTTTCTCCACACCTCATACTGCCTTTTCTCTCTTTCTCTGAGGTTGGTGGCTACTTTCCAAAGCTTCTGATGCCCCAATGTTCCTTCATCTTGTTGTCAGACGTGAATTGGAAAAGCAACCAAATTAACAAGCCTTTACCACTCATACATGGCAGAGGTTTATACTTTAATTCAATGAGCTAAGAAAAGCGTGTTGTGGGGCCCCTACGAGCCATGGTGCTTGCTTCATCATAATTGGGCACGCAGTCATTAGCCACAGCTCTGATCATGGGTCACTGAGGTCAGTTTCAATAATTCCTCAAAAACCTATCCATGCAGTCCCCCCTAACTGTGTAGTTATCTTGCTTTACTGCTGTTTGTGTGATTAGCTGGGAGGAGCTCACGGCAGCATCCTCCCTATAAAAGTGTAGATGGACCGCTCCTTAACTTTTTCTTGCTTCACATACAGATGGCTTGAGGAGGTACAGGGGAGATGCAGGTCTAATAGACAGAATAGAAGATCTGCGCCAGGTGTGTTTCTCTGCATTGGTGTCCCATCACAGGCCCACAAGTGTATGTGTGATCTTTGACTTCTGGCAGTTCACAAGCAGGCGGCCAGGAAACGGTTTCAGCCTATCAACCACTGAGGAGACAAAGCCTTTGTATAAGGAATGAGGAAGCAATGAACACATTCAGCCTATCACAGGAGTTCCCTGAGTGTTTCGAATTATAAATTCTCCATGTCACTGTATGTTATTGAGCCCAAGTAGCTCGCCGTGATCGTATAGTGGTTAGTACTCTGCGTTGTGGCCGCAGCAACCTCGGTTCGAATCCGAGTCTCAGCATTGTGGTTGGCAATGTCACGGCAGTTGGGTTTTTCTTTTACAGAATTACCAAATGTACCAGTTGTTTTTGTAAAATGTCTATTAAAAACAGATCCTTTAAAATATTTAAACGATCTAACGACAAATTATTTAAACACACATGATTATAAGATGTAGCTATATTGTACCTACTGACATAAATTATCGTTCTTGAACCTATTTGCGGTGGGGGAATGGAGCTCTCCCCCATGCCAATCAGAATGCAGATGAATGCAGTTGCAGTTGAGTGACCTGTATTGTGGCTGTCTAGAGGGAATGCACAAATGTAGCTGTCTCGCAGCCCAATCCAGACGTCAATTGGAGACAGGTTTTCAGGCAAATAGAGCAGTAAGTGCAGAGAAATGCTCACTCTCTAAAAATGGCATTTATAAAGTAGTAAAGTTAAATCCAACCTCACCAGTAAATAGGATTTATCAATAAATAAATAAAGCTTCTCCTCTCTGATATGGAATTACCCCCCAAAAAGTATAAGGGAATACCCAATGCTAACCTACGAGAGGGGCAGACCTCACAGTAGTGAAAAATGTAATAGACTGTTTTGTACTACCAGGACATGCAAACTACCACAGTACATGTCTTACCTTTTACTTACATAGCATGATGCCCCTAGGACTACCTAGGGCCTACCTTTTGGTTAATTATATGTAATAAAATTGGAGTTTAAGGCTTGGCAAGTAGTTTTAAATGGCAAGTCGAAGTGGCAGTACACTGCAGCACAGGCACTGCAGTAGCAGGCTTGAGACAGGTTTGAAATGATACTTTTTTGGGCGGCACAATCAGTTCCTGGGTATATGGTATACCACTTTACAAGGGGCTTTCAAGTCAATGAAATCTGTCAGTCAGGTATACTCCAATTACACACATGATTAGGGAAGAAGCACGTACACTTCAGCACTGATTAGTAGCAATAAAGTGATCAGAGTCCTAAGGCCAACAAAAAGATACAGCAAAATGCGTAGGTGAAAAGCAATAAGGTAGGGTTGAGGCCACCTTAAGAATGCAAGGTCTAACAAAAACAAACTAAGGATAACATGAGTTAAAACATCAGGTTTCTCTACGGCATTTGGTGAGACAAGTGTGCCTTCTTTTATCTTCCATAAATGCAATCTTTCCCTGACCCCTTTATTATATAGCTCTTCAAGTAAAAAAGATAAAGCACTTACAAAGGAGCCTCAAATACTCAAAGATGGTAGACTTCTGTAATATGGGCCATAGACTAAAAGCAGCACGAAAACAGAGTGCAATAGGGTCCCAAAAACTTGAGTGCCACATGAGAGTATGCATGAAAGCCTATCCTTTTCCAAACTAGAGATATACTCATGCAATTTTTGTTTTTAGGAGAGAATGTGCCCGCTGAAAAATACATTATTTTAAAAAAGTGCATTGCAGAATGCCAGGAATTTGCTGTGGGACACCTTGAAAACTTCGATACAGATTATTTGCACAAAACTTACAGTCAGTTGTTGTGGCCGAGTGGTTAAGGCGATGGACTAGAAATCCATTGGGGTCTCCCCGCGCAGGTTCGAATCCTGCCAACAACGAGAAACTTTTTAACATCGGCTACAATTTCAGAAGTTAACCTTTAGAATTTCTTCCATGTCAGTTTTATAAATAGGTGGCTTATTTTGGTGTCACTATTGCCCTTTCACATATTTATTATCGCTACCCCTTTCATATCTTTGCTATAACTCTCGTCCTACATTAGCGCTGGTGCAAACACTTCAAATTATTATACCCTGGCTCTCTCAGTCATACCATTCATGCACTTGAAACTTACTTTACCAATAAAAGAAGCAAATAGAAAAATAAAATAAAAGTGCTTGCTGGATTAGGCAAACACACTTCATAAAACTGCATTTTCTTTTCTATTCTCCCCGTGTTACAAGCTTAACTGCTCCCTGTGTAATTTCTCTTAGCCTGCTGTCCCAGGAAGAGAATTTTATCTACAGGCTCTTTCCGTGTTTTTTTCCTCGTCTTTCTTTCCCTTTTCTTAGATTTGTAACTGTTCCTTTATGTGCTCTATTTAGGCGCCATTAATCTCCTTTGAGCTCCTTGTACCTGCTGCTGTTTTCTCCACACCTCATACTGCCTTTTCCCTCTTTCTCTCTTTCTCTGAGGTTGGTGGCTACTTTCCAAAGCTTCTGATGCCCCAATGTTCCTTCATCTTGTTGTCAGACGTGAATTGGAAAAGCAACCAAATTAACAAGCCTTTACCACTCATACATGGCAGAGGTTTATACTTTAATTCAATGAGCTAAGAAAAGCGTGTTGTGGGGCCCCTACGAGCCATGGTGCTTGCTTCATCATAATTAGGCACGCAGTCATTAGCCACAGCTCTGATCATGGGTCACTGAGGTCATTTTCAATAATTCCTCAAAAACCTAACCGTGCAGTCCCCCCTAACTGTATAGTTATCTTGCTTTACTGCTGTTTGTGTGATTAGCTGGGAGGAGCTCACGGCAGCATCCTCCCTATAAAAGTATAGATGGACCGCTCCTTAACTTTTTCTTGCTTCACATACAGATGGCTTGAGGAGGTACAGGGGAGATGCAGGTCTAATAGACAGAATAGAAGATCTGCGCCAGGTGTGTTTCTCTGCATTGGTGTCCCATCACAGGCCAACAAGTGTATGTGTGATCTTTGACTTCTGGCAGTTCACAAGCAGGCAACCAGGAAACGGTTTCAGCCTATCAACCACTGAGGAGACAAAGCCTTTGTATAAGGAATGAGGAAGCAATGACCACATTCAGCCTATCACTGGAGTTCCCTGAGTGTTTCGAATTATAAATTCTCCATGTCACTGTATGTTATTGAGCCCAAGTAGCTCGCCGTGATCGTATAGTGGTTAGTACTCTGCGTTGTGGCTGCAGCAACCTCGGTTCGAATCTGAGTCACGGCATTGTGGTTGGCAATGTCACAGCAGTTGGGTTTTTCTTTTACAGAATTACCAAATGTACCAGTTGTTTTTGTAAAATGTCTATTAAAAACAGATCCTTTAAAATATTTAAACGATTTAACGACAAATTATTTAAACACACATGATTATAAGATGTAGCCTTATTTTTGTTTTTAGGAGAGAATGTGCCTGCTGAAAAAAACATTATTTTTAAAAAGTGCATTGCAGGATATCAGGAATTTGCTGTGGCACACCTTGAAAACTTTCATGCAGATTATTTGCACAAAACTTACAGTCAGTTGTTGTGGCCGAGTGGTTAAGGCGATGGACTAGAAATCCATTGGGGTCTCCCCGCGCAGGTTCGAATCCTGCCAACAACGAGAAACTTTTTAACATCGGCTACAATTTCAGAAGTTAACCTTTAGAATTTCTTCCATGTCAGTTTTATAAATAGGTGGCTTATTTTGGTGTCACTATTGCCCTTTCACATATTTATTATCGCTACCCCTTTCATATCTTTGCTATAACTCTCGTCCTACATTAGCGCTGGTGCAAACACTTCAAATTATTATACCCTGGCTCTCTCAGTCATACCATTCATGCACTTGAAACTTACTTTACCAATAAAAGAAGCAAATAGAAAAATAAAACAAAAGTGCTTGTTGGATTAGGCAAACACACTTCATAAAACTGCATTTTCTTTTCTATTCTCCCCGTGTTACAAGCTTAACTGCTCCCTGTGTAATTTCTCTTAGCCTGCTGTCCTAGGAAGAGAATTTTATCTACAGGCTCTTTCCGTGTTTTTTTCCTAGTCTTTCTTTCCCTTTTCTTAGATTTGTAACTGTTCCTTTACGTGCTCTATTTAGGCGCCATTAATCTCATTTGAGCTCCTTGTACCTGCTGCTGTTTTCTCCACACCTCATACTGCCTTTTCCCTCTTTCTCTCTTTCTCTGAGGTTGGTGGCTACTTTCCAAAGCTTCTGATGCCCCAATGTTCCTTCATCTTGTTGTCAGACGTGAACTGGAAAAGCAACCAAATTAACATGCCTTTACCACTCATACATGGCAGAGGTTTATACTTTAATTCAATGAGCTAAGAAAAGCGTGTTGTGGGGCCCCTACGAGCCATGGTGCTTGCTTCATCATAATTGGGCACGCAGTCATTAGCCACAGCTCTGATCATGGGTCACTGAGGTCAGTTTCAATAATTCCTCAAAAACCTATCCATGCAGTCCCCCCTAACTGTGTAGTTATCTTGCTTTACTGCTGTTTGTATGATTAGCTGGGAGGAGCTCACGGCAGCATCCTCCCTATAAAAGTGTAGATGGACCGCTCCTTAACTTTTTCTTGCTTCACTTACAGATGGCTTGAGGAGGTACAGGGGAGATGCAGGTCTAATAGACAGAATAGAAGATCTGCGCCAGGTGTGTTTCTCTGCATTGGTGTCCCATCACAGGCCCACAAGTGTATGTGTGATCTTTGACTTCTGGCAGTTCACAAGCAGGCGGCCAGGAAATGGTTTCAGCCTATCAACCACTGAGGAGACAAAGCCTTTGTATAAGCAATGAGGAAGCAATGAACACATTCAGCCTATCACAGGAGTTCCCTGAGTGTTCCGAATTATAAATTCTCCATGTCACTGTATGTTATTGAGCCCAAGTAGCTTGCCGTGATTGTATAGTGGTTAGTACTCTGCGTTGTGGCCGCAGCAACCTCGGTTCGAATCCGAGTCACGGCATTGTGGTTGGCAATGTCACGGCAGTTGGGTTTTTCTTTTACAGAATTACCAAATGTACCAGTTGTTTTTGTAAAATGTCTATTAAAAACAGATCCTTTAAAATATTTAAACGATCTAACGACAAATTATTTAAACACACATGATTATAAGATGTAGCCTTATTTTTGTTTTTAGGAGAGAATGTGCCTGCTGAAAAAAACATTATTTTTAAAAAGTGCATTGCAGGATATCAGGAATTTGCTGTGGCACACCTTGAAAACTTTCATGCAGATTATTTGCACAAAACTTACAGTCAGTTGTTGTGGCCGAGTGGTTAAGGCGATGGACTAGAAATCCATTGGGGTCTCCCCGCGCAGGTTTGAATCTTGCCAACAACGAGAAACTTTTTAACATCGGCTACAATTTCAGAAGCTAACCTTTAGAATTTCTTCCATGTCAGTTTTATAAATAGGTGGCTTATTTTGGTGTCACTATTGCCCTTTCACATATTTATTATCGCTACCCCTTTCATATCTTTGCTATAACTCTCGTCCTACATTAGCGCTGGTGCAAACACTTCAAATTATTATACCCTGGCTCTCTCAGTCATACCATTCATGCACTTGAAACTTACTTCACCAATAAAAGAAGCAAATAGAAAAATAAAACAAAAGTGCTTGCTGGATTAGGCAAACACACTTCATAAAACTGCATTTTCTTTTCTATTCTCCCCGTGTTACAAGCTTAACTGCTCCCTGTGTAATTTCTCTTAGCCTGCTGTCCCAGGAAGAGAATTTTATCTACAGGCTCTTTCCGTGTTTTTTTCCTAGTCTTTCTTTCCTTTTTCATAGATTTGTAGCTGTTCCTTTACGTGCTCTATTTAGGCGCCATTAATCTCATTTGAGCTCCTTGTACCTGCTGCTGTTTTCTCCACACCTCATACTGCCTTTTCCCTCTTTCTCTCTTTCTCTGAGGTTGGTGGCTACTTTCCAAAGCTTCTGATGCCCCAATGTTCCTTCATCTTGTTGTCAGACGTGAATTGGAAAAGCAACCAAATTAACAAGCCTTTACCACTCATATAGGGCAGAGGTTTATACTTTAATTGAGCTAAGAAAAGCGTGTTGTGGGGCCCCTACGAGCCATGGTGCTTGCTTCATCATAATTAGGCATGCAGTCTTTAGCCACAGCTCTGATCATGGGTCACTGAGGTCAGTTTCAATAATTCCTCAAAAACCTAACCATGCAGTCCCCCCTAACTGTGTAGTTATCTTGCTTTACTGCTGTTTGTGTGATTAGCTGGGAGGAGCTCATGGCAGCATCCTCCCTATAAAAGTGTAGATGGACCGCTCCTTAACTCTTTCTTGCTTCACATACAGATGGCTTGAGGAGGTACAGGGGAGATGCAGGTCTACTAGACAGTATAGAAGATCTGCGCCAGGTGTGTTTCTCTGCATTGGTATCCTATCACAGGCCCACAAGTGTATGTGTGATCTTTGACTCCTGGCAGTTCACAAGCAGGCGGCCAGGAAACAGTTTCAGCCTATCAACCACTGAGGAGACAAAGCCTTTGTATAAGGAATGAGGAAGCAATTAACACATTCAGCCTATCACAGGAGTTCCCTGAGTGTACCGAATTATAAATTCTCCATGTCACTGTATGTTATTGAGCCCAAGTAGCTCGCCGTGATCGTATAGTGGTTAGTACTCTGCGTTGTGGCCGCAGCAACCTCGGTTCGAATCCGAGTCACGGCATTGTGGTTGGCAATGTCACGGCAGTTGGGTTTTTCTTTTACAGAATTACAAAATGTACCAGTTGTTTTTGTAAAATGTCTATTAAAAACAGATCCTTTAAAATATTTAAACGATCTAACGACAAATTATTTTAACACACATGATTATAAGATGTAGCTATATTGTACCTACTGACATAAATTATCGTTCTTGAACCTATTTGCGGTGGGGGAATGGAGCTCTCCCCCATGCCAATCAGAATGCAGATGAATGCAGTTGCAGTTGAGTGACCTGTATTGTGGCTGTCTAGAGGGAATGCACAAATGTAGCTGTCTCGCAGCCCAATCCAGACATCAATTGGAGACAGGTTTTCAGGCAAATAGAGCAGTAAGTGCAGAGAAATGCTCACTCTCTAAAAATGGCATTTATAAAGTAGTAAAGTTAAATCCAACCTCACCAGTAAATAGGATTTATCAATAAATAAATAAAGCTTCTCCTCTCTGATATGGAATTACCCCCCAAAAAGTATAAGGGAATACCCAATGCTAACCTACGAGAGGGGCAGACCTCACAGTAGTGAAAAATGTAATAGACTGTTTTGTACTACCAGGACATGCAAACTACCACAGTACATGTCTTACCTTTTACTTACATAGCATGATGCCCCTAGGACTACCTAGGGCCTACCTTTTGGTTAATTATATGTAATAAAATTGGAGTTTAAGGCTTGGCAAGTAGTTTTAAATGGCAAGTCGAAGTGGCAGTACACTGCAGCACAGGCACTGCAGTAGCAGGCTTGAGACAGGTTTGAAATGATACTTTTTTGGGCGGCACAATCAGTTCCTGGGTATATGGTATACCACTTTACAAGGGGCTTTCAAGTCAATGAAATCTGTCAGTCAGGTATACTCCAATTACACACATGATTTGGGAAGAAGCACGTTCACTTCAGCACTGATTAGTAGCAATAAAGTGATCAGAGTCCTAAGGCCAACAAAAAGATACAGCAAAATGCGTAGGTGAAAAGCAATAAGGTAGGGTTGAGGCCAACTTAAGAATGCAAGGTCTAACAAAAACAAACTAAGGATAACATGAGTAAAACATCAGGTTTCTCTACGGCATTTGGTGAGACAAGTGTGCCTTCTTTTATGTTCCATAAATGCAATCTTTCCCTGACCCCTTTATTATATAGCTCTTCAAGTAAAAAAGATAAAGCACTTACAAAGGAGCCTCAAATACTCAAAGATGGTAGACTTCTGTAATATGGGCCATAGACTAAAAGCAGCACGAAAACAGAGTGCAATAGGGTCCCAAAAACTTGAGTGCCACATGAGAGTATGCATGAAAGCCTATCCTTTTCCAAACTAGAGATATACTCATGCAATTTTTGTTTTTAGGAGAGAATGTGCCTGCTGAAAAATACATTATTTTAAAAAAGTGCATAGCAGAATACCAGGAATTTGCTGTGGGACACCTTGAAAACTTTCATACAGATTATTTGCACAAAACTTACAGTCAGTTGTTGTGGCCGAGTGGTTAAGGTGATGGACTAGAAATCCATTGTGGTCTCCCCGCGCAGGTTTGAATCCTGCCAACAACGAGAAACTTTTTAACCTCGGCTACAATTTCAGAAGTTAACCTTTAGAATTTCTTCCATGTCAGTTTTATAAATAGGTGGCTTATTTTGGTGTCACTATTGCCCTTTCACATATTTATTATCGCTACCCCTTTCATATCTTTGCTATAACTCTCGTCCTACATTAGCGCTGGTGCAAACACTTCAAATTATTATACCCTGGCTCTCTCAGTCATACCATTCATGCATTTGAAACTTACTTTACCAATAAAAGAAGCAAATAGAAAAATAAAATAAAAGTGCTTGCTGGATTAGGCAAACACACTTCATAAAACTGCATTTTCTTTTCTATTCTCCCCGTGTTACAAGCTTAACTGCTCCCTGTGTAATTTCTCTTAGCCTGCTGTCCCAGGAAGAGAATTTTATCTACAGGCTCTTTCCGTGTTTTTTTCCTAGTCTTTCTTTCCCTTTTCTTAGATTTGTAACTGTTCCTTTATGTGCTCTATTTAGGCGCCATTAATCTCATTTGAGCTCCTTGTACCTGCTGCTGTTTTCTCCACACCTCATACTGCCTTTTCCCTCTTTCTCTCTTTCTCTGAGGTTGGTGGCTACTTTCCAAAGCTTCTGATGCCCCAATGTTCCTTCATCTTGTTGTCAGACGTGAATTGGAAAAGCAACCAAATTAACAAGCCTTTACCACTCATAGATGGCAGAGGTTTATACTTTAATTCAATGAGCTAAGAAAAGCGTGTTGTGGGGCCCCTATGAGCCATGGTGCTTGCTTCATCATAATTGGGCGCGCACTCATTAGCCACAGCTCTGATCATGGGTCACTGAGGTCAGTTTCAATAATTCCTCAAAAACCTAACCATGCAGTCCCCCCTAACTGTATAGTTATCTTGCTTTACTGCTGTTTGTGTGATTAGCTGGGAGGAGCTCACGGCAGCATCCTACCTATAAAAGTATAGATGGACCGCTCCTTAATTTTTTCTTGCTTCACATACAGATGGCTTGAGGAGGTACAGGGGAGATGCAGGTCTAATAGACAGAATAGAAGATCTGCGCCAGGTGTGTTTCTCTGCATTGGTGTCCCATCACAGGCCCACAAGTGTATGTGTGATCTTTGACTTCTGGCAGTTCACAAGCAGGCGGCCAGGAAATGGTTTCAGCCTATCAACCACTGAGGAGACAAAGCCTTTGTATAAGCAATGAGGAAGCAATGAACACATTCAGCCTATCACAGGAGTTCCCTGAGTGTTCCGAATTATAAATTCTCCATGTCACTGTATGTTATTGAGCCCAAGTAGCTTGCCGTGATCGTATAGTGGTTAGTACTCTGCGTTGTGGCCGCAGCAACCTCGGTTCGAATCCGAGTCACGGCATTGTGGTTGGCAATGTCACGGCAGTTGGGTTTTTCTTTTACAGAATTACCAAATGTACCAGTTGTTTTTGTAAAATGTCTATTAAAAACAGATCCTTTAAAATATTTAAACGATCTAACGACAAATTATTTTAACACACATGATTATAAGATGTAGCTATATTGTACCTACTGACATACATTATCGTTCTTGAACCTATTTGCGGTGGGGGAATGGAGCTCTCCCCCATGCCAATCAGAATGCAGATGAATGCAGTTGCAGTTGAGTGACCTGTATTGTGGCTGTCTAGAGGGAATGCACAAATGTAGCTGTCTCGCAGCCCAATCCAGACGTCAATTGGAGACAGGTTTTCAGGCAAATAGAGCAGTAAGTGCAGAGAAATGCTCACTCTCTAAAAATGGCATTTATAAAGTAGTAAAGTTAAATCCAACCTCACCAGTAAATAGGATTTATCAATAAATAAATAAAGCTTCTCCTCTCTGATATGGAATTACCCCCCAAAAAGTATAAGGGAATACCCAATGCTAACCTACGAGAGGGGCAGACCTCACAGTAGTGAAAAATGTAATAGACTGTTTTGTACTACCAGGACATGCAAACTACCACAGTACATGTCTTACCTTTTACTTACATAGCATGATGCCCCTAGGACTACCTAGGGCCTACCTTTTGGTTAATTATATGTAATAAAATTGGAGTTTAAGGCTTGGCAAGTAGTTTTAAATGGCAAGTCGAAGTGGCAGTACACTGCAGCACAGGCCCTGCAGTAGCAGGCTTGAGACAGGTTTGAAATGATACTTTTTTGGGCGGCACAATCAGTTCCTGGGTATATGGTATACCACTTTACAAGGGGCTTTCAAGTCAATGAAATCTGTCAGTCAGGTATGCTCCAATTACACACATGATTAGGGAAGAAACACGTTCACTTCAGCACTGATTAGTAGCAATAAAGTGATCAGAGTCCTAAGGCCCACAAAAAGATACAGCAAAATGCGTAGGTGAAAAGCAATAAGGTAGGGTTGAGGCCAACTTAAGAATGCAAGGTCTAACAAAAACAAACTAAGGATAACATGAGTAAAACATCAGGTTTCTCTACGGCATTTGGTGAGACAAGTGTGCCTTCTTTTATGTTCCATAAATGCAATCTTTCCCTGACCCCTTTATTATATAGCTCTTCAAGTAAAAAAGATAAAGCACTTACAAAGGAGCCTCAAATACTCAAAGATGGTAGACTTCTGTAATATGGGCCATAGACTAAAAGCAGCACGAAAACAGAGTGCAATAGGGTCCCAAAAACTTGAGTGCCACATGAGAGTATGCATGAAAGCCTATCCTTTTCCAAACTAGAGATATACTCATGCAATTTTTGTTTTTAGGAGAGAATGTGCCTGCTGAAAAATACATTATTTTAAAAAAGTGCATAGCAGAATACCAGGAATTTGCTGTGGGACACCTTGAAAACTTTCATGCAGATTATTTGCACAAAACTTACAGTCAGTTGTTGTGGCTGAGTGGTTAAGGGGATGGACTAGAAATCCATTGGGGTCTCCCCACGCAGGTTCGAATCCTGCCAACAACGAGAAACTTTTTAACATAGGCTACAATTTCAGAAGCTAACCTTTAGAATTTCTTCCATGTCAGTTTTATAAATAGGTGGCTTATTTTGGTGTCACTATTGCCCTTTCACATATTCATTATCGCTACCCCTTTCATATCTTTGCTATAACTCTCGTCCTACATTAGCGCTGGTGCAAACACTTCAAATTATTATACCCTGGCTCTCTCAGTCATACCATTCATGCACTTGAAACTTACTTTACCAATAAAAGAAGCAAATAGAAAAATAAAACAAAAGTGCTTGCTGGATTAGGCAACACACTTCATAAAACTGCATTTTCTTTTCTATTCTCCCCGTGTTACAAGCTTAACTGCTCCCTGTGTAATTTCTCTTAGCCTGCTGTCCCAGGAAGAGAATTTTATCTACAGGCTCTTTCCGTGTTTTTTTCCTAGTCTTTCTTTCCTTTTTCTTAGATTTGTAACTGTTCCTTTACGTGCTCTATTTAGGCGCCATTAATCTCATTTGAGCTCTGTAGGAAGGTAGATCCCTGACTATGGTTGCCCCCAACTTTTTGCCTGGTGTTTTGCTGGTTTTCTGACTTAGTTGACCTGGGACCCTGCTATTCAGGGCCCCAGGCCTACTGCTCTCTCTGTAAAATGGATTCCATGTACCTTAGGTACATATCTAAATTGGATACTGAGTCACCTTATCAGTCCCTGTACAGTGTACCTTAGGTACCCAGGGCATAGGTGTACCCAGGGCCTACCAGGGGCTGCAGCATGTATTATGCCACCCCTGGCTGGCCATCCAAATCTGACACAACTGGCTGCTTGACAGCTGGGGCAAGGTGGTGTAATCACCCTTTGCTTTAGATATAGTATACCTATATCTAACCCTAAAATGGACACACAGATCTCCTATCAGTCACTCCTATGGCAGGCCTTAACAATCCTGAAGGCAGAGTGCTTGGAATCGTGTGAGATGGTGCTCTGGCATGAGCTGAGCCTGTCTGCGGCTTTCGGGATCTATCCCTTAGCCGTTTCCATGATATCGCATACCATATACTCTTAAGTGCATTATAATCCTCGCGGTTATATGCCAACTCTGGTATCGCTTTATTAAAACATGTCGAGTAAGGTGTCATACGAATTGGAATACTAACCCCTCGCCAATTCTGGCGACGGGGTTAGCATTCCACCCTTCTAGAGGGACACGACATGTATGTAACCCCTAACCCCGGTTAAAGTCAAACAGAGCCTCAGCTCCACAAAATGGATGCTGCCACCGAGACACAAGTCTGCCCTCCTGCTGCTGGGAGTCCTCCCAGAGCAGGAGATAAGGACAAAGGGTTTCCTGCCAGGGGCGGTGCCAGCACCGTCCCAGACAGGGTTTTGTGTATTGTAGGTAGGCAGGGCTTTAGAGGAAGGTGACTGCACGTGGCACCCCGGTGCTCACTGTGCATAGGCTGGCTGGAACCAGTTCCAGGGTCACTCCAGACCCTGTGCTGGGGAAAAGCCCGCCAAGGAAGTGGGTGTAACCACCCCCCTCCTAGTCCCACCCCTAGGGCAGGACTTAGTCGCGTGCCAGCCCCTTTTTACAGGATAAAGGTAGGAACTGGCCCCCTTCCAAATCAGATCATCTTTGAATCCTGAAACTACTTTCCACGAAAGGAACTCAAGACTTCTTCCTAAGATTTCTCCCTTGTGACTAAGGAGTAGTCACCCTGCATCCGCAGGCACCATCTTAAGAACACTGCGGTCTGCTGCAAGTCTCTCCTCCGGATCAAGACTGCCCAGCTCGACGAGAAACGGCTTCCCTGGCACCTCTGACCTCTACCTACATCATCAGTCACGCTGAGATTCGTGGGTGTGACGAGACCTCGAGGGACCGGCCATCTTCAAGACTGCACGACTTCTGCACAGCAAGCCCGCCGAGTAATTTCCTGGTGAGTGCTTTGGGGTCCGAGAAGCCCCGACCCTGAGCAGCTCCAGCACCGAAGAGTAGCCCCCCAGCATCTCCACGATCGGCGTGGGGCCCTTCTGCTTTTTGCTGCTCACCGCGTTGTTTGGCTACTAGCCCGCTGGCTTGTGGCCACCTGAACGACGCCCGACGACATCACTGCTGCTAGTCTGGTTGCTCCAGACTGGCCCTTGCTCCCTTCCAGAAGAGGAGCACTCCGGACCCTCCTGGTCCACTCAAGACGCCATTTTTAGTCCACCGCGTGGGCTTGAATTAGCCAAGGCTTGTTGCCCAATCCTGGGTAACTTCGACGCCGACAGCTTCATCCATCGTGGGACAGCTCGCCTCTCCATCCTGGTCACCGACAACGCCTCCTGGTCCGTGAGATCTGCAGAGCCAGCGTCGCCCACTCACCTAGTCGAGGTGACTTCGCCCGGTGCCATCCTGGTGCCCACTTAATCACTGGCTAGTGATTCAAGAACTTGGTCCCCTCTGCTTTCAGGTTTTCTTCTTCCTTGATCCAGGCTTGGATCCATCGAACTTTTCTTCACTGGTCGCCTGCCAGCAACTTCCTTCTTCCAGGCTCCTGGTCCGGCAACGAGATTCCCGACGTCTTTTCAGACCTATGCAGCTGCAGCCCCTGGGCTAGGTAACTTCGGCACTTCGGTGTCCCAGCATAGCCTCACTATCCTAGGGTCAGGATCCACTGTCGTTTTCTTCCTACCAGGTCGGGTTCGCCCGTGAACACTAACTTTAGCGTTACTTGCTTCCATAGACTTTGTCCCGCATCCCGCGTGAGAGTGCACACTCTGCACCCGAGTCCCCTAGGCCTCCTAGAAGTAATCTAACGATTCCCTAGTCAAGTCCTAGCGATTCCAAAGCCTATTAGTACTGTACTTACCTGCTAGTAATTTCGCATTCCACTTTTAGAGTATATGGTTTTTCGTGCCCCTCGGGCATTTGTGTATACTGTGCTAACTTAAGTATTTTCGTAAGAGTTTTGTTGTGTGCCTAGCACCCTGTCCTCATAAAGAGTACAGGGTTGTTGTGATTCTAATAAATACACTGTTTATTTTCATAACACTTGTGTGGTGTCCTTTCACTGGGTGTTCAAGGGGTAATGTGATGGTAAAACAGCTGGCTTAACACGCCCTCTAGAGTCTTAGCCTTAGACTGCTCGTATCCATGCTACTAGGATAGCTGGTCTATAAGGTTGACTTACAACCAATCATCAATAAGGGTTGTTTGGACTGATATATAGTGATCACTAGAATAGTGAGCACTGCACATCAGGCCAACTTCTCACATTGGTGAGCAGCGGTTGGGATTTGAGCTTGCTGTTGTTTTACCACACATGCCCTAAGAATATCTTGTGAAAGATCACATAAGTACTAAAGGTACATATAACTTAGCTTAGAATACTCTGAGTTCTACTGAACCAGCTGTTGTAGCTCCTAGGGCCTAGCACACCCTAAACTACAACTCTAGCAAGGGATCAGTAGGCAAACATATAGTGTAGGTAAGTGCACCACTTACACCTCACTAGAAAAGCATGTCTACCCAGGGAGAATCTACTGAGACTCCCCTGGTCAGTGTTGACCCTCCACAGGTCACTTCAAGATATGCAGCTCTCAGTTTCCAGGAGATGAGACAAATCTGTGTCTCCAGAAAACTGAAGCAGGGGTCTAACCCCACCATTCCCTTTCTGATAGGTCTCTTAGAGACATATGATGCCAGAAAGCTTTCTCAGTTACATGAGAACATGCCAGCCTTAGAGGGAACCTCTGGGGATCCAGATCTCCCCAACATTGCTACTGCAGTTGAGGAGGAGGATCAAGAGGAACTCTCTGGGGATGAGGTAGACAAAGGTCTTGAGGTAGTCAGAAGGCTAACTAGGGCCAACTTAGACCTACTTGGGGAAGGATCTGGGGGACCCCCAGTACTGACCCTAATGAGGCCTAACCTTGGAGTTAGGAGAGATAGATCTCCTTCTAGGGACTCCATTAGATCTCTGCACTCTAATGCCTCTTCTCAGGGGAGAAGGAACTCTCCCCAGAGGAGATTGACTTCCCCTCAGAGAAGAGAGCATGAAGCAAGGATGAGACAAGCTAAACTGAGGATTGAAAGGGAAGAACTTGCCCTGGCCAAGGAAAAGCTTGCATTTGCTAGAGAGCAGCAGATGAGTGGGTTAGCTCCCACTGGTGGCAGCAATCTCCCAAGAGATAGAGAGAAGGGTTTAGATACTAAACACCTGACTAAGATAGTGCCCCCTTTAAACAAGGGGATGACATCCAGAAATGGATGGCTGCTTTGGAGAGGGCCTGCACTGTGCAGTGCATTCCCCAGAGTCAGTGGGCAGCTATACTGTGGCTCTCCTTTGATGGTAAAGGTAGAGATAAGCTCCTCACTACAAGAGTGGAGGATGCTAATGATTACCAGGTCCTGAAAATGCACTGGTTGATGGGTTTGGCTTAACCACTGAGCAGTACAGGTTGCTGTTCAGAGACACCCAGAAAACTCAGTCTCAGGACTGGCCTGACTTTGTTGATTGTGCCACTAAGGCTTTGGAAGGCTGGCTACTGGGTAGCAAGGTTACTGACTTCACAGGATTGTATAATCTTATTATGAGAGAGCAAGTCTTAAATAATTGTCAGAACCAGTTATTACACCAGCACCTGGTAGACTCTGATCTGACCTCTCCACAAGAATTGGGTAAGAGGGCAGACAAATGGGTCAGAACCAGGATTAGGCCCAAGAACCAAGGTGGTGACCAGAAAAAGGAATCAACCAAGCCTCAAGAGAAGGGTGGGAATAAATCTACAGATCAAACCACATCAGGGCCCCAAAAATCCTCTGAGGGGGGTGGGTCCCAGAATCCTTCCAACAACCAGAAGAAACCTTATTGTTATCCCTGTAAACAGGTGGGTCATTTAAAAACTGACAGCAGTTGCCCAAAGAATAACAATAAGGAAAACATACCCCCAAGTAACATTCCCAAACCTCCTGTTACTACTAGTAGTAATCCCCCAGGTGGTGGGAGTGCCCCCAAGAATTTGGGTGCATTTACTTTGGGAGTTCCTGGCCTAACCAGGTCCCCTGACTTAGATACTCTTGTCTGTGAGACTGGCATGGGGTTTGCCAACTTCACAACTTGTCCCAACACTTTGGGCAAGTACAGACAGGAGCCCCTCATCAATGGTATAAAAGTTGAGGCCTATAGAGATACAGGGGCTAGCATCACTATGGTGACTGAGAGTCTAGTCCCCTCAAGGCAACTTTTACCTGGTGCCACATACCAGGTGACCAATATTGATGGAGTACAGAGAGATCATCCCATGGCAGTGGTCAATCTCAGCTGGGGAGGTGTCACTGGCCACAAGAGAGTGGCAGTGTCACCAAACTTGCCTGTAGATTGCCTACTGGGGAATGATTTAGAGCTCTCAGCCTGGGCTGAAGTTGAGCAAGAAACCCATTCTAAAATGGTAAATACCCATGGTAAGGTTAGTGGGGCAGTGATAGCCACAGCCCCAGTCCAAGATGTCCTCCCTGAACAGGTCAGGAGGGTTGTGCCAGTCACAACCCAATCTCAGACAACTTCCTTCCCAGAACAGGTTGTCAAGGCTGTCATGGTAACAGCCCACACCCAAACTGAGCCCCCTCCTGAAAAGGTCGGGAGAGTTGTGATGGCCACAGCTCAAACTCAGACAGATGATAGTGTTGTGAAGCCTGAAACTATGGATCACTCAACTCAGACAGAGAGCATTGAGGAGGAAGAGAAATCTCCCTCCCACCAGACTTTAGGAAAAGATCAGCCTCCTCAGGGAACTGATCTGACCCCTTGTGAAGAAACTGCCACAGAGGTAGTCAGGCCTAGCCTGGCAGAACCCCTGATGTCAGTGGACCCTTCCAAGATGGGACCCAGTCTGGAGCAGGTAACCTGCCCCTCTCTACCCTGCCTCAGTCAGCCCAGGGCTGTAGAGGTCAGGGAGGCCAGTGGTGGACCCCAAAGGGCCCCCTGTCCAAAAGAATTCCCCAATCAGCAGATTAAGGGCACTGAAGCTAGTAGTCCTAGCCAAGTGAAAATAAAACCAACTCCTGAGGGATCCCCCTTAAATTTAGTTAGGGACCTCCCACAGATGGACACTGTTGGGCACAGCCAAACCTGGGACCTGAGGGACCCAAACCTGACCTGTCCCTCCAGTAAGCCAAACAGAGGGACCCAACCTCCAGCTGTAGGTAGCCAGAGGTTGACCCTGAGAGCCCAAAACAACTCAGTCTTGGAAAGAAAGGCCTCTCTGGTGGAAAATGATTGGAGGAAGCTGAGCCCAAAATTAGTGGAGCCTCACTTCAGTACTCCATTTCAGCACCAGCCTTTTACTTTGCCAAAACACACCACAGGTAGAGATTCCCTATGGTGGAGACCCTCAGACACCCTTAGGGTGAGGGATTACTTAGTGGACCATGAGATAGGGGGTAACCATGACAGTGCGGGTACTTCCTTATATGGCCACTCAGGCAATATAGGCTTACCTGGCAAGGCTAGCCTTATCTCCTTTCGTTTGGGGGGGGGGTTATGTAGGAAGGTAGATCCCTGACTATGGTTGCCCCCAACTTTTTGCCTGGTGTTTTGCTGGTTTTCTGACTTAGTTGACCTGGGACCCTGCTATTCAGGGCCCCAGGCCTACTGCTCTCTCTGTAAAATGGATTCCATGTACCTTAGGTACATATCTAAATTGGATACTGAGTCACCTTATCAGTCCCTGTACAGTGTACCTTAGGTACCCAGGGCATAGGTGTACCCAGGGCCTACCAGGGGCTGCAGCATGTATTATGCCACCCCTGGCTGGCCATCCAAATCTGACACAACTGGCTGCTTGACAGCTGGGGCAAGGTGGTGTAATCACCCTTTGCTTTAGATATAGTATACCTATATCTAACCCTAAAATGGACACACAGATCTCCTATCAGTCACTCCTATGGCAGGCATTAACAATCCTGAAGGCAGAGTGCTTGGAATCGTGTGAGATGGTGCTCTGGCATGAGCTGAGCCTGTCTGCGGCTTTCGGGATCTATCCCTTAGCCGTTTCCATGATATCGCATACCATATACTCTTAAGTGCATTATAATCCTCGCGGTTATATGCCAACTCTGGTATTGCTTTATCAAAACATGTCGAGTAAGGTGTCATACGAATTGGAATACTAACCCCTCGCCAATTCTGGCGACGGGGTTAGCATTCCACCCTTCTAGAGGGACACGACATGTATGTAACCCCTAACCCCGGTTAAAGTCAAACAGAGCCTCAGCTCCACAAAATGGATGCTGCCACCGAGACACAAGTCTGCCCTCCTGCTGCTGGGAGTCCTCCCAGAGCAGGAGATAAGGACAAAGGGTTTCCTGCCAGGGGCGGTGCCAGCACCGTCCCAGACAGGGTTTTGTGTATTGTAGGTAGGCAGGGCTTTAGAGGAAGGTGACTGCACGTGGCACCCCGGTGCTCACTGTGCATAGGCTGGCTGGAACCAGTTCCAGGGTCACTCCAGACCCTGTGCTGGGGAAAAGCCCGCCAAGGAAGTGGGTGTAACCACCCCCCTCCTAGTCCCACCCCTAGGGCAGGACTTAGTCGCGTGCCAGCCCCTTTTTACAGGATAAAGGTAGGAACTGGCCCCCTTCCAAATCAGATCATCTTTGAATCCTGAAACTACTTTCCACGAAAGGAACTCAAGACTTCTTCCTAAGATTTCTCCCTTGTGACTAAGGAGTAGTCACCCTGCATCCGCAGGCACCATCTTAAGAACACTGCGGTCTGCTGCAAGTCTCTCCTCCGGATCAAGACTGCCCAGCTCGACGAGAACCGGCTTCCCTGGCACCTCTGACCTCTACCTACATCATCAGTCACGCTGAGATTCGTGGGTGTGACGAGACCTCGAGGGACCGGCCATCTTCAAGACTGCATGACTTCTGCACAGCAAGCCCGCCGAGTAATTTCCTGATGAGTGCTTTGGGGTCCGAGAAGCCCCGACCCTGAGCAGCTCCAGCACCGAAGAGTAGCCCCCCAGCATCTCCACGATCGGCGTGGGGCCCTTCTGCTTTTTGCTGCTCACCGCGTTGTTTGGCTACTAGCCCGCTGGCTTGTGGCCTCCTGAACGACGCCCGACGACATCACTGCTGCTAGTCTGGTTGCTCCAGACTGGCCCTTGCTCCCTTCCAGAAGAGGAGCACTCCGGACCCTCCTGGTCCACTCAAGACGCCATTTTTAGTCCACCGCATGGGCTTGAATTAGCCAAGGCTTGTTGCCCAATCCTGGGTAACTTCGATGCCGACAGCTTCATCCATCGTGGGACAGCTCGCCTCTCCATCCTGGTCGCCGACAACACCTCCTGGTCCGTGAGATCTGCAGAGCCAGCGTCGCCCACTCACCTAGTCGAGGTGACTTCGCCCGGTGCCATCCTGGTGCCCACTTAATCACTGGCTAGTGATACAAGAACTTGGTCCCCTCTGCTTTCAGGTTTTCTTCTTCCTTGATCCAGGCTTGGATCCATCGAACTTTTCTTCACTGGTCGCCTGCCAGCAACTTCCTTCTTCCAGGCTCCTGGTCCGGCAACGAGATTCCCGACGTCTTTTCAGACCTATGCAGCTGCAGCCCCTGGGCTAGGTAACTTCGGCACTTCGGTGTCCCAGCATAGCCTCACTATCCTAGTGTCAGGATCCACTGTCGTTTTCTTCCTACCAGGTCGGGTTCGCCCGTGAACACTAACTTTAGCGTTACTAGCTTCCATAGACTTTGTCCCGCATCCCGCGTGAGAGTGCACACTCTGCACCCGAGTCCCCTAGGCCTCCTAGAAGTAATCTAACGATTCCCTAGTCAAGTCCTAGCGATACCAAAGCCTATTAGTACTGTACTTACCTGCTAGTAATTTCGCATTCCACTTTTAGAGTATATGGTTTTTCGTGCCCCTCGGGCATTTGTGTATACTGTGCTAACTTAAGTATTTTCGTAAGAGTTTTGTTGTGTGCCTAGCACCCTGTCCTCATAAAGAGTACAGGGTTGTTGTGATTCTAATAAATACACTGTTTATTTTCATAACACTTGTGTGGTGTCCTTTCACTGGGTGTTCAAGGGGTAATGTGATGGTAAAACAGCTGGCTTAACACGCCCTCTAGAGTCTTAGCCTTAGACTGCTCGTATCCATGCTACTAGGATAGCTGGTCTATAAGGTTGACTTACAACCAATCATCAATAAGGGTTGTTTGGACTGATATATAGTGATCACTAGAATAGTGAGCACTGCACATCAGGCCAACTTCTCACATTGGTGAGCAGCGGTTGGGATTTGAGCTTGCTGTTGTTTTACCACACATGCCCTAAGAATATCTTGTGAAAGATCACATAAGTACTAAAGGTACATATAACTTAGCTTAGAATACTCTGAGTTCTACTGAACCAGCTGTTGTAGCTCCTAGGGCCTAGCACACCCTAAACTACAACTCTAGCAAGGGATCAGTAGGCAAACATATAGTGTAGGTAAGTGCACCACTTACACCTCACTAGAAAAGCATGTCTACCCAGGGAGAATCTACTGAGACTCCCCTGGTCAGTGTTGACCCTCCACAGGTCACTTCAAGATATGCAGCTCTCAGTTTCCAGGAGATGAGACAAATCTGTGTCTCCAGAAAACTGAAGCAGGGGTCTAACCCCACCATTCCCTTTCTGATAGGTCTCTTAGAGACATATGATGCCAGAAAGCTTTCTCAGTTACATGAGAACATGCCAGCCTTAGAGGGAACCTCTGGGGATCCAGATCTCCCCAACATTGCTACTGCAGTTGAGGAGGAGGATCAAGAGGAACTCTCTGGGGATGAGGTAGACAAAGGTCTTGAGGTAGTCAGAAGGCTAACTAGGGCCAACTTAGACCTACTTGGGGAAGGATCTGGGGGACCCCCAGTACTGACCCTAATGAGGCCTAACCTTGGAGTTAGGAGAGATAGATCTCCTTCTAGGGACTCCATTAGATCTCTGCACTCTAATGCCTCTTCTCAGGGGAGAAGGAACTCTCCCCAGAGGAGATTGACTTCCCCTCAGAGAAGAGAGCATGAAGCAAGGATGAGACAAGCTAAACTGAGGATTGAAAGGGAAGAACTTGCCCTGGCCAAGGAAAAGCTTGCATTTGCTAGAGAGCAGCAGATGAGTGGGTTAGCTCCCACTGGTGGCAGCAATCTCCCAAGAGATAGAGAGAAGGGTTTAGATACTAAACACCTGACTAAGATAGTGCCCCCCTTTAAACAAGGGGATGACATCCAGAAATGGATGGCTGCTTTGGAGAGGGCCTGCACTGTGCAGTGCATTCCCCAGAGTCAGTGGGCAGCTATACTGTGGCTCTCCTTTGATGGTAAAGGTAGAGATAAGCTCCTCACTACAAGAGTGGAGGATGCTAATGATTACCAGGTCCTGAAAAATGCACTGGTTGATGGGTTTGGCTTAACCACTGAGCAGTACAGGTTGCTGTTCAGAGACACCCAGAAAACTCAGTCTCAGGACTGGTCTGACTTTGTTGATTGTGCCACTAAGGCTTTGGAAGGCTGGCTACTGGGTAGCAAGGTTACTGACTTCACAGGATTGTATAATCTTATTATGAGAGAGCAAGTCTTAAATAATTGTCAGAACCAGTTATTACACCAGCACCTGGTAGACTCTGATCTGACCTCTCCACAAGAATTGGGTAAGAGGGCAGACAAATGGGTCAGAACCAGGATTAGGCCCAAGAACCAAGGTGGTGACCAGAAAAAGGAATCAACCAAGCCTCAAGAGAAGGGTGGGAATAAATCTACAGATCAAACCACATCAGGGCCCCAAAACTCCTCTGAGGGGGGTGGGTCCCAGAATCCTTCCAACAACCAGAAGAAACCTTATTGTTATCCCTGTAAACAGGTGGGTCATTTAAAAACTGACAGCAGTTGCCCAAAGAATAACAATAAGGACCAACTTCTCACAAGCTCCTTGTACCTGCTGCTGTTTTCTCCACACCTCATACTGCCTTTTCCCTCTTTCTCTCTTTCTCTGAGGTTGGTGGCTACTTTCCAAAGCTTCTGATGCCCCAATGTTCCTTCATCTTGTTGTCAGACGTGAATTGGAAAAGCAACCAAATTAACAAGCCTTTACCACTCATATATGGCAGAGGTTTATACTTTAATTGAGCTAAGAAAAGCGTGTTGTGGGGCCCCTACGAGCCATGGTGCTTGCTTCATCATAATTAGGCATGCAGTCATTAGCCACAGCTCTGATCATGGGTCACTGAGGTCAGTTTCAATAATTCCTCAAAAACCTAACCATGCAGTCCCCCCTAACTGTGTAGTTATCTTGCTTTACTGCTGTTTGTGTGATTAGCTGGGAGGAGCTCACGGCAGCATCCTCCCTATAAAAGTGTAGATGGACCGCTCCTTAACTCTTTCTTGCTTCACATACAGATGGCTTGAGGAGGTACAGGGGAGATGCAGGTCTACTAGACAGTATAGAAGATCTGCGCCAGGTGTGTTTCTCTGCATTGGTATCCCATCACAGGCCCACAAGTGTATGTGTGATCTTTGACTCCTGGCAGTTCACAAGCAGGCGGCCAGGAAACAGTTTCAGCCTATCAACCACTGAGGAGACAAAGCCTTTGTATAAGGAATGAGGAAGCAATTAACACATTCAGCCTATCACAGGAGTTCCCTAAGTGTACCGAATTATAAATTCTCCATGTCACTGTATGTTATTGAGCCCAAGTAGCTCGCCGTGATCGTATAGCGGTTAGTACTCTGCGTTGTGGCCGCAGCAACCTCGGTTCGGATCCGAGGCACGGCATTGTGGTTGGCAATGTCACTGCAGTTGGGTTTTTCTTTTACAGAATTACAAAATGTACCAGTTGTTTTTGTAAAATGTCTATTAAAAACAGATCCTTTAAAATATTTAAACGATCTAACGACAAATTATTTTAACACACATGATTATAAGATGTAGCTATATTGTACCTACTGACATAAATTATCGTTCTTGAACCTATTTGCGGTGGGGGAATGGAGCTCTCCCCCATGCCAATCAGAATGCAGATGAATGCAGTTGCAGTTGAGTGACCTGTATTGTGGCTGTCTAGAGGGAATGCACAAATGTAGCTGTCTCGCAGCCCAATCCAGACGTCAATTGGAGACAGGTTTTCAGGCAAATAGAGCAGTAAGTGCAGAGAAATGCTCACTCTCTAAAAATGGCATTTATAAAGTAGTAAAGTTAAATCCAACCTCACCAGTAAATAGGTTTTATCAATAAATAAATAAAGCTTCTCCTCTCTGATATGGAATTACCCCCCAAAAAGTATAAGGGAATACCCAATGCTAACCTACGAGAGGGGCAGACCTCACAGTAGTGAAAAATGTAATAGACTGTTTTGTACTACCAGGACATGCAAACTACCACAGTACATGTCTTACCTTTTACTTACATAGCATGATGCCCCTAGGACTACCTAGGGCCTACCTTTTGGTTAATTATATGTAATAAAATTGGAGTTTAAGGCTTGGCAAGTAGTTTTAAATGGCAAGTCGAAGTGCACAGGCACTGCAGTAGCAGGCTTGAGACAGGTTTGAAATTATACTTTTTTGGGCGGCACAATCAGTTCCTGGGTATATGGTATACCACTTTACAAGGGGCTTTCAAGTCAATGAAATCTGTCAGTCAGGTATACTCCAATTACACACATGATTTGGGAAGAAGCACGTTCACTTCAGCACTGATTAGTAGCAATAAAGTGATCAGAGTCCTAAGGCCAACAAAAAGATACAGCAAAATGCGTAGGTGAAAAGCAATAAGGTAGGGTTGAGGCCACCTTAAGAATGCAAGGTCTAACAAAAACAAACTAAGGATAACATGAGTAAAACATCAGGTTTCTCTACGGCATTTGGTGAGACAAGTGTGCCTTCTTTTATCTTCCATAAATGCAATCTTTCCCTGACCCCTTTATTATATAGCTCTTCAAGTAAAAAAGATAAAGCACTTACAAAGGAGCCTCAAATACTCAAAGATGGTAGACTTCTGTAATATGGGCCATAGACTAAAAGCAGCACGAAAACAGAGTGCAATAGGGTCCCAAAAACTTGAGTGCCACATGAGAGTATGCATGAAAACCTATCCTTTTCCAACCTAGAGATATACTCGTGCAATTTTTGTTTTTAGGAGAGAATGTGCCTGCTGAAAAATACATTATTTTAAAAAAGTGCATTGCAGAATACCAGGAATTTGCTGTGGGACACCTTGAAAACTTTCATACAGATTATTTGCACTAAACTTACAGTCAGTTGTTGTGGCCGAGTTGGACTATAAATCCATTGGGGTCTCCCCGCGCAGGTTCGAATCCTGCCAACAACGAGAAACTTTTTAACATCGGCTACAATTTCAGAAGTTAACCTTTAGAATTTCTTCCATGTCAGTTTTATAAATAGGTGGCTTATTTTGGTGTCACTATTGCCCTTTCACATATTTATTATCGCTACCCCTTTCATATCTTTGCTATAACTCTCGTCCTACATTAGCGCTGGTGCAAACACTTCAAATTATTATACCCTGGCTCTCTCAGTCATACCATTCATGCACTTGAAACTTACTTTACCAATAAAAGAAGCAAATAGAAAAATAAAACAAAAGTGCTTGCTGGATTAGGCAAACACACTTCATAAAACTGCATTTTCTTTTCTATTCTCCCCGTGTTATAAGCTTAACTGCTCCCTGTGTAATTTCTCTTAGCCTGCTGTCCCAGGAAGAGAATTTTATCTACAGGCTCTTTCCATGTTTTTTTCCTAGTCTTTCTTTCCCTTTTCTTAGATTCGTAACTGTTCCTTTATGTGCTCTATTTAGGCGCCATTAATCTCATTTGAGCTCCTTGTACCTGCTGCTGTTTTCTCCACACCTCATACTGCCTTTTCCCTCTTTCTCTCTTTCTCTGAGGTTGGTGGCTACTTTCCAAAGCTTCTGATGCCCCAATGTTCCTTCATCTTGTTGTCAGACGTGAATTGGAAAAGCAACCAAATTAACAAGCCTTTACCACTCATACATGGCAGAGGTTTATACTTTAATTCAATGAGCTAAGAAAAGCGTGTTGTGGGGCCCCTACGAGCCATGGTGCTTGCTTCATCATAATTGGGCGCGCAGTCATTAGCCACAGCTCTGATCATGGGTCACTGAGGTCAGTTTCAATAATTCCTCAAAAACCTAACCATGCAGTCCCCCCTAACTGTGTAGTTATCTTGCTTTACTGCTGTTTGTGTGATTAGCTGGGAGGAGCTCACGGCAGCATCCTCCCTATAAAAGTATAGATGGACCGCTCCTTAACTTTTTCTTGCTTCACATACAGATGGCTTGAGGAGGTACAGGGGAGATGCAGGCCTAATAGACAGAATAGAAGATCTGCGCCAGGTGTGTTTCTCTGCATTGGTGTCCCATCACAGGCCAACAAGTGTATGTGTGATCTTTGACTTCTGGCAGTTCACAAGCAGGCAACCAGGAAACGGTTTCAGCCTATCAACCACTGAGGAGACAAAGCCTTTGTATAAGGAATGAGGAAGCAATGAACACATTCAGCCTATCACTGGAGTTCCCTGAGTGTTTCGAATTATAAATTCTCCATGTCACTGTATGTTATTGAGCCCAAGTAGCTCGCCGTGATCGTATAGTGGTTAGTACTCTGCGTTGTGGCTGCAGCAACCTCGGTTCGAATCCGAGTCACGGCATTGTGGTTGGCAATGTCACGGCAGTTGGATTTTTCTTTTACAGAATTACCAAATGTACCAGTTGTTTTTGTAAAATGTCTATTAAAAACAGATCCTTTAAAATATTTAAACGATCTAACGACAAATTATTTAAACACACATGATTATAAGATGTAGCCTTATTTTTGTTTTTAGGAGAGAATGTGCCTGCTGAAAAAAACATTATTTTTAAAAAGTGCATTGCAGGACATCAGGAATTTTCTGTGGGACACCTTGAAAACTTTCATACAGATTATTTGCACAAAACTTGCAGTCAGTTGTTGTGGCCGAGGGGTTAAGGCGATGGACTAGAAATCCATTGGGGTCCCCCCGCGCAGGTTCGAATCCTGCCAACAACGAGAAACTTTTTAACATCGGCTACACTTTCAGAAGCTAACCTTTAGAATTTCTTCCATGTCAGTTTTATAAATAGGTGGCTTATTTTGGTGTCACTATTGCCCATTCACATATTTATTATCGCTACCCCTTTCATATCTTTGCTATAACTCTCGTCCTACATTAGCGCTGGTGCAAACACTTCAAATTATTATACCCTGGCTCTCTCAGTCATACCATTCATGCACTTGAAACTTACTTTACCAATAAAAGAAGCAAATAGAAAAATAAAACAAAAGTGCTTGCTGGATTAGGCAACACACTTCATAAAACTGCATTTTCTTTTCTATTCTCCCCGTGTTACAAGCTTAACTGCTCCCTGTGTAATTTCTCTTAGCCTGCTGTCCCAGGAAGAGAATTTTATCTACAGGCTCTTTCCGTGTTTTTTTCCTAGTCTTTCTTTCCTTTTTCTTAGATTTGTAACTGTTCCTTTACGTGCTCTATTTAGGCGCCATTAATCTCATTTGAGCTCCTTGTACCTGCTGCTGTTTTCTCCACACCTCATACTGCCTTTTCCCTCTTTCTCTCTTTCTCTGAGGTTGGTGGCTACTTTCCAAAGCTTCTGATGCCCCAATGTTCCTTCATCTTGTTGTCAGACGTGAATTGGAAAAGTAACCAAATTAACAAGCCTTTACCACTCATATATGGCAGAGGTTTATACTTTAATTGAGCTAAGAAAAGCGTGTTGTGGGGCCCCTACGAGCCATGGTGCTTGCTTCATCATAATTAGGCACGCAGTCATTAGCCACAGCTCTGATCATGGGTCACTGAGGTCAGTTTCAATAATTCCTCAAAAACCTAACCATGCAGTCCCCCCTAACTGTGTAGTTATCTTGCTTTACTGCTGTTTGTGTGATTAGCTGGGAGGAGCTCATGGCAGCATCCTCCCTATAAAAGTGTAGATGGACCGCTCCTTAACTCTTTCTTGCTTCACATACAGATGGCTTGAGGAGGTACAGGGGAGATGCAGGTCTACTAGACAGTATAGAAGATCTGCGCCAGGTGTGTTTCTCTGCATTGGTGTCCCATCACAGGCCCACAAGTGTATGTGTGATCTTTGACTCCTGGCAGTTCACAAGCAGGCGGCCAGGAAACAGTTTCAGCCTATCAATCACTGAGGAGACAAAGCCTTTGTATAAGGAATGAGGAAGCAATTAACACATTCAGCCTATCACAGGAGTTCCCTGAGTGTACCGAATTATAAATTCTCCATGTCACTGTATGTTATTGAGCCCAAGTAGCTCGCCGTGATCGTATAGTGGTTAGTACTCTGCGTTGTGGCCGCAGCAACCTCGGTTCGAATCCGAGTCACGGTATTGTGTTTGGCAATGTCACGGCAGTTGGGTTTTTCTTTTACAGAATTACCAAATGTACCAGTTGTTTTTGTAAAATGTCTATTAAAAACAGATCCTTTAAAATATTTAAACGATCTAACGACAAATTATTTTAACACACATGATTATAAGATGTAGCTATATTGTACCTACTGACATAAATTATCGTTCTTGAACCTATTTGCGGTGGGGGAATGGAGCTCTCCCCCATGCCAATCAGAATGCAGATGAATGCAGTTGCAGTTGAGTGACCTGTATGTGGCTGTCTAGAGGGAATGCACAAATGTAGCTGTCTCGAAGCCCAATCCAGACGTCAATTGGAGACAGGTTTTCAGGCAAATAGAGCAGTAAGTGCAGAGAAATGCTCACTCTCTAAAAATGGCATTTATAAAGTAGTAAAGTTAAATCCAACCTCACCAGTAAATAGGATTTATCAATAAATAAATAAAGCTTCTCCTCTCTGATATGGAATTACCCCCCAAAAAGTATAAGGGAATACCCAATGCTAACCTACGAGAGGGGCAGACCTCACAGTAGTGAAAAATGTAATAGACTGTTTTGTACTACCAGGACATGCAAACTACCACAGTACATGTCTTACCTTTTACTTACATAGCATGATGCCCCTAGGACTACCTAGGGCCTACCTTTTGGTTAATTATATGTAATAAAATTGGAGTTTAAGGCTTGGCAAGTAGTTTTAAATGGCAAGTCGAAGTGGCAGTACACTGCAGCACAGGCACTGCAGTAGCAGGCTTGAGACAGGTTTGAAATGATACTTTTTTGGGCGGCACAATCAGTTCCTGGGTATATGGTATACCACTTTACAAGGGGCTTTCAAGTCAATGAAATCTGTCAGTCAGGTATACTCCAATTACACACATGATTAGGGAAGAAGCACGTTCACTTCAGCACTGATTAGTAGCAATAAAGTGATCAGAGTCCTAAGGCCAACAAAAAGATACAGCAAAATGCGTAGGTGAAAAGCAATAAGGTAGGGTTGAGGCCACCTTAAGAATGCAAGGTCTAACAAAAACAAACTAAGGATAACATGAGTAAAACATCAGGTATCTCTACGGCATTTGGTGAGACAAGTGTGCCTTCTTTTATCTTCCATAAATGCAACCTTTCCCTGACCCCTTTATTATATAGCTCTTCAAGTAAAAAAGATAAAGCACTTACAAAGGAGCCTCAAATACTCAAAGATGGTAGACTTCTGTAATATGGGCCATAGACTAAAAGCAGCACGAAAACAGAGTGCAATAGGGTCCCAAAAACTTGAGTGCCACATGAGAGTATGCATGAAAGCCTATCCTTTTCCAAACTAGAGATATACTCATGCAATTTTTGTTTTTAGGAGAGAATGTGCCTGCTGAAAAATACATTATTTTAAAAAAGTGCATTGCAGAATACCAGGAATTTGCTGTGGGACACCTTGAAAACTTTCATACAGATTATTTGCACAAAACTTACAGTCAGTTGTTGTGGCCGAGTGGTTAAGGCGATGGACTAGAAATCCATTGGGGTCTCCCCGCGCAGGTTCGAATCCTGCCAACAACGAGAAACTTTTTAACATCGGCTACAATTTCAGAAGTTAACCTTTAGAATTTCTTCCATGTCAGTTTTATAAATAGGTGGCTTATTTTGGTGTCACTATTGCCCTTTCACATATTTATTATCGCTACCCCTTTCATATCTTTGCTATAACTCTCGTCCTACATTAGCGCTGGTGCAAACACTTCAAATTATTATACCCTGGCTCTCTCAGTCATACCATTCATGCACTTGAAACTTACTTTACCAATAAAAGAAGCAAATAGAAAAATAAAATAAAAGTGCTTGCTGGATTAGGCAAACACACTTCATAAAACTGCATTTTCTTTTCTATTCTCCCCGTGTTACAAGCTTAACTGCTCCCTGTGTAATTTCTCTTAGCCTGCTGTCCCAGGAAGAGAATTTTATCTACAGGCTCTTTCCGTGTTTTTTTCCTAGTCTTTCTTTCCCTTTTCTTAGATTTGTAACTGTTCCTTTATGTGCTCTATTTAGGCGCCATTAATCTCATTTGAGCTCCTTGTACCTGCTGCTGTTTTCTCCACACCTCATACTGCCTTTTCCCTCTTTCTCTCTTTCTCTGAGGTTGGTGGCTACTTTCCAAAGCTTCTGATGCCCCAATGTTCCTTCATCTTGTTGTCAGACGTGAATTGGAAAAGCAACCAAATTAACAAGCCTTTACCACTCATACATGGCAGAGGTTTATACTTTAATTCAATGAGCTAAGAAAAGCGTGTTGTGGGGCCCCTACGAGCCATGGTGCTTGCTTCATCATAATTGGGTGCGCAGTCATTAGCCACAGCTCTGATCATGGGTCACTGAGGTCAGTTTCAATAATTCCTCAAAAACCTAACCATGCAGTCCCCCCTAACTGTATAGTTATCTTGCTTTACTGCTGTTTGTGTGATTAGCTGGGAGGAGCTCACGGCAGCATCCTCCCTATAAAAAGTATAGATGGACCGCTCCTTAACTTTTTCTTGCTTCACATACAGATGGCTTGAGGAGGTACAGGGGAGATGCAGGTCTAATAGACAGAATAGAAGATCTGCGCCAGGTGTGTTTCTCTGCATTGGTGTCCCATCACAGGCCAACAAGTGTATGTGTGATCTTTGACTTCTGGCAGTTCACAAGCAGGCAACCAGGAAACGGTTTCAGCCTATCAACCACTGAGGAGACAAAGCCTTTGTATAAGGAATGAGGAAGCAATGAACACATTCAGCCTATCACTGGAGTTCCCTGAGTGTTTCGAATTATAAATTCTCCATGTCACTATATGTTATTGAGCCCAAGTAGCTCGCCGTGATCGTATAGTGCAGGGGTGCCCAAACCTGTCCTGGCGGGCCGTATCCATGCCAGATTTTTGGGATATCCCCATCTGGTGATCACGGTTCGATCCCCGGCGCCGGCGGCAGATCAGAGTGCCCAGGACGGGGTCCATGTGACCCGGGCAGTCCTATCCCCTGGGTGTACGTGGTTGTCCGACATGTCGGTCGGATGTGCTTTTACGTACCGGATCGGAATCGGCCCCCATAAAATCGTACGTAAAGTTTATAGCAAATCAACCTGAAATCTGCTGGGTCAGAAAGGGCTCGATTCCGATCCGTGTCGGAAGGTTAGGAGTCCGTACGAATTTGTCGGGACGGCATGGCAGAGTGCCCGGGATGGGCTCCATGGCTCTTGGGCAGTCGTCCCCCAGGCGTCCGGGGCTCCATCCGGGCCGACGGCATGGCAGAGTGCCTGGGACGGGCTCCATGCGTCCCGGGCCTTCGTCCCCCGGGCGTCCGGGGCTCCATCCAGGCTGACAGCATGGCAGAGTGCCCGGGTCGGGCTCCATGGTTTTCAGGGTGGTCCTCCCCTGGGTGTCGGGGCGCTCCAGGCCGAAGGCATGGGAAAGTGCCCAGGACGGGCTCCATGCGTCCCGGGCATTAGTCCCCCGGGCGTCCGGGGCTCCATCCAGGCTGACGGTATGGCAGAGTGCCCGGGTCGGGCTCCATGGCTTTCACGGTGGTCCTCCCCTGGGTGTCTGGGGGCTCCAGGCCGAAGGCATGGAAAAGTGCCCAGGACGGGCTCCATGCGTCCCGGGCACGGGCACGGGGACGGGGACAGGGTCGGGAGAGTCCAGGCGGCTTCACTTCCGTGTCCAGGCATCTGATCGCCCAGATTCCCTCGGCCATCTGGCGCCCGGATCCCCCCGGGCATCTGGTCGCCCGCAACGCTTTCCTATGGGGCGACCAGATGGCCGAACTTCCCTGGAAGTCCCGATGAGGTGCTATTCGCTGCCCGGATCCCAGCGAGGGCTCCAGGAGGTCGGGTACATTCGCGCCTTGGGTCCCCTCTGTCACCTCGCGTGCACAGATTACAAGAAAAGGGGGTAATTTTCCTCCGGATTACTAGGGAGAAGGGTACGCCCGGACACCCCTCCGAGGCTGGTGGTTCTCTGCCATGGGGACCAGATGGGCTATGCCTGGGCAACACCTCCCTAGGCCACCCGGGGCTTCCTTCCTCCAGGCCAACTGCATGTCAAATTGCCCAGGACGGGCTCCATGGCTCCTGGGTAGTCGTCCCCCGGGCGTCCGGGGCTCCATCCAGGCTGACGGCATAGAAAAGTGCCCAGGACGGGCTCCATGCGTCCCGGGCATTCGTCCCCTGGGCGTCCGGGGCTCCATCTAGGCTGACGGTATGGCAGAGTGCCCGGGTCGGGCTCCATGGTTTTCACGGTGGTCCTCCCCTGGGTGTCTGGGGGCTCCAGGCCGAAGGCACGGAAAAGTGCCCAGGAAGGGCTCCATGCGTCCCGGGCATTCGTCCCCCGGGCTTCCGGGGCTCCATCCAGGCTGACGGCATGACAGAGTGCCCGGGTCGGGCTCCATGGGTCCCGTGCAGCCCTCCCCCGGGCGTCCGGGGCTCCCACCGCCAGGCCGACGGCATGTCAAAGTGCCCAGGACGGGCTCCATGAGTCCGGGACATTCCTCCCCCGGGCGCCCGGGACACCCATCTCCAGGAGGCCAACGGCATTGGCAAAGTACCCAGGACGGGCTCCATGGGTCCCGGGCAGACCTCCCTCGGGCGTCCGGGGCACCCATCTCCATGAGGCCAACGGCATTGGCAAAGTACCCGGGAAGGGCTCCATGGGTCCCGGGTAGACCTCCCCCGGGCGTCCGGGGCACCCATCTCCATGAGGCCAACGGCATTGGCAAAGTACCCAGGACGGGCTCCATGGGTCCTGGGCAGCTTCCCCCGGGCGTCCGGGGCACCCACCTCCAGGCCGACGGCATGTCAAAGTACCCAGGACGGGCTCCACGGGTCCCGGGCATTCCTCCCCCAGGTCGTCCGGGCCCTAGAGATCCGGTGGTCCAACCTGCGCCTGAGGCCCAGCCGGGGTCCAAGAGCCCTGCCTTGCGTGGGCAGGCAGTCAGGAACCCTACCGCGAAGGCTTGGGATGGATGGGGAGCTGGGAGTCCTTTCGATCCCGGCCCTCTGGTCGCCCGCGATGCTTTCCAATGGGGCGACCAGATGGCCGGGCTTCCCTGGAAGTCCCGATGAGGTGCCATTCGGCTCCTGGATCCCAGCTAGGGCTCCATGAGGTCGGGTTCTTTTACGCCTTGGGTCCCCTCTGTCACCTCGCGTGCACGGATTGCAAGAAAGGGGGGTAATTTCCCTCCGGATTACTAGGGGCAGGGTATGCCCGGACACCTCTCCAGGGCTGGTGGTTCTCTGCCCGGGGGGACCAGATGAGATATGCCTGGGCAACACCTCCCCCGGGCGTCTGGGGGCTCCATTCTCCGGGCCAACGGCATGGCTCAATGCCCAGGACGGGCTCCACGTGTCCCGGACAGACCTCCCCTGGGCGTCCGGGGCACCCATCTCCAGGAGGCCAACGGGATGGCAAAGTACCCGGGAAGGGCTCCACGGGTCCCGGGCAGCCTTCCCCCGGGCGTCCGGGGCTCCCACCTCCAGGCCGACGGCATGTCACAGTGCCCAGGACGGGCTCCATGGGCCCCGGACAGCCCTCCCCCCGGGCGTTCGGGGCACACATCTCCAGGAGGCCAACAGCGTTGCAAAGTACCCGGAAAGGACTCCACGGGTACCGGGCAGTCCTCCCCCGGGCGTCCGGGGCACCCATCTCCATGAGGCCAACGGCATTGGCAAAGTACCCGGGAGGGGCTCCACGGGTCCCGGGCAGGCCTCCCCCGGGCGTCCAGGGCACCCACCTCCAGGCCGACGGCATGTAAAAGTGCCCAGGACGGGCTCCATGGGTCCCGGGCAGCCCACCCCCGGGCATCTGGGGCACCCATCTCCAGGAGGCCAACGGAGTTGCAAAGTACCCGGGAAGGGCTCCACGGGTACCGGGCAGTCCTCCCCCAGGCGTCCGGGGGCTCCCTTCTCCAGGCCGACGGCATGGTTCAATGCCCAGGACGGGACGTCAAGTGGCCAGGACGGGCTCCATGCGTCCCGGGCATTCGTCCCGGGACGGGGACGGGGTGGGGAAGAGTCCAGGCGGCTTCACCTCCATGCCCGGCCATCTGGTCGCCCGGATTCCCTCGGCCATCTGGTCGCCCGGATCCCCTCGGGCATCTGGTCGCCCGCAACGCTTTCCTATGGGGGGGACCAGATGGCCGAACTTCCCTGGAAGTCTTAATGAGGTGCCATTCGCCTCCCGGATCCCAGCGAGGGCTCCATGAGGTCGGGTTCTTTCACGCCTTGAGTCCCCTCTGTCACCTCGCGTGCACAGATTGCAAGAAAGGGGGGTAATTTGCCTCCGGATTACTTTGGGGCAGGGTATGCCCGGACACCCCTCCAGGGTTGGTGGTTCTCTGCCATGGGGACCAGATGGGATATGCCTGGGCAACACCTCCCTAGGCCACCCGGAGCTTCCTTCCTCCAGGCCAACTGCATGTCAAATTGCCCAGGACGGGCTCCATGGCTCTTGGGCAGTCGTCCCCCGGGCGTCCGGTGCTCCATCCAGGCCGACGGCATGGCAGAGTGCCCGGGACAGGCTCCATGCGTCCCGGGCCTTCGTCCCCCCGGGCGTCCGGGGCTCCATCCAGGCTGACGGCATGGCAGAGTGCCTGGGACGGGCTCCACGGGCCCCGGGCGTCCGGGGCTCCCTTCCCCGGGCCAGCGGCATGTCAGAGTGCCCAGGACGGGCTCCACGGGCCCCGGTCATCCGGGGCACCCTTCCCCGGGCCAGCGGCATGTCAGAGTGCCCAGGACCAGTTCCACGGGTCCCGGGCAGTCCTCCCCCGGGCGTCCGGGGCTCCCTTCCCCGGGCCAAAGCATATCAGAGTGCCCAGGACGGGCTCCACGGGTTCCGGGCGTCCAGGTCTCCCTTCCCTGGCCCAACGGCTTGTCAGAGTGCCCAGGACAGGCTCCACGGGCCCCGGGCGTCCGGGGCACCCTTCCCCGGGCCAGCGGCATGTCAGAGTGCCCAGGACGAGTTCCACGGGTCCCGGGCAGTCCTCCCCCCGGGTGTCCGGGGCTCCCTTCCCCGGGCCAACGGCATACAGGAGTGCCCAGGACGGGCTCCACGGGTCCCGGACGTCCGGGGCTCCCTTCCCCGGGCCAACGGCATACAGGAGTGCCCAGGACGGGCTCCACAGGTCCTGGTCGTCTGGGGCTCCCTTCCCCGGGCCAACGGCTTGTCAGAGGGCCAAGGACGGGCTCCACGGGTCCCGGTCGTCTGGGGTCCCTCCCCCGGGCCAACAGCAGGTCAGAGTGCCCAGGACGGGCTCCACGGGTCCCGGGCAGCCCGCCCCCCGGGCGTTCGGGGCACCCATCTCCAGGAGGCCAACGGCGTTGCAAAGTACCCGGGAAGGGCTCCACGGGTACCGGGCAGTCCTCCCCCGGGCATCCGGGGCTCCCTTCTCCAGGCCAACGGCATGGTTCAATGCCCAGGACGGGCTCCATGTGTCCCGGACAGACCTCCCCCGGGCGTCCGGGGCACCCATCTCCAGGCCAACGGCATGGCTCAATGCCCAGGACGGGCTCCATGGGTCCGGGGAGGCGTCCCATGCGCCTCCGGGCTTGGGAGCCCCGGCTGGGTCCAGGGGCCCGGGTGGGCCCCGGGTCGGGTGCTCCGGCCCTGGTCCCTGTCTCCCAGCCTACCGCACTGCCAAGGGCCTAGGAATGGGTTCCGTTGTTCCCGGGGAGCCTCCCCTTGCTTGGCTGGGTTCAGGAGCAGTGGCTAGGGCCCCTGAGGGCCCGGGGAGGGCGGCCTCCCCACCCCGGGCTCTGTCCTTGGTCCTGCTGCGTGGCAGGGTGCCCGGGACGGGGTCCGGAGGGACCGGGGAGGCGTCCCATGCACCTCCGGGCTTGGGAGCCCCGGCTGGGTCCAGGGGCCCGGGCGGGCCCCGGGTCGGGTGCTCCGGCCCTGGTCCCTGTCTCCCAGCCTACCGCACTGCCAAGGGCCTAGGAATGGGTTCCGTTGTTCCCGGGGAGCCTCCCCTTGCTTGGCTGGGTTCAGGAGCAGTGGCTAGGGCCCCTGAGGGCCCGGGGAGGGCGGCCTCCCCACCCCGGGCTCTGTCCTTGGTCCTGCTGCATGGCAGGGTGCCCGGGACGGGGTCCGGAGGGACCGGGGAGGCGTCCCATGCACCTCCGGGCTTGGGAGCCCCGGCTGGGTCCAGGGGCCCGGGCGGGCCCCGGGTCGGGTGCTCCGGCCCTGGGCCCTGTCTCCCAGCCTGCCGCACGGCCAAGGGCCCGGGAAGGGGTTCCGATGTGCCCGGGGAGCCTCCCCTTGCTTGGCTGGGTTCAGGAGCAGTGGCTAGGGCCCCTGAGGGCCCGGGGAGGGCGGCCTCCCCACCCCGGGCTCTGTCCTTGGTCCTGCTGCGTGGCAGGGTGCCCGGGACGGGGTCCGGAGGGACCGGGGAGGCGTCCCATGCACCTCCGGGCTTGGGAGCCCCGGCTGGGTCCAGGGGCCCGGGCGGGCCCCGGGTCGGGTGCTCCAGCCCTGGGCCCTGTCTCCCAGCCTGCCGCACGGCCAAGGGCCCGGGAAGGGGTTCCGATGTGCCCGGGGAGCCTCCCCTTGCTTGGCTGGGTTCAGGAGCAGTGGCTAGGGCCCCTGAGGGCCCGGGGAGGGCGGCCTCCCCACCCCGGGCTCTGTCCTTGGTCCTGCTGCGTGGCAGGGTGCCCGGGACGGGTCCGGAGGGACCGGGGAGGCGTCCCATGCACCTCCGGGCTTGGGAGCCCCGGCTGCGTCCAGGGGCCCGGCCGGGCCCCGGGTCGGGTGCTCCGGCCCTGGGCCCTGTCTCCCAGCCTGCCGCACTGCCAAGGGCCCGGGAAGGGGTTCCGATGTGCCCGGGGAGCCTCCCCTTGCTTGGCTGGGTTCAGGAGCAGTGGCTAGGGCCCCTGAGGGCCCGGGGAGGGCGGCCTCCCCACCCCGGGCTCTGTCCTTGGTCCTGCTGCGTGGCAGGGTGCCCGGGACGGGGTCCGGAGGGACCGGGGAGGCGTCCCATGCGCCTCCGGGCTTGGGAGCCCCGGCTGGGTCCAGGGGCCCGGGCGGGCCCTGGGTCGGGTGCTCAGGCCCTGGGTCCTGTCTCCCAGCCTGCCGCACTGCCAAGGGCCCGGAAAGGGGTTCCGATGTGCCCGGGGAGCCTCCCCTTGCTTGTCTGTGTTCAGGAGCTCCATCCGGGGCCCCTGAGGGCCCCGGGGAGGGTGGCCT
>NC_136073.1:130048922-130051422 GCF_964261635.1 Lissotriton helveticus | reverse complement strand
CCCCCGGGGGTCCGGCGCTCCCTTCTCCAGGCCGATGGCAGGTCAGAGTGACCAGGACGGGCTCCACGGGTCCCGGGCAGTCCTCTCCCGGGCGTACGTGGTTGTCCGACTGATTCGGGCAGATGTGCTTTTACGAACCTGATCGGAATCGGCCCAAATAATAATAATAATAATAATAATAATAATAATAATAATCCACATTTGTAAGGCGCACAATCACCCGTAAGGGTCTCTAGGCGCTAGGGGCCGTCGGGAAGATTAAGCAAGCTATTGCCCAGAGTCACATGGTGCTGGGCTAATCTGCGGCCGGTGCCGGGGATCGAACCCTGATCTCTGGGATGCTCGAGGGTTACTACGCGCTCTACAAAAACCTTAAATAAAAAAATGTCCAGATTCCGGAGTCAGCCGCCCTAGCCGCGGCGCCAGCTATTTCCCAGAGTCACCTGGTGCTGGGCTAATCTGCCGCCGGTGCCGGGGATCGAACCGTGATCTCCAGATTCCGGAGTCAGCCTCCCTAGCCGCGGCGCCAGCTATTTCCCAGAGTCACGTGGTGCTGGGCTAATCTGCGGCCGGTGCCGGGGATCGAACCCTGATCTCTGGGATGCTCGAGGGTTACTACGCGCTCTACAAAAACCTTAAATAAAAAAATCTCCAGATTCCGGAGTCAGCCGCCCTAGCCGCGGCGCCAGCTATTTCCCAGAGTCACCTGGTGCTGGGCTAATCTGCCGCCGGTGCCGGGGATCGAACCGTGATCCCCAGATGGGGATATCCCAAAAATCTGGCATGGATACGGCCCGCCAGGACAGGTTTGGGCACCCCTGATATAGAGGCAGTCAACGCGAAATCTGCTGGGTTCGATTCCGATCCGTGTCAGAAGGTCCGTAGGAATCTGTCGGGCTTGGGAGTCCGTACAACAGGGGTGCCCAAACCTGTCCTGGCGGGCCGTATCCATGCCAGATTTTTGGGATATCCCCATCTGGTGATCACGGTTCGATCCCCGGCGCCGGCGGCAGATCAGAGTGCCCAGGACGGGGTCCATGTGACCCGGGCAGTCCTATCCCCTGGGTGTACGTGGTTGTCCGACATGTCGGTCGGATGTGCTTTTACGTACCGGATCGGAATCGGCCCCCATAAAATCTACATAAAGTATATAGCAAATCAACCTGAAATCTGCTGGGTCAGAAAGGGCTCGATTCCGATCCGTGTCGGAAGGTTAGGAGTCCGTACGAATTTGTCGGGACGGCATGGCAGAGTGCCCGGGATGGGCTCCATGGCTCTTGGGCAGTCGTCCCCCGGGCGTCCGGGGCTCCATCCGGGCCGACGGCATGGCAGAGTGCCTGGGACGGGCTCCATGCGTCCCGGGCCTTCGTCCCCCGGGCGTCCGGGGCTCCATCCAGGCTGACAGCATGGCAGAGTGCCCGGGTCGGGCTCCATGGTTTTCAGGGTGGTCCTCCCCTGGGTGTCGGGGCGCTCCAGGCCGAAGGCATGGAAAAGTGCCCAGGACGGGCTCCATGCGTCCCGGGCATTCGTCCCCCGGGCGTCCGGGGCTCCATCCAGGCTGACGGTATGGCAGAGTGCCCGGGTCGGGCTCCATGGCTTTCACGGTGGTCCTCCCCTGGGTGTCTGGGGGCTCCAGGCCGAAGGCATGGAAAAGTGCCCAGGACGGGCTCCATGCGTCCCGGGCACGGGCACGGGGACGGGGACAGGGTCGGGAGAGTCCAGGCGGCTTCACTTCCGTGTCCAGCCATCTGATCGCCCAGATTCCCTCGGCCATCTGGTCGCCCGGATCCCCCCGGGCATCTGGTCGCCCGCAACGCTTTCCTATGGGGCGACCAGATGGCCGAACTTCCCTGGAAGTCCCGATGAGGTGCTATTCGCTGCCCGGATCCCAGCGAGGGCTCCAGGAGGTCGGGTACATTCGCGCCTTGGGTCCCCTCTGTCACCTCGCGTGCACAGATTACAAGAAAAGGGGGTAATTTTCCTCCGGATTACTAGGGAGAAGGGTACGCCCGGACACCCCTCCGAGGCTGGTGGTTCTCTGCCATGGGGACCAGATGGGCTATGCCTGGGCAACACCTCCCTAGGCCACCCGGGGCTTCCTTCCTCCAGGCCAACTGCATGTCAAATTGCCCAGGACGGGCTCCATGGCTCCTGGGTAGTCGTCCCCCGGGCGTCCGGGGCTCCATCCAGGCTGACGGCATAGAAAAGTGCCCAGGACGGCCTCCCCACCCCGGGCTCTGTCCTTGGTCCTGCTGCGTGGCAGGGTGCCCGGGACGGGGTCCGGAGGGACCGGGGAGGCGTCCCATGCGCCTCCGGGCTTGGGAGCCCCGGCTGGGTCCAGGGGCCCGGGCGGGCCCCGGGTCAGGTGCTCAGGCCCTGGGCCCTGTCTCCCAGCCTGCCGCACTGCCAAGGGCCCGGAAAGGGGTTCCGATGTGCCCGGGGAGCCTCCCCTTGCTTGTCTGTGTTCAGGAGCTCCATCCGGGGCCCCTGAGGGCCCCGG
>NC_136073.1:129921422-130038922 GCF_964261635.1 Lissotriton helveticus | reverse complement strand
GCTCCGGCCGGCCAGCCACGGGGTGCGCGAGCCCCCTGTCGCGCAGGCCACCAGAGGGTCTGGGTGCTGGGGACGGGGCTCCACTGGGGCCCGGGGAGGCTCTCCCCAGCCTGGCTAGGGTTCGGAAGGTGGGACCGGACCCGGGGCTTGAACTCCATCTGGCCAGGCCCCGAGGGTGCTGGTACCCCTCCGTCCTGCAATCCGGCCGGGGGTCCGGGGCGCCCGGGACGGAGGTTCCACCGGGGCCCGGGGAGGCTCTCCCCAGCCTGGCTAGGGTTCAGAAGGTGGGACCGGACCCGGGGCTTGAACTCCATCTGGCCAGGCCCCGAGGGTGATGGAGCCCCCTGTCCCGCAGGCCACCAGTGGGTCCGGGCGCTGGGGACGGGGCTCCACCGGTTCCCGGGGAGGCTCTCCCCAGCCTGGCTAGGGTTCGGAAGGTGGGACCGGACCCGGGGCTTGAACTCCATCTGGCCAGGCCCCGAGGGTGCTGGTACCCCTCCGTCCAGCAATCCGGCCGGGGGTCCGGGGCGCCCGGGACGGAGGGTCCACCGGGGGCCCAGGGGAGGCTCTCCCCGGCCCGGCCTAGGGTTCGGAAAGCCGGGACTGGGGCCGGGGACCTGGCCCGGGGCTTGAGCCCCGTCCGGCAGGGCCCAGTGGTGCGGGAATCCCCCCTCTGTCCTGCAAGCCGGCCGGGGGTCAGAGGCGCCCGGGACGGAGGGTCCATCAGGGCCCGGGGAGGCCTGAAGCCCCGGAGCCCTGCAGCCCCAGATACCTGCAGCTCTGCAGCCCCCGGAACCCTGCAGCCCCAGAGCCCTGCAGCTCCGGGGCAGGCAGATTGGCGTCATTTTGGTCCCGGCCATCTGGTCGCGCCATTCGCCTCCCAGATCCCAGCGAGGGCTCCAGGAGGTCGGGTACTTTCGCGCCTTGGGTCCCCTCTGTCACCTCGTGTGCACAGATTGCAAGAAAGTCAGGTAATTTCCCTCCGGATTACTAGGGACAGGGTACGCCCGGACACCCCTCCAAGGCTGGTGGTTTTCTGCTAGGGGGACCAGATGGGCTATGCCTGGGTAACACCTCCCTAGGCCACCCGGGCTTCCTTCCTCCAGGCCAACGGCTTGTCAAATTGCCCAGGACGGGCTCCATGGCTCTTGGGCAGTCGTCCCCCGGGCGTCCGCGGCTCCATCCCTGCCGACGGCATGCAAGAGTGCCCGGGACGGGCTCCATACGTCCCGGGCAGTCCTCCCCCGGGCGTCCGGGGCACCCATCTCCAGGAGGCCAACAGCATGGCAAAGTACCCGGGACGGGCTCCATGGGTCCCGGGCAGTCCTCCCCCAGGCATCCGGGGCTTCCATCTCCAGGCCAACGGCAGGTCAAAGTGCCCAGGACGGGCTCCACGGGTCCCTGGCAGTCCTCCCCCCCGGGCGTCCGGGGCTCCCTTCCCCAGGCCAACGGCATGTCAAAGTGCCCAGGATGGGCTCCACGGGCCCCGGGCATCCGGGGCTCCCTTCCCCAGGCCAACGGCATGCCAGAGTGCCCAGGACGGGCTCCACGAGTCCCGGGCGTCCGGGGCTCCCTTCCCCGGGACACCGGCTTGTCAGAGTGCCCATGACGGGCTCCACGGGTCCCGGGTATCTGGGACTCCCTTCCCCGGGCCAACGGCATGCCGGAGTTCCCAGGACAGGCTCCACGGGTCCCGGGCGTCCGGGGCTCCCTTCCCCGGTCCGACGGCTTGTCAGAGTGCCCAGGACGGGCTCCACGGTTCCCGGGCGTCCGGGGTTCCCTTCCCCGGGTCAGCGGCATGTCAGAGTGCCCAGGACGAGTTCCACGGGTCCCGGGCAGTCCTCCCCCGGGCGTCCGGGGCTCCCTTCCCTGGGCCGTCGGCAGGTCAGAGTGCCCAGGACGGGCTCCATGGGTCCCGGGCAGTCCTCCCCCCGGGCGTCCGGGGCTCCCTTCCCCGGGCCGACGGCAGGTCAGAGTGCCCAGGACGGGCTCCACGGGTCCCGGGCAGTCCTCCCCCCCGGGGGTCCGGCGCTCCCTTCTCCAGGCCGATGGCAGGTCAGAGTGACCAGGACGGGCTCCACGGGTCCCGGGCAGTCCTCTCCCGGGCGTACGTGGTTGTCCGACTGATTCGGGCAGATGTGCTTTTACGAACCTGATCGGAATCGGCCCAAATAATAATAATAATAATAATAATAATAATAATCCACATTTGTAAGGCGCACAATCACCCGTAAGGGTCTCTAGGCGCTAGGGGCCGTCGGGAAGATTAAGCAAGCTATTGCCCAGAGTCACATGGTGCTGGGCTAATCTGCGGCCGGTGCCGGGGATCGAACCCTGATCTCTGGGATGCTCGAGGGTTACTACGCGCTCTACAAAAACCTTAAATAAAAAAATCTCCAGATTCCGGAGTCAGCCGCCCTAGCCGCGGCGCCAGCTATTTCCCAGAGTCACGTGGTGCTGGGCTAATCTGCGGCCGGTGCCGGGGATCGAACCCTGATCTCTGGGATGCTCGAGGGTTACTACGCGCTCTACAAAAACCTTAAATAAAAAAATCTCCAGATTCCGGAGTCAGCCGCCCTAGCCGCGGCGCCAGCTATTTCCCAGAGTCACCTGGTGCTGGGCTAATCTGCCGCCGGTGCCGGGGATCGAACCGTGATCCCCAGATGGGGATATCCCAAAAATCTGGCATGGATACGGCCCGCCAGGACAGGTTTGGGCACCCCTGGTATAGTGGTTAGTACTCTGCGTTGTGGCTGCAGCAACCTCGGTTCGAATCCGAGTCACGGCATTGTGGTTGGCAATGTCACGGCAGTTGGGTTTTTCTTTTACAGAATTACCAAATGTACCAGTTGTTTTTGTAAAATGTCTATTAAAAACAGATCCTTTAAAATATTTAAACGATTTAACGACAAATTATTTAAACACACATGATTATAAGATGTAGCCTTATTTTTGTTTTTAGGAGAGAATGTGCCTGCTGAAAAAAACATTATTTTTAAAAAGTGCATTGCAGGATATCAGGAATTTGCTGTGGCACACCTTGAAAACTTTCATGCAGATTATTTGCACAAAACTTACAGTCAGTTGTTGTGGCCGAGTGGTTAAGGCGATGGACTAGAAATCCATTGGGGTCTCCCCGCGCAGGTTCGAATCCTGCCAACAACGAGAAACTTTTTAACATCGGCTACAATTTCAGAAGTTAACCTTTAGAATTTCTTCCATGTCAGTTTTATAAATAGGTGGCTTATTTTGGTGTCACTTTTGCCCTTTCACATATTTATTATCGCTACCCCTTTCATATCTTTGCTATAACTCTCGTCCTACATTAGCGCTGGTGCAAACACTTCAAATTATTATACCCTGGCTCTCTCAGTCATACCATTCATGCACTTGAAACTTACTTTACCAATAAAAGAAGCAAATAGAAAAATAAAACAAAAGTGCTTGCTGGATTAGGCAAACACACTTCATAAAACTGCATTTTCTTTTCTATTCTCCCGTGTTACAAGCTTAACTGCTCCCTGTGTAATTTCTCTTAGCCTGCTGTCCCAGGAAGAGAATTTTATCTACAGGCTCTTTCCGTGTTTTTTTCCTAGTCTTTCTTCCCTTTTCTTAGATTTGTAACTGTTCCTTTACGTGCTCTATTTAGGCGCCATTAATCTCATTTGAGCTCCTTGTACCTGCTGCTGTTTTCTCCACACCTCATACTGCCTTTTCCCTCTTTCTCTCTTTCTCTGAGGTTGGTGGATACTTTCCAAAGCTTCTGATGCCCCAATGTTCCTTCATCTTGTTGTCAGACGTGAATTGGAAAAGCAACCAAATTAACAAGCCTTTACCACTCATACATGGCAGAGGTTTATACTTTAATTGAACTAAGAAAAGCGTGTTGTGGGGCCCCTACGAGCCATGGTGCTTGCTTCATCATAATTAGGCATGCAGTCATTAGCCACAGCTCTGATCATGGGTCACTGAGTTCAGTTTCAATAATTCCTCAAAAACCTAACCATGCAGTCCCCCCTAACTGTGTAGTTATCTTGCTTTACTGCTGTTTGTGTGATTAGCTGGGAGGAGCTCATGGCAGCATCCTCCCTATAAAAGTGTAGATGGACCGCTCCTTAACTCTTTCTTGCTTCACATACAGATGGCTTGAGGAGGTACAGGGGAGATGCAGGTCTGCTAGACAGTATAGAAGATCTGCGCCAGGTGTGTTTCTCTGCATTGGTATCCCATCACAGGCCCACAAGTGTATGTGTGATCTTTGACTCCTGGCAGTTCACAAGCAGGCGGCCAGGAAACAGTTTCAGCCTATCAACCACTGAGGAGACAAAGCCTTTGTATAAGGAATGAGGAAGCAATTAACACATTCAGCCTATCACAGGAGTTCCCTGAGTGTACCAAATTATAAATTCTCCATGTCACTGTATGTTATTGAGCCCAAGTAGCTCGCCGTGATCGTATAGTGGTTAGTACTCTGCGTTGTGGCCGCAGCAACCTCGGTTCAAATCCGAGTCATGGCATTGTGGTTGGCAATGTCACGGCAGTTGGGTTTTTCTTTTACAGAATTACAAAATGTACCAGTTGTTTTTGTAAAATGTCTATTAAAAACAGATCCTTTAAAATATTTAAACGATCTAACGACAAATTATTTTAACACACATGATTATAAGATGTAGCTATATTGTACCTACTGACATAAATTATCGTTCTTGAACCTATTTGCGGTGGGGGAATGGAGCTCTCCCCCATGCCAATCAGAATGCAGATGAATGCATTTGCAGTTGAGTGACCTGTATTGTGGCTGTCTAGAGGGAATGCACAAATGTAGCTGTCTCGCAGCCCAATCCAGACGTCAATTGGAGACAGGTTTTCAGGCAAATAGAGCAGTAAGTGCAGAGAAATGCTCACTCTCTAAAAATGGCATTTATAAAGTAGTAAAGTTGAATCCAACCTCACCAGTAATTAGGATTTATCAATAAATAAATAAAGCTTCTCCTCTCTGATATGGAATTACCCCCCAAAAAGTATAAGGGAATACCCAATGCTAACCTACGAGAGGGGCAGACCTCACAGTAGTGAAAAATGTAATAGATTGTTTTGTACTACCAGGACATGCAAACTACCACAGTACATGTCTTACCTTTTACTTACATAGCATGATGCCCCTAGGACTACCTAGGGCCTACCTTTTGGTTAATTATATGTAATAAAATTGGAGTTTAAGGCTTGGCAAGTAGTTTTAAATGGCAAGTCGAAGTGGCAGTACACTGCAGCACAGGCACTGCAGTAGCAGGCTTGAGACAGGTTTGAAATGATACTTTTTTGGGCGGCACAATCAGTTCCTGGGTATATGGTATACCACTTTACAAGTGGCTTTCAAGTCAATGAAATCTGTCAGTCAGGTATACTCCAATTACACACATGATTAGGGAAGAAGCACGTTCACTTCAGCACTGATTAGTAGCAATAAAGTGATCAGAGTCCTAAGGCCAACAAAAAGATACAGCAAAATGCGTAGGTGAAAGGCAATAAGGTAGGGTTGAGGCCACCTTAAGAATGCAAGGTCTAACAAAAACAAACTAAGGATAACATGAGTAAAACATCAGGTTTCTCTACGGCATTTGGTGAGACAAGTGTGCCTTCTTTTATCTTCCATAAATGCAATCTTTCCCCGACCCCTTTATTATATAGCTCTTCAAGTAAAAAAGATAAAGCACTTACAAAGGAGCCTCAAATACTCAAAGATGGTAGACTTCTGTAATATGGGCCATAGACTAAAAGCAGCACGAAAACAGAGTGCAATAGGGTCCCAAAAACTTGAGTGCCACATGAGAGTATGCATGAAAGCCTATCCTTTTCCAAACTAGAGATATACTCATGCAATTTTTGTTTTTAGGAGAGAATGTGCCTGCTGAAAAATACATTATTTTAAAAAAGTGCATTGCAGAATACCAGGAATTTGCTGTGGGACACCTTGAAAACTTTCATACAGATTATTTGCACAAAACTTACAGTCAGTTGTTGTGGCTGAGTGGTTAAGGCGATGGACTAGAAATCCATTGTGGTCTCCCCGCGCAGGTTCGAATCCTGCCAACAACAACAAACTTTTTAACATCGGCTACAATTTCAGAAGTTAACCTTTAGAATTTCTTCCATGTCAGTTTTATAAATAGGTGGCTTATTTTGGTGTCACTATTGCCCTTTCACATATTTATTATCGCTACCCCTTTCATATCTTTGCTATAACTCTCGTCCTACATTAGCGCTGGTGCAAACACTTCAAATTATTATACCCTGGCTCTCTCAGTCATACCATTCATGCACTTGAAACTTACTTTACCAATAAAAGAAGCAAATAGAAAAATAAAATAAAAGTGCTTGCTGGATTAGGCAAACACACTTCATAAAACTGCATTTTCTTTTCTATTCTCCCCGTGTTACAAGCTTAACTGCTCCCTGTGTAATTTCTCTTAGCCTGCTGTCCCAAGAAGAGAATTTTATCTACAGGCTCTTTCCGTGTTTTTTTCCTAGTCTTTCTTTCCCTTTTCTTAGATTTGTAACTGTTCCTTTATGTGCTCTATTTAGGCGCCATTAATCTCATTTGAGCTCCTTGTACCTGCTGCTGTTTTCTCCACACCTCATACTGCCTTTTCCCTCTTTCTCTCTTTCTCTGAGGTTGGTGGCTACTTTCCAAAGCTTCTGATGCCCCAATGTTCCTTCATCTTGTTGTCAGATGTGAATTGGAAAAGCAACCAAATTAACAAGCCTTTACCACTCATAGATGGCAGAGGTTTATACTTTAATTCAATGAGCTAAGAAAAGCGTGTTGTGGGGCCCCTACGAGCCATGGTGCTTGCTTCATCATAATTGGGCACGCAGTCATTAGCCACAGCTCTGATCATGGGTCACTGAGGTCAGTTTCAATAATTCCTCAAAAACCTAACCATGTAGTCCCCCCTAACTGTATAGTTATCTTGCTTTACTGCTGTTTGTGTGATTAGCTGGGAGGAGCTCACGGCGGCATCCTCCCTATAAAAGTATAGATGGACCGCTCCTTAATTTTTTCTTGCTTCACATACAGATGGCTTGAGGAGGTACAGGGGAGATGCAGGTCTAATAGACAGAATAGAAGATCTGCGCCAGGTGTGTTTCTCTGCATTGGTGTCCCATCACAGGCCAACAAGTGTATGTGTGATCTTTGACTTCTGGCAGTTCACAAGCAGGCAACCAGGAAACGGTTTCAGCCTATCAACCACTGAGGAGACAAAGCCTTTGTATAAGGAATGAGGAAGCAATGAACACATTCAGCCTATCACTGGAGTTCCCTGAGTGTTTCGAATTATAAATTCTCCATGTCACTGTATGTTAATGAGCCCAAGTAGCTCGCCGTGATCGTATAGTGGTTAGTACTCTGCGTTGTGGCTGCAGCAACCTCGGTTTGAATCCGAGTCACGGCATTGTGGTTGGCAATGTCACAGCAGTTGGGTTTTTCTTTTACGGAATTACCAAATGTACCAGTTGTTTTTGTAAAATGTCTATTAAAAACAGATCCTTTAAAATATTTAAACGATTTAACGACAAATTATTTAAACACACATGATTATAAGATGTAGCCTTATTTTTGTTTTTAGGAGAGAATGTGCCTGCTGAAAAAAACATTATTTTTAAAAAGTGCATTGCAGGATATCAGGAATTTGCTGTGGCACACCTTGAAAACTTTCATGCAGATTATTTGCACAAAACTTACAGTCAGTTGTTGTGGCCGAGTGGTTAAGGCGATGGACTAGAAATCCCTTGGGGTCTCCCCGCGCAGGTTCGAATCCTGCCAACAACGAAAAACTTTTTAACATCGGCTACAATTTCAGAAGTTAACCTTTAGAATTTCTTCCATGTCAGTTTTATAAATAGGTGGCTTATTTTGGTGTCACTATTGCCCTTTCACATATTTATTATCGCTACCCCTTTCATATCTTTGCTATAACTCTCGTCCTACATTAGCACTGGTGCAAACACTTCAAATTATTATACCTTGGCTCTCTCAGTCATACCATTCATGCACTTGAAACTTACTTTACCAATAAAAGAAGCAAATAGAAAAATAAAACAAAAGTGCTTGCTGGATTAGGCAAACACACTTCATAAAACTGCATTTTCTTTTCTATTCTCCCCGTGTTACAAGCTTAACTGCTCCCTGTGTATTTTCTCTTAGCCTGCTGTCCCAGGAAGAGAATTTTATCTACAGGCTCTTTCCGTGTTTTTTTCCTAGTCTTTCTTTCCCTTTTCTTAGATTTGTAACTGTTCCTTTACGTGCTCTATTTAGGCGCCATTAATCTCATTTGAGCTCCTTGTACCTGCTGCTGTTTTCTCCACACCTCATACTGCCTTTTCCCTCTTTCTCTCTTTCTCTGAGGTTGGTGGCTACTTTCCAAAGCTTCTGATGCCCCAATGTTCCTTCATCTTGTTGTCAGACGTGAATTGGAAAAGCAACCAAATTAACAAGCCTTTACCACTCATATATGGCAGAGGTTTATACTTTAATTGAGCTAAGAAAAGCGTGTTGTGGGGCCCCTACGAGCCATGGTGCTTGCTTCATCATAATTTGGCATGCAGTCATTAGCCACAGCTCTGATCATGGGTCACTGAGGTCAGTTTCAATAATTCCTCAAAAACCTAACCATGCAGTCCCCCCTAATTGTGTAGTTATCTTGCTTTACTGCTGTTTGTGTGATTAGCTGGGAGGAGCTCACGGCAGCATCCTCCCTATAAAAGTGTAGATGGACCGCTCCTTAACTTTTTCTTGCTTCACATACAGATGGCTTGAGGAGGTACAGGGGAGATGCAGGTCTAATAGACAGAATAGAAGATCTGCGCCAGGTGTGTTTCTCTGCATTGGTGTCCCATCACAGGCCCACAAGTGTATGTGTGATCTTTGACTTCTGGCAGTTCACAAGCAGGCGGCCAGGAAATGGTTTCAGCCTATCAACCACTGAGGAGACAAAGCCTTTGTATAAGCAATGAGGAAGCAATGAACACATTCAGCCTATCACAGGAGTTCCCTGAGTGTTCCGAATTATAAATTCTCCATGTCACTGTATGTTATTGAGCCCAAGTAGCTTGCCGTGATCGTATAGTGGTTAGTACTCTGCGTTGTGGCCGCAGCAACCTAGGTTCGAATCCGAGTCACGGCATTGTGGTTGGCAATGTCACGGCAGTTGGGTTTTTCTTTTACAGAATTACCAAATGTACCAGTTGTTTTTGTAAAATGTCTATTAAAAACAGATCCTTTTAAAATATTTAAACGATCTAACGACAAATTATTTAAACACACATGATTATAAGATGTAGCCTTATTTTTGTTTTTAGGAGAGAATGTGCCTGCTGAAAAAAACATTATTTTTAAAAAGTGCATTGCAGGATATCAGGAATTTGCTGTGGCACACCTTGAAAACTTTCATGCAGATTATTTGCACAAAACTTACAGTCAGTTGTTGTGGCCGAGTGGTTAAGGCGATGGACTAGAAATCCATTGGGGTCTCCCCGCACAGGTTCGAATCCTGCCAACAACGAGAAACTTTTTAACATCGGCTACAATTTCAGAAGCTAATCTTTAGAATTTCTTCCATGTCAGTTTTATAAATAGGTGGCTTATTTTGGTGTCACTATTGCCCTTTCACATATTTATTATCGCTACCCCTTTCAAATCTTTGCTATAACTCTCGTCCTACATTAGCGCTGGTGCAAACACTTCAAATTATTATACCCTGGCTCTCTCAGTCATACCATTCATGCACTTGAAACTTACTTTACCAATAAAAGAAGCAAATAGAAAAATAAAACAAAAGTGCTTGCTGGATTAGGCAACACACTTCATAAAACTGCATTTTCTTTTCTATTCTCCCCGTGTTACAAGCTTAACTGCTCCCTGTGTAATTTCTCTTAGCCTGCTGTCCCAGGAAGAGAATTTTATCTACAGGCTCTTTCCGTGTTTTTTTCCTAGTCTTTCTTTCCTTTTTCTTAGATTTGTAACTGTTCCTTTACGTGCTCTATTTAGGCGCCATTAATCTCATTTGAGCTCCTTGTACCTGCTGCTGTTTTCTCCACACCTCATACTGCCTTTTCCCTCTTTCTCTCTTTCTCTGAGGTTGGTGGCTACTTTCCAAAGCTTCTGATGCCCCAATGTTCCTTCATCTTGTTGTCAGACGTGAATTGGAAAAGCAACCAAATTAACAAGCCTTTACCACTCATATATGGCAGAGGTTTATACTTTAATTGAGCTAAGAAAAGCGTGTTGTGGGGCCCCTACGAGCCATGGTGCTTGCTTCATCATAATTAGGCATGCAGTCATTAGCCACAGCTCTGATCATGGGTCACTGAGGTCAGTTTCAATAATTCCTCAAAAACCTAACCATGCAGTCCCCCCTAACTGTGTAGTTATCTTGCTTTACTGCTGTTTGTGTGATTAGCTGGGAGGAGCTCATGGCAGCATCCTCCCTATAAAAGTGTAGATGGACCGCTCCTTAACTCTTTCTTGCTTCACATACAGATGGCTTGAGGAGGTACAGGGGAGATGCAGGTCTACTAGACAGTATAGAAGATCTGCGCCAGGTGTGTTTCTCTGCATTGGTGTCCCATCACAGGCCCACAAGTGTATGTGTGATCTTTGACTCCTGGCAGTTCACAAGCAGGCGGCCAGGAAACAGTTTCAACCTATCAACCACTGAGGAGAGAAAGCCTTTGTATAAGGAATGAGGAAGCAATTAACACATTCAGCCTATCACAGGAGTTCCCTGAGTGTACCAAATTATAAATTCTCCATGTCTCTGTATGTTATTGAGCCCAAGTAGCTCGCCGTGATCGTATAGTGGTTAGTACTCTGCGTTGTGGCCGCAGCAACCTTGGTTCGAATCCGAGTCACGGCATTGTGGTTGGCAATGTCACGGCAGTTGGGTTTTTCTTTTACAGAATTACAAAATGTACCAGTTGTTTTTGTAAAATGTCTATTAAAAACAGATCCTTTAAAATATTTAAACGATCTAACGACAAATTATTTTAACACACATGATTATAAGATGTAGCTATATTGTACCTACTGACAAAAATTATCGTTCTTGAACCTATTTGCGGTGGGGGAATGGAGCTCTCCCCCATGCCAATCAGAATGCAGATGAATGCAGTTGCAGTTGAGTGACCTGTATTGTGGCTGTCTAGAGGGAATGCACAAATGCAGCTCTCTCGCAGCCCAATCCAGACGTCAATTGGAGACAGGTTTTCAGGCAAATAGAGCAGTAAGTGCAGAGAAATGCTCACTCTCTAAAAATTGCATTTATAAAGTAGTAAAGTTAAATCCAACCTCACCAGTAAATAGGATTTATCAATAAATAAATAAAGCTTCTCCTCTCTGATATGGAATTACCCCCCAAAAAGTATAAGGGAATACCCAATGCTAACCTACGAGAGGGGCAGACCTCACAGTAGTGAAAAATGTAATAGACTGTTTTGTACTACCAGGACATGCAAACTACCACAGTACATGTCTTACCTTTTACTTACATAGCATGATGCCCCTAGGACTACCTAGGGCCTACCTTTTGGTTAATTATATGTAATAAAATTGGAGTTTAAGGCTTGGCAAGTAGTTTTAAATGGCAAGTCGAAGTGGCAGTACACTGCAGCACAGGCACTGCAGTAGCAGGCTTGAGACAGGTTTGAAATGATACTTTTTTGGGCGGCACAATCAGTTCCTGGGTATATGGTATACCACTTTACAAGGGGCTTTCAAGTCAATGAAATCTGTCAGTCAGGTATACTCCAATTACACACATGATTTGGGAAGAAGCACGTTCACTTCAGCACTGATTAGTAGCAATAAAGTGATCAGAGTCCTAAGGCCAACAAAAAGATACAGCAAAATGCGTAGGTGAAAAGCAATAAGGTAGGGTTGAGGCCACCTTAAGAATGCAAGGTCTAACAAAAACAAACTAAGGATAACATGAGTAAAACATCAGGTTTCTCTACGGCATTTGGTGAGACAAGTGTGCCTTCTTTTATCTTCCATAAATGCAATCTTTCCCTGACCCCTTTATTATATAGCTCTTCAAGTAAAAAAGATAAAGCACTTACAAAGGAGCCTCAAATACTCAAAGATGGTAGACTTCTGTAATATGGGCCATAGACTAAAAGCAGCACGAAAACTTGAGTGCCACATGAGAGTATGCATGAAAGCCTATCCTTTTCCAACCTAGAGATATACTCATGCAATTTTTGTTTTTAGGAGAGAATGTGCCTGCTGAAAAAAACATTATTTTTAAAAAGTGCATTGCAGAATACCAGGAATTTGCTTTGGGACACCTTGAAAACTTTCATACAGATTATTTGCACAAAACTTACAGTCAGTTGTTGTGGCTGAGTGGTTAAGGCGATGGACTAGAAATCCATTGGGGTCTCCCCGCGCAGGTTCGAATCCTGCCAACAACGAGAAACTTTTTAACATCGGCTACAATTTCAGAAGTTAACCTTTAGAATTTCTTCCATGTCAGTTTTATAAATAGGTGGCTTATTTTGGTGTCACTATTGCCCTTTCACATATTTATTATCGCTACCCCTTTCATATCTTTGCTATAACTCTCGTCCTACATTAGCGCTGGTGCAAACACTTCAAATTATTATACCCTGGCTCTCTCAGTCATACCATTCATGCACTTGAAACTTACTTTACCAATAAAAGAAGCAAATAGAAAAATAAAACAAAAGTGCTTGCTGGATTAGGCAAACACACTTCATAAAACTGCATTTTCTTTTCTATTCTCCCCGTGTTACAAGCTTAACTGCTCCCTGTGTAATTTCTCTTAGCCTGCTGTCCCAGGAAGAGAATTTTATCTACAGGCTCTTTCCGTGTTTTTTTCCTAGTCTTTCTTTCCCTTTTCTTAGATTTGTAACTGTTCCTTTATGTGCTCTATTTAGGCGCCATTAATCTAATTTGAGCTCCTTGTACCTGCTGCAGTTTTCTCCACACCTCATACTGCCTTTTCCCTCTTTCTCTCTTTCTCTGAGGTTGGTGGCTACTTTCCAAAGCTTCTGATGCCCCAATGTTCCTTCATCTTGTTGTCAGACGTGAATTGGAAAAGCAACCAAATTAACAAGCCTTTACCACTCATACATGGCAGAGGTTTATACTTTAATTCAATGAGCTAAGAAAAGCGTGTTGTGGGGCCCCTACGAGCCATGGTGCTTGCTTCATCATAATTGGGCACGCAGTCATTAGCCACAGCTCTGATCATGGGTCACTGAGGTCAGTTTCAATAATTCCTCAAAAACCTATCCATGCAGTCCCCCCTAACTGTGTAGTTATCTTGCTTTACTGCTGTTTGTGTGATTAGCTGGGAGGAGCTCACGGCAGCATCCTCCCTATAAAAGTGTAGATGGACCGCTCCTTAACTTTTTCTTGCTTCACATACAGATGGCTTGAGGAGGTACAGGGGAGATGCAGGTCTAATAGACAGAATAGAAGATCTGCGCCAGGTGTGTTTCTCTGCATTGGTGTCCCATCACAGGCCCACAAGTGTATTTGTGATCTTTGACTCCTGGCAGTTCACAAGCAGGCGGCCAGGAAACGGTTTCAGCCTATCAACCACTGAGGAGACAAAGCCTTTGTATAAGGAATGAGGAAGCAATGAACACATTCAGCCTATCACAGGAGTTCCCTGAGTGTTTCGAATTATAAATTCTCCATGTCACTGTATGTTATTGAGCCCAAGTAGCTCGCCGTGATCGTATAGTGGTTAGTACTCTGCGTTGTGGCCGCAGCAACCTCGGTTCGAATCCGAGTCACGGCATTGTGGTTGGCAATCTCACGGCAGTTGGGTTTTTCTTTTACAGAATTACCAAATGTACCAGTTGTTTTTGTAAAATGTCTATTAAAAACAGATCCTTTAAAATATTTAAACGATCTAACGACAAATTATTTAAACACACATGATTATAAGATGTAGCCTTATTTTTGTTTTTAGGAGAGAATGTGCCTGCTGAAAAAAACATTATTTTTAAAAAGTGCATTGCAGGATATCAGGAATTTTCTGTGGGACACCTTGAAAACTTTCATGCAGATTATTTGCACAAAACTTACAGTCAGTTGTTGTGGCCGAGTGGTTAAGGCGATGGACTAGAAATCCATTGGGGTCTCCCCGCGCAGGTTCGAATCCTGCCAACAACGAGAAACTTTTTAACATCGGCTACAATTTCAGAAGCTAACCTTTAGAATTTCTTCCATGTCAGTTTTATAAATAGGTGGCTTATTTTGGTGTCACTATTGCCCTTTCACATATTTATTATCGCTACCCCTTTCATATCTTTGCTATAACTCTCGTCCTACATTAGCGCTGGTGCAAACACTTCAAATTATTATACCCTGGCTCTCTCAGTCATACCATTCATGCACTTGAAACTTACTTTACCAATAAAAGAAGCAAATAGAAAAATAAAACAAAAGTGCTTGCTCGATTAGGCAACACACTTCATAAAACTGCATTTTCTTTTCTATTCTCCCCGTGTTACAAGCTTAACTGCTCCCTGTGTAATTTCTCTTAGCCTGCTGTCCCAGGAAGAGAATTTTATCTACAGGCTCTTTCCGTGTTTTTTTCCTAGTCTTTCTTTCCTTTTTCTTAGATTTGTAACTGTTCCTTTACGTGCTCTATTTAGGCGCCATTAATCTCATTTGAGCTCCTTGTACCTGCTGCTGTTTTCTCCACACCTCATACTGCCTTTTCCCTCTTTCTCTCTTTCTCTGAGGTTGGTGGCTACTTTCCAAAGCTTCTGATGCCCCAATGTTCCTTCATCTTGTTGTCAGACGTGAATTGGAAAAGCAACCAAATTAACAAGCCTTTACCACTCATATATGGCAGAGGTTTATACTTTAATTGAGCTAAGAAAAGCGTGTTGTGGGGCCCCTACGAGCCATGGTGCTTGCTTCATCATAATTAGGCATGCAGTCATTAGCCACAGCTCTGATCATGGGTCACTGAGGTCAGTTTCAATAATTCCTCAAAAACCTAACCATGCAGTCCCCCCTAACTGTGTAGTTATCTTGCTTTACTGCTGTTTGTGTGATTAGCTGGGAGGAGCTCATGGCAGCATCCTCCCTATAAAAGTGTAGATGGACCGCTCCTTAACTCTTTCTTGCTTCACATACAGATGGCTTGAGGAGGTACAGGGGAGATGCAGGTCTACTAGACAGTATAGAAGATCTGCGCCAGGTGTGTTTCTCTGCATTGGTATCCCATCACAGGCCCACAAGTGTATGTGTGATCTTTGACTCCTGGCAGTTCACAAGCAGGCGGCCAGGAAACAGTTTCAGCCTATCAACCACTGAGGAGAGAAAGCCTTTGTATAAGGAATGAGGAAGCAATTAACACATTCAGCCTATCACAGGAGTTCCCCGAGTGTACCAAATTATAAATTCTCCATGTCACTGTATGTTATTGAGCCCAAGTAGCTCGCCGTGATCGTCCTGGTATAGTGGTTAGTACTCTGCGTTGTGGCCGCAGCAACCTTGGTTCGAATCCGAGTCACAGCATTGTGGTTGGCAATGTCACGGCAGTTGGGTTTTTCTTTTACAGAATTACAAAATGTACCAGTTGTTTTTGTAAAATGTCTATTAAAAACAGATCCTTTAAAATATTTAAACGATCTAACGACAAATTATTTTAACACACATGATTATAAGATGTAGCTATATTGTACCTACTGACATAAATTATCGTTCTTGAACCTATTTGCGGTGGGGGAATGGAGCTCTCCCCCATGCCAATCAGAATGCAGATGAATGCAGTTGCAGTTGAGTGACCTGTATTGTGGCTGTCTAGAGGGAATGCACAAATGTAGCTGTCTCGCAGCCCAATCCAGACATCAATTGGAGACAGGTTTTCAGACAAATAGAGCAGTAAGTGCAGAGAAATGCTCACTCTCTAAAAATGGCATTTATAAAGTAGTAAAGTTAAATCCAACCTCACCAGTAAATAGGATTTATCAATAAATAAATAAAGCTTCTCCTCTCTGATATGGAATTACCCCCCAAAAAGTATAAGGGAATACCCAATGCTAACCTACGAGAGGGGCAGACCTCACAGTAGTGAAAAATGTAATAGACTGTTTTGTACTACCAGGACATGCAAACTACCACAGTACATGTCTTACCTTTTACTTACATAGCATGATGCCCCTAGGACTACCTAGGGCCTACCTTTTGGTTAATTATATGTAATAAAATTGGAGTTTAAGGCTTGGCAAGTAGTTTTAAATGGCAAGTCGAAGTGGCAGTACACTGCAGCACAGGCACTGCAGTAGCAGGCTTGAGACAGGTTTGAAATGATACTTTTTTGGGTGGCACAATCAGTTCCTGGGAATATGGTATACCACTTTACAAGGGGCTTTCAAGTCAATGAAATCTGTCAGTCAGGTATACTCCAATTACACACATGATTTGGGAAGAAGCACGTTCACTTCAGCACTGATTAGTAGCAATAAAGTGATCAGAGTCCTAAGGCCAACAAAAAGATACAGCAAAATGCGTAGGTGAAAAGCAATAAGGTAGGGTTGAGGCCACCTTAAGAATGCAAGGTCTAACAAAAACAAACTAAGGATAACATGAGTAAAACATCAGGTTTCTCTACGGCATTTGGTGAGACAAGTGTGCCTTCTTTTATCTTCCATAAATGCAATCTTTCCCTGACCCCTTTATTATATAGCTCTTCAAGTAAAAAAGATAAAGCACTTACAAAGGAGCCTCAAATACTCAAAGATGGTAGACTTCTGTAATATGGGCCATAGACTAAAAGCAGCACGAAAACTTGAGTGCCACATGAGAGTATGCATGAAAGCCTATCCTTTTCCAACCTAGAGATATACTCATGCAATTTTTGTTTTTAGGAGAGAATGTGCCTGCTGAAAAAAACATTATTTTTAAAAAGTGCATTGCAGAATACCAGGAATTTGCTTTGGGACACCTTGAAAACTTTCATACAGATTATTTGCACAAAACTTGCAGTCAGTTGTTGTGGCCGAGTGGTTAAGGCGATGGACTAGAAATCCATTGGGGTCCCCCCGCGCAGGTTCGAATCCTGCCAACAACGAGAAACTTTTTAACATCGGCTACAATTTCAGAAGCTAACCTTTAGAATTTCTTCCATGTCAGTTTTATAAATTGGTGGCTTATTTTGGTGTCACTATTGCCCTTTCACATATTTATTATCGCTACCCCTTTCATATCTTTGCTATAACTCTCGTCCTACATTAGCGCTGGTGCAAACACTTCAAATTATTATACCCTGGCTCTCTCAGTCATACCATTCATGCACTTGAAACTTACTTTACCAATAAAAGAAGCAAATAGAAAAATAAAACAAAAGTGCTTGCTGGATTAGGCAAACACACTTCATAAAACTGCATTTTCTTTTCTATTCTCCCCGTGTTACAAGCTTAACTGCTCCCTGTGTAATTTCTCTTAGCCTGCTGTCCCAGGAAGAGAATTTTATCTACAGGCTCTTTCCGTGTTTTTTTCCTAGTCTTTCTTTCCCTTTTCTTAGATTTGTAACTGTTCCTTTATGTGCTCTATTTAGGCGCCATTAATCTAATTTGAGCTCCTTGTACCTGCTGCAGTTTTCTCCACACCTCATACTGCCTTTTCCCTCTTTCTCTCTTTCTCTGAGGTTGGTGGCTACTTTCCAAAGCTTCTGATGCCCCAATGTTCCTTCATCTTGTTGTCAGACGTGAATTGGAAAAGCAACCAAATTAACAAGCCTTTACCACTCATACATGGCAGAGGTTTATACTTTAATTCAATGAGCTAAGAAAAGCGTGTTGTGGGGCCCCTACGAGCCATGGTGCTTGCTTCATCATAATTGGGCACGCAGTCATTAGCCACAGCTCTGATCATGGGTCACTGAGGTCAGTTTCAATAATTCCTCAAAAACCTATCCATGCAGTCCCCCCTAACTGTGTAGTTGTCTTGCTTTACTGCTGTTTGTGTGATTAGCTGGGAGGAGCTCACGGCAGCATCCTCCCTATAAAAGTGTAGATGGACCGCTCCTTAACTTTTTCTTGCTTCACATACAGATGGCTTGAGGAGGTACAGGGGAGATGCAGGTCTAATAGACAGAATAGAAGATCTGCGCCAGGTGTGTTTCTCTGCATTGGTGTCCCATCACAGGCCCACAAGTGTATTTGTGATCTTTGACTTCTGGCAGTTCACAAGCAGGCGGCCAGGAAACGGTTTCAGCCTATCAACCACTGAGGAGACAAAGCCTTTGTATAAGGAATGAGGAAGCAATGAACACATTCAGCCTATCACAGGAGTTCCCTGAGTGTTTTGAATTATAAATTCTCCATGTCACTGTATGTTATTGAGCCCAAGTAGCTCGCCGTGATCGTATAGTGGTTAGTACTCTGCGTTGTGGCCGCAGCAACCTCGGTTCGAATCCGAGTCACGGCATTGTGGTTGGCAATCTCACAGCAGTTGGGTTTTTCTTTTACAGAATTACCAAATGTACCAGTTGTTTTTGTAAAATGTCTATTAAAAACAGATCCTTTAAAATATTTAAACGATCTAACGACAAATTATTTAAACACACATGATTATAAGATGTAGCCTTATTTTTGTTTTTAGGAGAGAATGTGCCTGCTGAAAAAAACATTATTTTTAAAAAGTGCATTGCAGGATATCAGGAATTTTCTGTGGGACACCTTGAAAACTTTCATACAGATTATTTGCACAAAACTTGCAGTCAGTTGTTGTGGCCGAGTGGTTAAGGCGATGGACTAGAAATCCATTGGGGTCCCCCCGCGCAGGTTCGAATCCTGCCAACAACGAGAAACTTTTTAACATCGGCTACAATTTCAGAAGCTAACCTTTAGAATTTCTTCCATGTCAGTTTTATAAATAGGTGGCTTATTTTGGTGTCACTATTGCCCTTTCACATATTTATTATCGCTACCCCTTTCATATCTTTGCTATAACTCTCGTCCTACATTAGCGCTGGTGCAAACACTTCAAATTATTATACACTGGCTCTCTCAGTCATACCATTCATGCACTTGAAACTTACTTTACCAATAAAAGAAGCAAATAGAAAAATAAAACAAAAGTGCTTGCTGGATTAGGCAACACACTTCATAAAACTGCATTTTCTTTTCTATTCTCCCCGTGTTACAAGCTTAACTGCTCCCTGTGTAATTTCTTTTAGCCTGCTGTCCCAGGAAGAGAATTTTATCTACAGGCTCTTTCCGTGTTTTTTTCCTAGTCTTTCTTTCCTTTTTCTTAGATTTGTAACTGTTCCTTTACGTGCTCTATTTAGGCGCCATTAATCTCATTTGAGCTCCTTGTACCTGCTGCTGTTTTCTCCACACCTCATACTGCCTTTTCCCTCTTTCTCTCTTTCTCTGAGGTTGGTGGCTACTTTCCAAAGCTTCTGATGCCCCAATGTTCCTTCATCTTGTTGTCAGACGTGAATTGGAAAAGCAACCAAATTAACAAGCCTTTACTACTCATATATGGCAGAGGTTTATACTTTAATTGAGCTAAGAAAAGCGTGTTGTGGGGCCCCTACGAGCCATGGTGCTTGCTTCATCATAATTAGGCACGCAGTCATTAGCCACAGCTCTGATCATGGGTCACTGAGGTCAGTTTCAATAATTCCTCAAAAACCTAACCATGCAGTCCCCCCTAACTGTGTAGTTATCTTGCTTTACTGCTGTTTGTGTGATTAGCTGGGAGGAGCTCATGGCAGCATCCTCCCTATAAAAGTGTAGATGGACCGCTCCTTAACTCTTTCTTGCTTCACATACAGATGGCTTGAGGAGGTACAGGGGAGATGCAGGTCTACTAGACAGTATAGAAGATCTGCGCCAGGTGTGTTTCTCTGCATTGGTGTCCCATCACAGGCCCACAAGTGTATGTGTGATCTTTGACTCCTGGCAGTTCACAAGCAGGCGGCCAGGAAACAGTTTCAGCCAATCAACCACTGAGGAGACAAAGCCTTTGTATAAGGAATGAGGAAGCAATTAACACATTCAGCCTATCACAGGAGTTCCCTGAGTGTACCGAATTATAAATTCTCCATGTCACTGTATGTTATTGAGCCCAAGTAGCTCGCCGTGATCGTATAGTGGTTAGTACTCTGCGTTGTGGCCGCAGCAACCTTGGTTCGAATCCGAGTCACGGCATTGTGGTTGGCAATGTCACGGCAGTTGGGTTTCTCTTTTACAGAATTACCAAATGTACCAGTTGTTTTTGTAAAATGTCTATTAAAAACAGATCCTTTAAAATATTTAAACGATCTAACGACAAATTATTTTAACAAACATGATTATAAGATGTAGCTATATTGTACCTACTGACATAAATTATCGTTCTTGAACCTATTTGCGGTGGGGGAATGGAGCTCTCCCCCATGCCAATCAGAATGCAGATGAATGCAGTTGCAGTTGAGTGACCTGTATTGTGGCTGTCTAGAGGGAATGCACAAATGTAGCTGTCTCGCAGCCCAATCCAGACGTCAATTGGAGACAGGTTTTCAGGCAAATAAAGCAGTAAGTGCAGAGAAATGCTCACTCTCTAAAAATGGCATTTATAAAGTAGTAAAGTTAAATCCAACCTCACCAGTAAATAGGATTTATCAATAAATAAATAAAGCTTCTCCTCTCTGATATGGAATTACCCCCCAAAAAGTATAAGGGAATACCCAATGCTAACCTACGAGAGGGGCAGACCTCACAGTAGTGAAAAATGTAATAGACTGTTTTGTACTACCAGGACATGCAAACTACCACAGTACATGTCTTACCTTTTACTTACATAGCATGATGCCCCTAGGACTACCTAGGGCCTACCTTTTGGTTAATTATATGTAATAAAATTGGAGTTTAAGGCTTGGCAAGTAGTTTTAAATGACAAGTCGAAGTGGCAGTACACTGCAGCACACGCACTGCAGTAGCAGGCTTGAGACAGGTTTGAAATTATACTTTTTTGGGCGGCACAATCAGTTCCTGGGTATATGGTATACCACTTTACAAGGGGCTTTCAAGTCAATGAAATCTGTCAGTCAGGTATACTCCAATTACACACATGATTAGGGAAGAAGCACGTTCACTTCAGCACTGATTAGTAGCAATAAAGTGATCAGAGTCCTAAGGCCAACAAAAAGATACAGCAAAATGCGTAGGTGAAAAGCAATAAGGTAGGGTTGAGGCCACCTTAAGAATGCAAGGTCTAACAAAAACAAACTAAGGATAACATGAGTAAAACATCAGGTTTCTCTACGGCATTTGGTGAGACAAGTATGCCTTCTTTTATCTTCCATAAATGCAACCTTTCCCTGACCCCTTTATTATATAGCTCTTCAAGTAAAAAAGATAAAGCACTTACAAAGGAGCCTCAAATACTCAAAGATGGTAGACTTCTGTAATATGGGCCATAGACTAAAAGCAGCACGAAAACAGAGTGCAATAGGGTCCCAAAAACTTGAGTGCCACATGAGAGTATGCATGAAAGCCTATCCTTTTCCAAACTAGAGATATACTCATGCAATTTTTGTTTTTAGGAGAGAATGTGCCTGCTGAAAAATACATTATTTTAAAAAAGTGCATTGCAGAATACCAGGAATTTGCTGTGGGACACATTGAAAACTTTCATACAGATTATTTGCACAAAACTTACAGTCAGTTGTTGTGGCCGAGTGGTTAAGGCGATGGACTAGAAATCCATTGGGGTCTCCCCGCGCAGGTTCGAATCCTGCCAACAACGAGAAACTTTTTAACATCGGCTACAATTTCAGAAGTTAACCTTTAGAATTTCTTCCATGTCAGTTTTATAAATAGGTGCCTTATTTTGGTGTCACTATTGCCCTTTCACATATTTATTATCGCTACCCCTTTCATATCTTTGCTATAACTCTCGTCCTACATTAGCGCTGGTGCAAACACTTCAAATTATTATACCCTGGCTCTCTCAGTCATACCATTCATGCACTTGAAACTTACTTTACCAATAAAAGAAGCAAATAGAAAAATAAAATAAAAGTGCTTGCTGGATTAGGCAAATACACTTCATAAAACTGCATTTTCTTTTCTATTCTCCCCGTGTTACAAGCTTAACTGCACCCTGTGTAATTTCTCTTAGCCTGCTGTCCCAGGAAGAGAATTTTATCTACAGGCTCTTTCCGTGTTTTTTTCCTAGTCTTTCTTTCCCTTTTCTTAGATTTGTAACTGTTCCTTTATGTGCTCTATTTAGGCGCCATTAATCTCATTTGAGCTCCTTGTACCTGCTGCTGTTTTCTCCACACCTCATACTGCCTTTTCCCTCTTTCTCTCTTTCTCTGAGGTTGGTGGCTACTTTCCAAAGCTTCTGATGCCCCAATGTTCCTTCATCTTGTTGTCAGACGTGAATTGGAAAAGCAACCAAATTAACAAGCCTTTACCACTCATACATGGCAGAGGTTTATACTTTAATTCAATGAGCTAAGAAAAGCGTGTTGTGGGGCCCCTACGAGCCATGGTGCTTGCTTCATCATAATTGGGCGCGCAGTCATTAGCCACAGCTCTGATCATGGGTCACTGAGGTCAGTTTCAATAATTCCTCAAAAACCTAACCATGCAGTCCCCCCCCCTAACGGTATAGTTATCTTGCTTTACTGCTGTTTGTGTGATTAGCTGGGAGGAGCTCACGGCAGCATCCTCCCTATAAAAGTATAGATGGACCGCTCCTTAACTTTTTCTTGCTTCACATACAGATGGCTTGAGGAGGTACAGGGGAGATGCAGGTCTAATAGACAGAATAGAAGATCTGCGCCAGGTGTATTTATCTGCATTGGTGTCCCATCACAGGCCCACAAGTGTATGTGTGATCTTTGACTTCTGGCAGTTCACAAGCAGGCGGCCAGGAAACGGTTTCAGCCTATCAACCACTGAGGAGACAAAGCCTTTGTATAAGGAATGAGGAAGCAATGAACACATTCAGCCTATCACAGGAGTTCCCTGAGTGTTTCGAATTATAAATTCTCCATGTCACTGTATGTTATTGAGCCCAAGTAGCTCGCCGTGATCGTATAGTGGTTAGTACTCTGCGTTGTGGCCGCAGCAACCTTGGTTCGAATCCGAGTCACGGCATTGTGGTTGGCAATGTCACGGCAGTTGGGTTTTTCTTTTACAGAATTACAAAATGTACCAGTTGTTTTTGTAAAATGTCTATTAAAAACAGATCCTTTAAAATATTTAAACGATCTAACGACAAATTATTTTAACACACATGATTATAAGATGTAGCTATATTGTACCTACTGACATAAATTATCGTTCTTGAACCTATTTGCGGTGGGGGAATGGAGCTCTCCCCCATGCCAATCAGAATGCAGATGAATGCAGTTGCAGTTGAGTGACCTGTGTTGTGGCTGTCTAGAGGGAATGCACAAATGTAGCTGTCTCGCAGCCCAATCCAGACGTCAATTGGAGACAGGTTTTCAGGCAAATAGAGCAGTAAGTGCAGAGAAATGCTCACTCTCTAAAAATGGCATTTATAAAGTAGTAAAGTTAAATCCAACCTCACCAGTAAATAGGATTTATCAATAAATAAATAAAGCTTCTCCTCTCTGATATGGAATTACCTCCCAAAAAGTATAAGGGAATACCCAATGCTAACCTACGAGAGGGGCAGACCTCACAGTAGTGAAAAATGTAATAGACTGTTTTGTACTACCAGGACATGCAAACTACCACAGTACATGTCTTACCTTTTACTTACATAGCATGATGCCCCTAGGACTACCTAGGGCCTACCTTTTGGTTAATTATATGTAATAAAATTGGAGTTTAAGGCTTGGCAAGTAGTTTTAAATGGCAAGTCGAAGTGGCAGTACACTGCAGCACAGGCACTGCAGTAGCAGGCTTGAGACAGGTTTGAAATGATCCTTTTTTGGGTGGCACAATCAGTTCCTGGGTATATGGTATACCACTTTACAAGGGGCTTTCAAGTCAATGAAATCTGTCAGTCAGGTATACTCCAATTACACACATGATTTGGGAAGAAGCACGTTCACTTCAGCACTGATTAGTAGCAATAAAGTGATCAGAGTCCTAAGGCCAACAAAAAGATACAGCAAAATGCGTAGGTGAAAAGCAATAAGGTAGGGTTGAGGCCACCTTAAGAATGCAAGGTCTAACAAAAACAAACTAAGGATAACATGAGTAAAACATCAGGTTTCTCTACGGCATTTGGTGAGACAAGTGTGCCTTCTTTTATCTTCCATAAATGCAATCTTTCCCTGACCCCTTTATTATATAGCTCTTCAAGTAAAAAAGATAAAGCACTTACAAAGGAGCCTCAAATACTCAAAGATGGTAGACTTCTGTAATATGGGCCATAGACTAAAAGCAGCACGAAAACTTGAGTGCCACATGAGAGTATGCATGAAAGCCTATCCTTTTCCAACCTAGAGATATACTCATGCAATTTTTGTTTTTAGGAGAGAATGTGCCTGCTGAAAAAAACATTATTTTTAAAAAGTGCATTGCAGAATACCAGGAATTTGCTTTGGGACACCTTGAAAACTTTCATACAGATTATTTGCACAAAACTTACAGTCAGTTGTTGTGGCTGAGTGGTTAAGGCGATGGACTAGAAATCCATTGGGGTCTCCCCGCGCAGGTTCGAATCCTGAAGCTTTTTAACATCGGCTACAATTTCAGAAGTTAACCTTTAGAATTTCTTCCATGTCAGTTTTATAAATAGGTGGCTTATTTTGGTGTCACTATTGCCCTTTCACATATTTATTATCGCTACCCCTTTCATATCTTTGCTATAACTCTCGTCCTACATTAGCGCTGGTGCAAACACTTCAAATTATTATACCCTGGCTCTCTCAGTCATACCATTCATGCACTTGAAACTTACTTTACCAATAAAAGAAGCAAATAGAAAAATAAAACAAAAGTGCTTGCTGGATTAGGCAAACACACTTCATAAAACTGCATTTTCTTTTCTATTCTCCCCGTGTTACAAGCTTAACTGCTCCCTGTGTAATTTCTCTTAGCCTGCTGTCCCAGGAAGAGAATTTTATCTACAGGCTCTTTCCGTGTTTTTTTCCTAGTCTTTCTTTCCCTTTTCTTAGATTTGTAACTGTTCCTTTATGTGCTCTATTTAGGCGCCATTAATCTAATTTGAGCTCCTTGTACCTGCTGCTGTTTTCTCCACACCTCATACTGCCTTTTCCCTCTTTCTCTCTTTCTCTGAGGTTGGTGGCTACTTTCCAAAGCTTCTGATGCCCCAATGTTCCTTCATCTTGTTGTCAGACGTGAATTGGAAAAGCAACCAAATTAACAAGCCTTTACCACTCATACATGGCAGAGGTTTATACTTTAATTCAATGAGCTAAGAAAAGCGTGTTGTGGGGCCCCTACGAGCCATGGTGCTTGCTTCATCATAATTGGGCACGCAGTCATTAGCCACAGCTCTGATCATGGGTCACTGAGGTCAGTTTCAATAATTCCTCAAAAACCTATCCATGCAGTCCCCCCTAACTGTGTAGTTATCTTGCTTTACTGCTGTTTGTGTGATTAGCTGGGAGGAGCTCACGGCAGCATCCTCCCTATAAAAGTGTAGATGGACCGCTCCTTAACTTTTTCTTGCTTCACATACAGATGGCTTGAGGAGGTACAGGGGAGATGCAGGTCTAATAGACAGAATAGAAGATCTGCGCCAGGTGTGTTTCTCTGCATTGGTGTCCCATCACAGGCCCACAAGTGTATTTGTGATCTTTGACTTCTGGCAGTTCACAAGCAGGCGGCCAGGAAACGGTTTCAGCCTATCAACCACTGAGGAGACAAAGCCTTTGTATAAGGAATGAGGAAGCAATGAACACATTCAGCCTATCACAGGAGTTCCCTGAGTGTTTCGAATTATAAATTCTCCATGTCACTGTATGTTATTGAGCCCAAGTAGCTCGCCGTGATCGTATAGTGGTTAGTACTCTGCGTTGTGGCCGCAGCAACCTCGGTTCGAATCCGAGTCACGGCATTGTGGTTGGCAATCTCACGGCAGTTGGGTTTTTCTTTTACAGAATTACCAAACGTACCAGTTGTTTTTGTAAAATGTCTATTAAAAACAGATCCTTTAAAATATTTAAACGATCTAACGACAAATTATTTAAACACACATGATTATAAGATGTAGCCTTATTTTTGTTTTTAGGAGAGAATGTGCCTGCTGAAAAAAACATTATTTTTAAAAAGTGCATTGCAGGATATCAGGAATTTTCTGTGGGACACCTTGAAAACTTTCATACAGATTATTTGCACAAAACTTGCAGTCAGTTGTTGTGGCCGAGTGGTTAAGGCGATGGACTAGAAATCCATTGGGGTCCCCCCGCGCAGGTTTGAATCCTGCCAACAACGAGAAACTTTTTAACATCGGCTACAATTTCAGAAGCTAACCTTTAGAATTTCTTCCATGTCAGTTTTATAAATAGGTGGCTTATTTTGGTGTCACTATTGCCCTTTCACATATTTATTATCGCTACCCCTTTCATATCTTTGCTATAACTCTCGTCCTACATTAGCGCTGGTGCAAACACTTCAAATTATTATACACTGGCTCTCTCAGTCATACCATTCATGCACTTGAAACTTACTTTACCAATAAAAGAAGCAAATAGAAAAATAAAACAAAAGTGCTTGCTGGATTAGGCAACACACTTCATAAAACTGCATTTTCTTTTCTATTCTCCCCGTGTTACAAGCTTAACTGCTCCCTGTGTAATTTCTCTTAGCCTGCTGTCCCAGGAAGAGAATTTTATCTACAGGCTCTTTCCGTGTTTTTTTCCTAGTCTTTCTTTCCTTTTTCTTAGATTTGTAACTGTTCCTTTACGTGCTCTATTTAGGCGCCATTAATCTCATTTGAGCTCCTTGTACCTGCTGCTGTTTTCTCCACACCTCATACTGCCTTTTCCCTCTTTCTCTCTTTCTCTGAGGTTGGTGGCTACTTTCCAAAGCTTCTGATGCCCCAATGTTCCTTCATCTTGTTGTCAGACGTGAATTGGAAAAGCAACCAAATTAACAAGCCTTTACCACTCATATATGGCAGAGGTTTATACTTTAATTGAGCTAAGAAAAGCGTGTTGTGGGGCCCCTACGAGCCATGGTGCTTGCTTCATCATAATTAGGCACGCAGTCATTAGCCACAGCTCTGATCATGGGTCACTGAGGTCAGTTTCAATAATTCCTCAAAAACCTAACCATGCAGTCCCCCCTAACTGTGTAGTTATCTTGCTTTACTGCTGTTTGTGTGATTAGCTGGGAGGAGCTCATGGCAGCATCCTCCCTATAAAAGTGTAGATGGACCGCTCCTTAACTCTTTCTTGCTTCACATACAGATGGCTTGAGGAGGTACAGGGGAGATGCAGGTCTACTAGACAGTATAGAAGATCTGCGCCAGGTGTGTTTCTCTGCATTGGTGTCCCATCACAGGCCCACAAGTGTATGTGTGATCTTTGACTCCTGGCAGTTCACAAGCAGGCGGCCAGGAAACAGTTTCAGCCAATCAACCACTGAGGAGACAAAGCCTTTGTATAAGGAATGAGGAAGCAATTAACACATTCAGCCTATCACAGGAGTTCCCTGAGTGTACCGAATTATAAATTCTCCATGTCACTGTATGTTATTGAGCCCAAGTAGCTCGCTGTGATCGTATAGTGGTTAGTACTCTGCATTGTGGCCGCAGCAACCTCGGTTCGAATCCGAGTCACGGCATTGTGGTTGGCAATGTCACGGCAGTTGGGTTTTTCTTTTACAGAATTACCAAATGTACCAGTTGTTTTTGTAAAATGTCTATTAAAAACAGATCCTTTAAAATATTTAAACGATCTAACGACAAATTATTTTAACACACATGATTATAAGATGTAGCTATATTGTACCTACTGACATAAATTATCGTTCTTGAACCTATTTGCGGTGGGGGAATGGAGCTCTCCCCCATGCCAATCAGAATGCAGATGAATGCAGTTGCAGTTGAGTGACCTGTATTGTGGCTGTCTAGAGGGAATGCACAAATGTAGCTGTCTCGCAGCCCAATCCAGACGTCAATTGGAGACAGGTTTTCAGGCAAATAAAGCAGTAAGTGCAGAGAAATGCTCACTCTCTAAAAATGGCATTTATAAAGTAGTAAAGTTAAATCCAACCTCACCAGTAAATAGGATTTATCAATAAATAAATAAAGCTTCTCCTCTCTGATATGGAATTACCCCCCAAAAAGTATAAGGGAATACCCAATGCTAACCTACGAGAGGGGCAGACCTCACAGTAGTGAAAAATGTAATAGACTGTTTTGTACTACCAGGACATGCAAACTACCACAGTACATGTCTTACCTTTTACTTACATAGCATGATGCCCCTAGGACTACCTAGGGCCTACTTTTTGGTTAATTATATGTAATAAAATTGGAGTTTAAGGCTTGGCAAGTAGTTTTAAATGGCAAGTCGAAGTGGCAGTACACTGCAGCACACGCACTGCAGTAGCAGGCTTGAGACAGGTTTGAAATGATACTTTTTTGGGCGGCACAATCAGTTCCTGGGTATATGGTATACCACTTTACAAGGGGCTTTCAAGTCAATGAAATCTGTCAGTCAGGTATACTCCAATTACACACATGATTAGGGAAGAAGCACGTTCACTTCAGCACTGATTAGTAGCAATAAAGTGATCAGAGTCCTAAGGCCAACAAAAAGATACAGCAAAATGCGTAGGTGAAAAGCAATAAGGTAGGGTTGAGGCCACCTTAAGAATGCAAGGTCTAACAAAAACAAACTAAGGATAACATGAGTAAAACATCAGGTTTCTCTACGGCATTTGGTGAGACAAGTGTGCCTTCTTTTATCTTCCATAAATGCAACCTTTCCCTGACCCCTTTATTATATAGCTCTTCAAGTAAAAAAGATAAAGCACTTACAAAGGAGCCTCAAATACTCAAAGATGGTAGACTTCTGTAATATGGGCCATAGACTAAAAGCAGCACGAAAACAGAGTGCAATAGGGTCCCAAAAACTTGAGTGCCACATGAGAGTATGCATGAAAGCCTATCCTTTTCCAAACTAGAGATATACTCATGCAATTTTTGTTTTTAGGAGAGAATGTGCCTGCTGAAAAATACATTATTTTAAAAAAGTGCATTGCAGAATACCAGGAATTTGCTGTGGGACACATTGAAAACTTTCATACAGATTATTTGCACAAAACTTACAGTCAGTTGTTGTGGCCGAGTGGTTAAGGCGATGGACTAGAAATCCATTGGGGTCTCCCCGCGCAGGTTCGAATCCTGCCAACAACGAGAAACTTTTTAACATCGGCTACAATTTCAGAAGTTAACCTTTAGAATTTCTTCCATGTCAGTTTTATAAATAGGTGGCTTATTTTGGTGTCACTATTGCCCTTTCACATATTTATTATCGCTACCCCTTTCATATCTTTGCTATAACTCTCGTCCTACATTAGCGCTGGTGCAAACACTTCAAATTATTATACCCTGGCTCTCTCAGTCATACCATTCATGCACTTGAAACTTACTTTACCAATAAAAGAAGCAAATAGAAAAATAAAATAAAAGTGCTTGCTGGATTAGGCAAACACACTTCATAAAACTGCATTTTCTTTTCTATTCTCCCCGTGTTACAAGCTTAACTGCACCCTGTGTAATTTCTCTTAGCCTGCTGTCCCAGGAAGAGAATTTTATCTACAGGCTCTTTCCGTGTTTTTTTCCTAGTCTTTCTTTCCCTTTTCTTAGATTTGTAACTGTTCCTTTATGTGCTCTATTTAGGCGCCATTAATCTAATTTGAGCTCCTTGTACCTGCTGCTGTTTTCTCCACACCTCATACTGCCTTTTCCCTCTTTCTCTCTTTCTCTGAGGTTGGTGGCTACTTTCCAAAGCTTCTGATGCCCCAATGTTCCTTCATCTTGTTGTCAGACGTGAATTGGAAAAGCAACCAAATTAACAAGCCTTTACCACTCATACATGGCAGAGGTTTATACTTTAATTCAATGAGCTAAGAAAAGCGTGTTGTGGGGCCCCTACGAGCCATGGTGCTTGCTTCATCATAATTGGGCGCGCAGTCATTAGCCACAGCTCTGATCATGGGTCACTGAGGTCAGTTTCAATAATTCCTCAAAAACCTAACAATGCAGTCCCCCCCCTAACGGTATAGTTATCTTGCTTTACTGCTGTTTGTGTGATTAGCTGGGAGGAGCTCACGGCAGCATCCTCCCTATAAAAGTATAGATGGACCGCTCCTTAACTTTTTCTTGCTTCACATACAGATGGCTTGAGGAGGTACAGGGGAGATGCAGGTCTAATAGACAGAATAGAAGATCTGCGCCAGGTGTATTTATCTGCATTGGTGTCCCATCACAGGCCCACAAGTGTATGTGTGATCTTTGACTTCTGGCAGTTCACAAGCAGGTGGCCAGGAAACGGTTTCAGCCTATCAACCACTGAGGAGACAAAGCCTTTGTATAAGGAATGAGGAAGCAATGAACACATTCAGCCTATCACAGGAGTTCCCTGAGTGTTTTGAATTATAAATTCTCCATGTCACTGTATGTTATTGAGCCCAAGTAGCTCGCCGTGATCGTATAGTGGTTAGTACTCTGCGTTGTGGCCGCAGAAACCTCGGTTCGAATCCGAGTCACGGCATTGTGGTTGGCAATGTCACGGCAGTTGGGTTTTTCTTTTACAGAATTACCAAATGTACCAGTTGTTTTTGTAAAATGTCTATTAAAAACAGATCCTTTAAAATATTTAAACGATCTAACGACAAATTATTTAAACACACATGATTATAAGATGTAGCCTTATTTTTGTTTTTAGGAGAGAATGTGCCTGCTGAAAAAAACATTATTTTTAAAAAGTGCATTGCAGGATATCAGGAACTTTCTGTGGGACACCTTGAAAACTTTCATACAGATTATTTGCACAAAACTTGCAGTCAGTTGTTGTGGCCGAGTGGTTAAGGCGATGGACTAGAATTCCATTGGGGTCCCCCTGCGCAGGTTCAAATCCTGCCAACAACGAGAAACTTTTTAACATCGGCTACAATTTCAGAAGCTAACCTTTAGAATTTCTTCCATGTCAGTTTTATAAATAGGTGGCTTATTTTGGTGTCACTATTGCCCTTTCACATATTTATTATCGCTACCCCTTTCATATCTTTGCTATAACTCTCGTCCTACATTAGCGCTGGTGCAAACACTTCAAATTATTATACCCTGGCTCTCTCAGTCATACCATTCATGCACTTGAAACTTACTTTACCAATAAAAGAAGCAAATAGAAAAATAAAACAAAAGTGCTTGCTGGATTAGGCAACACACTTCATAAAACTGCATTTTCTTTTCTATTCTCCCCGTGTTACAAGCTTAACTGCTCCCTGAGTAATTTCTCTTAGCCTGCTGTCCCAGGAAGAGAATTTTATCTACAGGCTCTTTCCGTGTTTTTTTCCTAGTCTTTCTTTCCTTTTTCTTAGATTTGTAACTGTTCCTTTATGTGCTCTATTTAGGCGCCATTAATCTCATTTGAGCTCCTTGTACCTGCTGCTGTTTTCTCCACACCTCATACTGCCTTTTCCCTCTTTCTCTCTTTCTCTGAGGTTGGTGGCTACTTTCCAAAGCTTCTGATGCCCCAATGTTTCTTCATCTTGTTGTCAGACGTGAATTGGAAAAGCAACCAAATTAACAAGCCTTTACCACTCATATATGGCAGAGGTTTATACTTTAATTGAGCTAAGAAAAGCGTGTTGTGGGGCCCCTACGAGCCATGGTGCTTGCTTCATCATAATTAGGCACGCAGTCATTAGCCACAGCTCTGATCATTGGTCACTGAGGTCAGTTTCAATAATTCCTCAAAAACCTAACCATGCAGTCCCCCCTAACTGTGTAGTTATCTTGCTTTACTGCTGTTTGTGTGATTAGCTGGGAGGAGCTCATGGCAGCATCCTCCCTATAAAAGTGTAGATGGACCGCTCCTTAACTCTTTCTTGCTTCACATACAGATGGCTTGAGGAGGTACAGGGGAGATGCAGGTCTACTAGACAGTATAGAAGATCTGCGCCAGGTGTGTTTCTCTGCATTGGTGTCCCATCACAGGCCCACAAGTGTATGTGTGATCTTTGACTCCTGGCAGTTCACAAGCAGGCGGCCAGGAAACAGTTTCAGCCTATCAACCACTGAGGAGACAAAGCCTTTGTATAAGGAATGAGGAAGCAATTAACACATTCAGCCTATCACAGGAGTTCCCTGAGTGTACCGAATTATAAATTCTCCATGTCACTGTATGTTATTGACCCCAAGTAGCTCGCCGTGATCGTATAGTGGTTAGCACTCTGCGTTGTGGCCGCAGCAACCTCGGTTCGAATCCGAGTCACGGCATTGTGGTTGGCAATGTCACGGCAGTTGGGTTTTTCTTTTACAGAATTACCAAATGTACCAGTTGTTTTTGTAAAATGTCTATTAAAAACAGATCCTTTAAAATATTTAAACGATCTAACGACAAATTTTTTAACACACATGATTATAAGATGTAGCTATATTGTACCTACTAACATAAATTATCGTTCTTGAACCTATTTGCGGTGGGGGAATGGAGCTCTCCCCCATGCCAATCAGAATGCAGTTGCAGTTGAGTGACCTGTATTGTGGCTGTCTAGAGGGAATGCACAAATGTAGCTGTCTCGCAGCCCAATCCAGACGTCAATTGGAGACAGGTTTTCAGGCAAATAGAGCAGTAAGTGCAGAGAAATGCTCACTCTCTAAAAATGGCATTTATAAAGTAGTAAAGTTAAATCCAACCTCACCAGTAAATAGGATTTATCAATAAATAAATAAAGCTTCTCCTCTCTGATATGGAATTACCCCCCAAAAAGTATAAGGGAATACCCAATGCTAACCTACGAGAGGGGCAGACCTCACAGTAGTGAAAAATGTAATAGACTGTTTTGTACTACCAGGACATGCAAACTACCACAGTACATGTCTTACCTTTTACTTACATAGCATGATGCCCCTAGGACTACCTAGGGCCTACCTTTTGGTTAATTATATGTAATTAAATTGGAGTTTAAGGCTTGGCAAGTAGTTTTAAATGGCAAGTCGAAGTGGCAGTACACTGCAGCACAGGCACTGCAGTAGCAGGCTTGAGACAGGTTTGAAATGATCCTTTTTTGGGCGGCACAATCAGTTCCTGGGTATATGGTATACCACTTTACAAGGGGCTTTCAAGTCAATGAAATCTGTCAGTCAGGTATACTCCAATTACACACATGATTAGGGAAGAAGCACGTTCACTTCAGCACTGATTAGTAGCAATAAAGTGATCAGAGTCTTAAGGCCAACAAAAAGATACAGCAAAATGCGTAGGTGAAAAGCAATAAGGTAGGGTTGAGGCCACCTTAAGAATGCAAGGTCTAACATAAACAAACTAAGGATAACATGAGTAAAACATCAGGTTTCTCTACGGCATTTGGTGAGACAAGTGTGCCTTCTTTTATCTTCCATAAATGCAACCTTTCCCTGACCCCTTTATTATATAGCTCTTCAAGTAAAAAAGATAAAGCACTTACAAAGGAGCCTCAAATACTCAAAGATGGTAGACTTCTGTAATATGGGCCATAGACTAAAAGCAGCACGAAAACAGAGTGCAATAGGGTCCCAAAAACTTGAGTGCCACATGAGAGTATGCATGAAAGCCTATCCTTTTCCAAACTAGAGATATACTCATGCAATTTTTGTTTTTAGGAGAGAATGTGCCTGATGAAAAATACATTATTTTAAAAAAGTGCATTGCAGAATACCAGGAATTTGCTGTGGGACACCTTGAAAACTTTCATACAGATTATTTGCACAAAACTTACAGTCAGTTGTTGTGGCCGAGTGGTTAACGCGATGGACTAGAAATCCATTGGGGTCTCCCCGCGCAGGTTCGAATCCTGCCAACAACGAGAAACTTTTTAACATCGGCTACAATTTCAGAAGTTAACCTTTAGAATTTCTTCCATGTCAGTTTTATAAATAGGTGGCTTATTTTGGTGTCACTATTGCCCTTTCACATATTTATTATCGCTACCCCTTTCATATCTTTGCTATAACTCTCGTCCTACATTAGCGCTGGTGCAAACACTTCAAATTATTATACCCTGGCTCTCTCAGTCATACCATTCATGCACTTGAAACTTACTTTACCAATAAAAGAAGCAAATAGAAAAATAAAATAAAAGTGCTTGCTGGATTAGGCAAACACACTTCATAAAACTGCATTTTCTTTTCTATTCTCCCCGTGTTACAAGCTTAACTGCTCCCTGTGTAATTTCTCTTAGCCTGCTGTCCCAGGAAGAGAATTTTATCTACAGGCTCTTTCCGTGTTTTTTTCCTAGTCTTTCTTTCCCTTTTCTTAGATTTGTAACTGTTCCTTTATGTGCTCTATTTAGGCGCCATTAATCTAATTTGAGCTCCTTGTACCTGCTGCTGTTTTCTCCACACCTCATACTGCCTTTTCCTTCTTTCTCTCTTTCTCTGAGGTTGGTGGCTACTTTCCAAAGCTTCTGATGCCCCAATGTTCCTTCATCTTGTTGTCAGACGTGAATTGGAAAAGCAACCAAATTAACAAGCCTTTACCACTCATACATGGCAGAGGTTTATACTTTAATTCAATGAGCTAAGAAAAGCGTGTTGTGGGGCCCCTACGAGCCATGGTGCTTGCTTCATCATAATTGGGCACGCAGTCATTAGCCACAGCTCTGATCATGGGTCACTGAGGTCAGTTTCAATAATTCCTCAAAAACCTATCCATGCAGTCCCCCCTAACTGTGTAGTTATCTTGCTTTACTGCTGTTTGTGTGATTAGCTGGGAGGAGCTCACGGCAGCATCCTCCCTATAAAAGTGTAGATGGACCGCTCCTTAACTTTTTCTTGCTTCATATACAGATGGCTTGAGGAGGTACAGGGGAGATGCAGGTCTAATAGACAGAATAGAAGATCCGCGCCAGGTGTGTTTCTCTGCATTGGTGTCCCATCACAGTCCCACAAGTGTATTTGTGATCTTTGACTTCTGGCAGTTCACAAGCAGGCGGCCAGGAAACGGTTTCAGCCTATCAACCACTGAGGAGACAAAGCCTTTGTATAAGGAATGAGGAAGCAATGAACACATTCAGCCTATCACAGGAGTTCCCTGAGTGTTTCGAATTATAAATTCTCCATGTCACTTTATGTTATTGAGCCCAAGTAGCTCGCCGTGATCGTATAGTGGTTAGTACTCTGCGTTGTGGCCGCAGCAACCTCGGTTCGAATCCGAGTCACGGCATTGTGGTTGGCAATGTCACGGCAGTTGGGTTTTTCTTTTACAGAATTACCAAATGTACCAGTTGTTTTTGTAAAATGTCTATTAAAAACAGATCCTTTAAAATATTTAAACGATCTAACGACAAATTATTTAAACACACATGATTATAAGATGTAGCCTTATTTTTGTTTTTAGGAGAGAATGTGCCTGCTGAAAAAAACATTATTTTTATAAAGTGCATTGCAGGATATCAGGAATTTTCTGTGGGACACCTTGAAAACTTTCATACAGATTATTTGCACAAAACTTGCAGTCAGTTGTTGTGGCCGAGTGGTTAAGGCGATGGACTAGAAATCCATTGGGGTCCCCCCGCGCAGGTTCGAATCCTGCCAACAACGAGAAACTTTTTAACATCGGCTACAATTTCAGAAGCTAACCTTTAGAATTTCTTCCATGTCAGTTTTATAAATTGGTGGCTTATTTTGGTGTCACTATTGCCCTTTCACATATTTATTATCGCTACCCCTTTCATATCTTTGCTATAACTCTCGTCCTACATTAGCGCTGGTGCAAACACTTCAAATTATTATACACTGGCTCTCTCAGTCATACCATTCATGCACTTGAAACTTACTTTACCAATAAAAGAAGCAAATAGAAAAATAAAACAAAAGTGCTTGCTGGATTAGGCAACACACTTCATAAAACTGCATTTTCTTTTCTATTCTCCCCGTGTTACAAGCTTAACTGCTCCCTGTGTAATTTCTCTTAGCCTGCTGTCCCAGGAAGAGAATTTTATCTACAGGCTCTTTCCGTGTTTTTTTCCTAGTCTTTCTTTGCTTTTTCTTAGATTTGTAACTGTTCCTTTACGTGCTCTATTTAGGCGCCATTAATCTCATTTGAGCTCCTTGTACCTGCTGCTGTTTTCTCCACACCTCATACTGCCTTTTCCCTCTTTCTCTCTTTCTCTGAGGTTGGTGGCTACTTTCCAAAGCTTCTGATGCCCCAATGTTCCTTCATCTTGTTGTCAGACGTGAATTGGAAAAGCAACCAAATTAACAAGCCTTTACCACTCATATATGGCAGAGGTTTATACTTTAATTGAGCTAAGAAAAGCGTGTTGTGGGGCCCCTACGAGCCATGGTGCTTGCTTCATCATAATTAGGCACGCAGTCATTAGCCACAGCTCTGATCATGGGTCACTGAGGTCAGTTTCAATAATTCCTCAAAAACCTAACCATGCAGTCCCCCCTAACTGTGTAGTTATCTTGCTTTACTGCTGTTTGTGTGATTAGCTGGGAGGAGCTCATGGCAGCATCCTCCCTATAAAAGTGTAGATGGACCGCTCCTTAACTCTTTCTTGCTTCACATACAGATGGCTTGAGGAGGTACAGGGGAGATGCAGGTCTACTAGACAGTATAGAAGATCTGCGCCAGGTGTGTTTCTCTGCATTGGTGTCCCATCACAGGCCCACAAGTGTATGTGTGATCTTTGACTCCTGGCAGTTCACAAGCAGGCGGCCAGGAAACAGTTTCAGCCTATCAACCACTGAGGAGACAAAGCCTTTGTATAAGGAATGAGGAAGCAATTAACACATTCAGCCTATCACAGGAGTTCCCTGAGTGTACCGAATTATAAATTCTCCATGTCACTGTATGTTATTGAGCCCAAGTAGCTCGCCGTGATCGTATAGTGGTTAGCACTCTGCGTTGTGGCCGCAGCAACCTCGGTTCGAATCCGAGTCACGGCATTGTGGTTGGCAATGTCACGGCAGTTGGGTTTTTCTTTTACAGAATTACCAAATGTACCAGTTGTTTTTGTAAAATGTCTATTAAAAACAGATCCTTTAAAATATTTAAACGATCTAACGACAAATTTTTTAACACACATGATTATAAGATGTAGCTATATTGTACCTACTAACATAAATTATCGTTCTTGAACCTATTTGCGGTGGGGGAATGGAGCTCTCCCCCATGCCAATCAGAATGCAGTTGCAGTTGAGTGACCTGTATTGTGGCTGTCTAGAGGGAATGCACAAATGTAGCTGTCTCGCAGCCCAATCCAGACGTCAATTGGAGACAGGTTTTCAGGCAAATAGAGCAGTAAGTGCAGAGAAATGCTCACTCTCTAAAAATGGCATTTATAAAGTAGTAAAGTTAAATCCAACCTCACCAGTAAATAGGATTTATCAATAAATAAATAAAGCTTCTCCTCTCTGATATGGAATTACCCCCCAAAAAGTATAAGGGAATACCCAATGCTAACCTACGAGAGGGGCAGACCTCACAGTAGTGAAAAATGTAATAGACTGTTTTGTACTACCAGGACATGCAAACTACCACAGTACATGTCTTACCTTTTACTTACATAGCATGATGCCCCTAGGACTACCTAGGGCCTACCTTTTGGTTAATTATATGTAATTAAATTGGAGTTTAAGGCTTGGCAAGTAGTTTTAAATGGCAAGTCGAAGTGGCAGTACACTGCAGCACAGGCACTGCAGTAGCAGGCTTGAGACAGGTTTGAAATGATCCTTTTTTGGGCGGCACAATCAGTTCCTGGGTATATGGTATACCACTTTACAAGGGGCTTTCAAGTCAATGAAATCTGTCAGTCAGGTATACTCCAATTACACACATGATTAGGGAAGAAGCACGTTCACTTCAGCACTGATTAGTAGCAATAAAGTGATCAGAGTCTTAAGGCCAACAAAAAGATACAGCAAAATGCGTAGGTGAAAAGCAATAAGGTAGGGTTGAGGCCACCTTAAGAATGCAAGGTCTAACATAAACAAACTAAGGATAACATGAGTAAAACATCAGGTTTCTCTACGGCATTTGGTGAGACAAGTGTGCCTTCTTTTATCTTCCATAAATGCAACCTTTCCCTGACCCCTTTATTATATAGCTCTTCAAGTAAAAAAGATAAAGCACTTACAAAGGAGCCTCAAATACTCAAAGATGGTAGACTTCTGTAATATGGGCCATAGACTAAAAGCAGCACGAAAACAGAGTGCAATAGGGTCCCAAAAACTTGAGTGCCACATGAGAGTATGCATGAAAGCCTATCCTTTTCCAAACTAGAGATATACTCATGCAATTTTTGTTTTTAGGAGAGAATGTGCCTGATGAAAAATACATTATTTTAAAAAAGTGCATTGCAGAATACCAGGAATTTGCTGTGGGACACCTTGAAAACTTTCATACAGATTATTTGCACAAAACTTACAGTCAGTTGTTGTGGCCGAGTGGTTAACGCGATGGACTAGAAATCCATTGGGGTCTCCCCGCGCAGGTTCGAATCCTGCCAACAACGAGAAACTTTTTAACATCGGCTACAATTTCAGAAGTTAACCTTTAGAATTTCTTCCATGTCAGTTTTATAAATAGGTGGCTTATTTTGGTGTCACTATTGCCCTTTCACATATTTATTATCGCTACCCCTTTCATATCTTTGCTATAACTCTCGTCCTACATTAGCGCTGGTGCAAACACTTCAAATTATTATACCCTGGCTCTCTCAGTCATACCATTCATGCACTTGAAACTTACTTTACCAATAAAAGAAGCAAATAGAAAAATAAAATAAAAGTGCTTGCTGGATTAGGCAAACACACTTCATAAAACTGCATTTTCTTTTCTATTCTCCCCGTGTTACAAGCTTAACTGCTCCCTGTGTAATTTCTCTTAGCCTGCTGTCCCAGGAAGAGAATTTTATCTACAGGCTCTTTCCGTGTTTTTTTCCTAGTCTTTCTTTCCCTTTTCTTAGATTTGTAACTGTTCCTTTATGTGCTCTATTTAGGCGCCATTAATCTAATTTGAGCTCCTTGTACCTGCTGCTGTTTTCTCCACACCTCATACTGCCTTTTCCTTCTTTCTCTCTTTCTCTGAGGTTGGTGGCTACTTTCCAAAGCTTCTGATGCCCCAATGTTCCTTCATCTTGTTGTCAGACGTGAATTGGAAAAGCAACCAAATTAACAAGCCTTTACCACTCATACATGGCAGAGGTTTATACTTTAATTCAATGAGCTAAGAAAAGCGTGTTGTGGGGCCCCTACGAGCCATGGTGCTTGCTTCATCATAATTGGGCACGCAGTCATTAGCCACAGCTCTGATCATGGGTCACTGAGGTCAGTTTCAATAATTCCTCAAAAACCTATCCATGCAGTCCCCCCTAACTGTGTAGTTATCTTGCTTTACTGCTGTTTGTGTGATTAGCTGGGAGGAGCTCACGGCAGCATCCTCCCTATAAAAGTGTAGATGGACCGCTCCTTAACTTTTTCTTGCTTCATATACAGATGGCTTGAGGAGGTACAGGGGAGATGCAGGTCTAATAGACAGAATAGAAGATCCGCGCCAGGTGTGTTTCTCTGCATTGGTGTCCCATCACAGTCCCACAAGTGTATTTGTGATCTTTGACTTCTGGCAGTTCACAAGCAGGCGGCCAGGAAACGGTTTCAGCCTATCAACCACTGAGGAGACAAAGCCTTTGTATAAGGAATGAGGAAGCAATGAACACATTCAGCCTATCACAGGAGTTCCCTGAGTGTTTCGAATTATAAATTCTCCATGTCACTTTATGTTATTGAGCCCAAGTAGCTCGCCGTGATCGTATAGTGGTTAGTACTCTGCGTTGTGGCCGCAGCAACCTCGGTTCGAATCCGAGTCACGGCATTGTGGTTGGCAATGTCACGGCAGTTGGGTTTTTCTTTTACAGAATTACCAAATGTACCAGTTGTTTTTGTAAAATGTCTATTAAAAACAGATCCTTTAAAATATTTAAACGATCTAACGACAAATTATTTAAACACACATGATTATAAGATGTAGCCTTATTTTTGTTTTTAGGAGAGAATGTGCCTGCTGAAAAAAACATTATTTTTATAAAGTGCATTGCAGGATATCAGGAATTTTCTGTGGGACACCTTGAAAACTTTCATACAGATTATTTGCACAAAACTTGCAGTCAGTTGTTGTGGCCGAGTGGTTAAGGCGATGGACTAGAAATCCATTGGGGTCCCCCCGCGCAGGTTCGAATCCTGCCAACAACGAGAAACTTTTTAACATCGGCTACAATTTCAGAAGCTAACCTTTAGAATTTCTTCCATGTCAGTTTTATAAATTGGTGGCTTATTTTGGTGTCACTATTGCCCTTTCACATATTTATTATCGCTACCCCTTTCATATCTTTGCTATAACTCTCGTCCTACATTAGCGCTGGTGCAAACACTTCAAATTATTATACACTGGCTCTCTCAGTCATACCATTCATGCACTTGAAACTTACTTTACCAATAAAAGAAGCAAATAGAAAAATAAAACAAAAGTGCTTGCTGGATTAGGCAACACACTTCATAAAACTGCATTTTCTTTTCTATTCTCCCCGTGTTACAAGCTTAACTGCTCCCTGTGTAATTTCTCTTAGCCTGCTGTCCCAGGAAGAGAATTTTATCTACAGGCTCTTTCCGTGTTTTTTTCCTAGTCTTTCTTTGCTTTTTCTTAGATTTGTAACTGTTCCTTTACGTGCTCTATTTAGGCGCCATTAATCTCATTTGAGCTCCTTGTACCTGCTGCTGTTTTCTCCACACCTCATACTGCCTTTTCCCTCTTTCTCTCTTTCTCTGAGGTTGGTGGCTACTTTCCAAAGCTTCTGATGCCCCAATGTTCCTTCATCTTGTTGTCAGACGTGAATTGGAAAAGCAACCAAATTAACAAGCCTTTACCACTCATATATGGCAGAGGTTTATACTTTAATTGAGCTAAGAAAAGCGTGTTGTGGGGCCCCTACGAGCCATGGTGCTTGCTTCATCATAATTAGGCACGCAGTCATTAGCCACAGCTCTGATCATGGGTCACTGAGGTCAGTTTCAATAATTCCTCAAAAACCTAACCATGCAGTCCCCCCTAACTGTGTAGTTATCTTGCTTTACTGCTGTTTGTGTGATTAGCTGGGAGGAGCTCATGGCAGCATCCTCCCTATAAAAGTGTAGATGGACCGCTCCTTAACTCTTTCTTGCTTCACATACAGATGGCTTGAGGAGGTACAGGGGAGATGCAGGTCTACTAGACAGTATAGAAGATCTGCACCAGGTGTGTTTCTCTGCATTGGTGTCCCATCACAGGCCCACAAGTGTATGTGTGATCTTTGACTCCTGGCAGTTCACAAGCAGGCGGCCAGGAAACAGTTTCAGCCTATCAACCACTGAGGAGACAAAGCCTTTGTATAAGGAATGAGGAAGCAATTAACACATTCAGCCTATCACAGGAGTTCCCTGAGTGTACCGAATTATAAATTCTCCATGTCACTGTATGTTATTGAGCCCAAGTAGCTCGCCGTGATCGTATAGTGGTTAGTACTCTGCGTTGTGGCCGCAGCAACCTCGGTTCGAATCCGAGTCACGGCATTGTGGTTGGCAATGTCACGGCAGTTGGGTTTTTCTTTTACAGAATTACCAAATGTACCAGTTGTTTTTGTAAAATGTCTATTAAAAACAGATCCTTTAAAATATTTAAACGATCTAACGACAAATTATTTTAACACACATGATTATAAGATGTAGCTATATTGTACCTACTGACATAAATTATCGTTCTTGAACCTATTTGCGGTGGGGGAATGGAGCTCTCCCCCATGCCAATCAGAATGCAGATGAATGCAGTTGAAGTTGAGTGACCTGTATTGTGGCTGTCTAGAGGGAATGCACAAATGTAGCTGTCTCGCAGCCCAATCCAGACGTCAATTGGAGACAGGTTTTCAGGCAAATAAAGCAGTAAGTGCAGAGAAATGCTCACTCTCTAAAAATGGCATTTATAAAGTAGTAAAGTTAAATCCAACCTCACCAGTAAATAGGATTTATCAATAAATAAATAAAGCTTCTCCTCTCTGATATGGAATTACCCCCCAAAAAGTATAAGGGAATACCCAATGCTAACCTACGAGAGGGGCAGACCTCACAGTAGTGAAAAATGTAATAGACTGTTTTGCACTACCAGGACATGCCAACTACCACAGTACATGTCTTATCTTTTTCTTACATAGCATGATGCCCCTAGGACTACCTAGGGCCTACCTTAGGGGTTAATTATATGTAATAAAATTGGAGTTTAAGATGGCAAGTAGTTTTAAATGGCAAGTCGAAGTGGCAGTACACTGCAGCACAGGCACTGCAGTAGCAGGCTTGAGACAGGTTTGAAATGATACTTTTTTGGGCGGCACAATCAGTTCCTGGGTATATGGTATACCACTTTACAAGGGGCTTTCAAGTCAATGAAATCTGTCAGTCAGGTATACTCCAATTACACACATGATTAGGGAAGAAGCACGTTCACTTCAGCACTGATTAGTAGCAATAAAGTGATCAGAGTCCTAAGGCCAACAAAAAGATACAGCAAAATGCGTAGGTGAAAAGCAATAAGGTAGGGTTGAGGCCACCTTAAGAATGCAAGGTCTAACAAAAACAAACTAAGGATAACATGAGTAAAACATCAGGTTTCTCTACGGCATTTGGTGAGACAAGTGTGCCTTCTTTTATCTTCCATAAATGCAACCTTTCCCTGACCCCTTTATTATATAGCTCTTCAAGTAAAAAAGATAAAGCACTTACAAAGGAGCCTCAAATACTCAAAGATGGTAGACTTCTGTAATATGGGCCATAGACTAAAAGCAGCACGAAAACAGAGTGCAATAGGGTCCCAAAAACTTGAGTGCCACATGAGAGTATGCATGAAAGCCTATCCTTTTCCAAACTAGAGATATACTCATGCAATTTTTGTTTTTAGGAGAGAATGTGCCTGCTGAAAAATACATTATTTTAAAAAAGTGCATTGCAGAATACCAGGAATTTGCTGTGGGACACCTTGAAAACTTTCATACAGATTATTTGCACAAAACTTGGAGTCAGTTGTTGTGGCCGAGTGGTTAAGGCGATGGACTAGAAATCCATTGGGGTCTCCCTGCGCAGGTTCGAATCCTGCCAACAACGAGAAACTTTTTAACATCGGCTACAATTTCAGAAGTTAACCTTTAGAATTTCTTCCATGTCAGTTTTATAAATAGGTGGCTTATTTTGGTGTCACTATTGCCCTTTCACATATTTATTATCGCTACCCCTTTCATATCTTTGCTATAACTCTCGTCCTACATTAGCGCTGGTGCAAACACTTCAAATTATTATACCCTGGCTCTCTCAGTCATACCATTCATGCACTTGAAACTTACTTTACCAATAAAAGAAGCAAATAGAAATATAAAATAAAAGTGCTTGCTGGATTAGGCAAACACACTTCATAAAACTGCATTTTCTTTTCTATTCTCCCCGTGTTACAAGCTTAACTTCTCCCTGTGTAATTTCTCTTAGCCTGCTGTCCCAGGAAGAGAATTTTATCTACAGGCTCTTTCCGTGTTTTTTTCCTAGTCTTTCTTTCCCTTTTCTTAGATTTGTAACTGTTCCTTTATGTGCTCTATTTAGGCGCCATTAATCTCATTTGAGCTCCTTGTACCTGCTACTGTTTTCTCCACACCTCATACTGCCTTTTCCCTCTTTCTCTCTTTCTCTGAGGTTTGGTGGCTACTTTCCAAAGCTTCTGATGCCCCAATGTTCCTTCATCTTGTTGTCAGACGTGAATTGGAAAAGCAACCAAATTAACAAGCCTTTACCACTCATACATGGCAGAGGTTTATACTTTAATTCAATGAGCTAAGAAAAGCGTGTTGTGGGGCCCCTACGAGCCATGGTGCTTGCTTCATCATAATTGGGCGCGCAGTCATTAGCCACAGCTCTGATCATGGGTCACTGAGGTCAGTTTCAATAATTCCTCAAAAACCTAACCATGCAGTCCCCCCTAACTGTATAGCTATCTTGCTTTACTGCTGTTTGTGTGATTAGCTGGGAGGAGCTCACGGCAGCATCCTCCCTATAAAAGTATAGATGGACCGCTCCTTAATTTTTTCTTGCTTCACATACAGATGGCTTGAGGAGGTACAGGGGAGATGCAGGTCTACTAGACAGAATAGAAGATCTGCGCCAGGTGTGTTTCTCTGCATTGCTGTCCCATCACAGGCCCACAAGTGTATGTGTGATCTTTGACTCCTGGCAGTTCACAAGCAGGCGGCCAGGAAACGGTTTCAGCCTATTAACCACTGAGGAGACAAAGCCTTTGTATAAGGAATGAGGAAGCAATGAACACATTCAGCCTATCACAGGAGTTCCCTGAGTGTTCCGAATTATAAATTCTCCATGTCACTGTATGTTATTGAGCCCAAGTAGCTTGCCGTGATCTTATAGTGGTTAGTACTCTACGTTGTGGCCGCAGCACCCTCGGTTCGAATCCGAGTCACGGCATTGTGGTTGGCAATGTCACGGCAGTTGGGTTTTTCTTTTACAGAATTACCGAATGTACCAGTTGTTTTTGTAAAATGTCTATTAAAAACAGATCCTTTAAAATATTTAAACGATCTAAAGACAAATTATTTAAACACACATGATTATAAGATGTAGCCTTATTTTTGTTTTTAGGAGAGAATGTGCCTGCTGAAAAAAACAATATTTTTAAAAAGTGCATTGCAGAATATCAGGAATTTGCTGTGGGACACCTTGAAAACTTTCATACAGATTATTATGCACAAAACTTACAGTCAGTTGTTGCGGCCGAGTGGTTAAGGAGATGGACTAGAAATCCATTGGGGTCCCCCCGCGCAGGTAATCTGCCAACAACAAGAAACTTTTTAACATCGGCTACAATTTCAGAAGCTAACCTTTAGTGTTTCTTCCATGTCAGTTTTATAAATAGGTGGCTTATTTTGGTGTCACTATTGCCCTTTCACATATTTATTATCGCTACCCCTTTCATATCTTTGCTATAACTCTCGTCCTACATTAGCGCTGGTGCAAACACTTCAAATTATTATACCCTGGCTCTCTCAGTCATACCATTCATGCACTTGAAACTTACTTTACCAATAAAAGAAGCAAATAGGCGTGTCCAAGATGGCGGAGTCAGCGGATGCGTCTCGCTACAGCTCCTGCCAACGGCCTGAATTAGGCACCGGTTCCGTCACCTTTTCTGACCGAACTCACTGGTCTGGGCTGCCGGAGCCGTTCTAGCACCGGAGCGGACCAGCAAGCAGCTTCGTGGGGCGCCGTGGACGGAAGCGCCACGGAACAATGGCCCGGAGGAGTGGAGAGCCCATCCCCCCCTCCGTCCTGAAAGCGAGGCCGAAGTACAACGGAAGGCGCAGCCGAGCGGAGGTACCCAGCCGGGCCTGAGAAGGGGCCCATCCGCAAGCTACTGTTCCAGGTGCGGAGCCTCCTGCGGGTGCTGCCGGGGGAACGGACGAGGGGTAGAAACAGCCCTGGCGACAGGACGAGTGCGTCAGCCCTGCAAACAGCGGAGGATGGCGGCGGCAGCACGCAAGGACCACGGAGGTGAGCGCGGCCCCTGCGCACGACAGGCGGGGGGCGCCGAGGCGGCCCTGGAGCAGTGTGGGGGTGTGTGGGTCAGCGAGCCTCCCGGCGGGCATTTCGGCCCGGGGTCTGCTGGGCCCTGCCTATATTGAACTGTTTGGGCCCCCGTGAGGGCCCCAGTCCCGGGGCATCCCCTCCCTCCCTGTGCACCGAGCGGAGCCCCCCGAGGATCTTCATTGGGGAAGCCTGTTGAGCGCATCAGGGGCCCTCACCTGGAGCTGTTTGGCCCTAGTCACCGCCCGTGGGGCACATGTCCTGGAACCAGCGGCCCCTGACCCTGGGCGGATAAAAGCGGCACCCAGCTTCCCAGGCGGCCCGAACTTTCTTCCTCCTCAAGGGTCCTGATCCCACAGCTTGGGCTCTACGTCTGGCTTGCCGCTGGGAGCCGAGCGGGAGACGGGAAAGACGTGCCACGATCCTGTGCCACGATTTGAGGAGGGGTCTTTGAGAGAGAATAGCCCGCGGGGGGCCCAACGGTTGGTGGCAAGCTCGCCGCGACTAGTGAACAGCGACCAGACAGGGGGCCATGGAGGAAGGGGCGCCTGGGCCCCCGCAACGGAGGAATGTCCACGAGTAGGCCGCCCCGAGGCAAGACAGTGAAGGAGATGTTTGCTAAATCGCACTCCCCTCAGCTGAAGGACGCCACGGCCCTCGCACCGAAGAACGCGGAACAGGCCCTGGAGGAGGGTGCGGAACCCATTACGAAGGCCTTCCTGGAGTCCCCCTTCGCCACCCTGAGATACGACATCCAAACCCTTAAGACTGAGTTCTCCAGTGAGATTCGAGAGGTGCGACGCGAAATGGACGGCATAGGCGAACGGGTGGCGGATTTGGAGACCAAGGGCGGCGAGCGGGAAACGGAACTCTCAACTCAGCAACAGGAGATCATTTGCCTACACGATCAACAGGTGGATCTGCAGCTTCACCTGGAAGACCTGGAAAACCGCTCTAGGCGGCATAACATACGCATTCGCAATGTGGCCACATCTGACGCTACTCAAGATGTATTTCGCTATGCCAAGGAACTCTTCAACCACGTGCTGGGGAGGCCATTAGACTCACCCCTGCAGCTAGACAGGGCCCCCAGGACTGGCCCGCCCCGTGCGGCAACAGCCCCACCGCCCGACATCCTGGTGTGTGCCAGGATTACCGCACTAAGGAGGAAATTCTTCACAAAGCGCGCCAGTCACATCCGATAGCATTTCAGGGCACGTCACCATTGCTGTTTCAGGACTTGGCGGCGCTTACGCTGCACAAACGCCGGCTCTTCAAGCCGGTTACCTCCTTCCTACAGCAGAAGGGTATTCTGTGCAGTTGGGGCCACCCCTTCCGTCTAATCTTCAGACTGGAAAATAAGCAATACCAACTCCGATCGGTGGCTGAAGCTTGCTCTCTGCTTGGCATCGAGACACCGACAGAGGATACGGAGGCCCAGGGGCCCATGCCGGAGACCGAGGGGAGGAGGCCACAATGGAGCCAACAGCGACGCAGGAGACGAGTCACGAAACCTCCGGCGACGGAAATTGCAGCCACAGATGGTAGTTCGGGCCCCACGGGATGACCGCCTCAGGACATCGTCTGATTCACTTGTCCTCTCTGGCCTTCTGGTCGTTGGCGGGAGAGAGGCTCCCGGACAATCCAGTAAGACTACCTTACTTTATTTCCTTTTACTACTTTTCATCCCTGGATGAGAGACTATGACTTTCTTTTGGACACTCAATGATAGTTGGCAGTTGGTGGGGAGGGGGGTGGATCCTTGGGTGAGTTCTTTGGGGTTGGGCGAAGGGGAGGGGGGTCTCGTGGTTCATGGTCGACGGGCTGAATGAAGAGATGAGGCAGCAGGGGTGGAAAGGGCGGCAATGCTGGGAGGTGGGTGGGTCTGCGAGTGCGGGTTTGGGGCGCCGGACTGATGATATGCTACTAGTCACTACTTCGTTGAACAACAATGGGTGACTTGGTTGTACTCACTCTCAATGTGAGAGGTTTGAACAATCCAGTGAAACGTAAGGCGGTACTCTTGCTTCTAGAGCGTTCCAAGGCTGACATCTGCCTATTGCAAGAGACACACCTCCTAGCTAGGGACTGCCACCGCCTCCATTCTAACAAATTTCCACTGCAATTTTTCTCCTCCTGCACAGAGAAAAAGGCCGGAGTAGCAATCCTGGTGGCACGCACATTCAGGGGTTTGGGTTTTGGGTAAGATGGCAGAAATTAAAGGCCGGTTGCTGGTTTACAGGTTTGCGTTAGGAAACCTAAACTACACGATTGGTTCGATTTACGGTCCAAATGAAGGCCAAGAAAAGTTCATACACTCTGCGCTTACAGAGGCGACTGACACGGTAGACCGTCACATTTTGCTGGGGGGTGATTTGAACTTGGTCCTAGACAACTTGCTAGATCGCTCCTGTCAGCGCGTTAGCCAGGTGGGCGCCTTGTCTCCGTCAGGTTTGGCTCGCTTGAGGGATCTTGGGCTTGTTGATGCATGGCGCGAGCTTCATCCTGGCGAAACAGACTACACGCACTTCTCAGCAGCGCGTAGGACCTATGCGCATCTAGATTACCTGCTTGTCTCCACTGCGGCTCGCCCACTTGTCACCAATGCAGAAATCGGAACAGCGTCGCTATCTGATACCGCGCCGGTCACGGTCACCCTGACAGGGCCACGAGAGCCACGTTTAGGCAGGGTGTGGAGACTCCGGGACTCCTTGCTTTATAGGAAAGACATGGTTACTAGAATCCAGGCCACCGTAAAGGACTATCTGTCCCACAACAATAACGAGGATACGATGCTTACAACGCAGTGGGCTGCTCTCAATCTATCTCGCTTTCCTCCGCGGAAAATAAGGAGCGCCAGGTCAAACGGGACGAACTCACCCAAAAGACCAGAGAGCTTGAGCAAATTCACAGAAGGACGGGAGCTCCGAGAATTTGGAGACAATTACGGACTGCCCGTCAACAACTGGCTGCACTTGACATTGACAGGGCGGAGTACGCAGCTTTATGGCTGAAACATGCCTACTACACTGGAGGGGATAGATGTGGGCGCCTCCTGGCACACAAATTACGTACGGTAGCCCAGATACGTGAGGTTAAGGAACTGAAGGGGCCCGATAGCACCAGAGTCACCAGTGACCGTGCAATCGCGGAGGCTTTCAGTGACTTCTATGCCACTCTCTATGAGGCGGATCCGCCTAACCCAGAGGCAGAATTGGACTTTCTCGAGGAGGTACCGTTGCCAGCCCTGACCCAGGAACAGGTGGATAATTTGGAGAGAGACATCCGCCCGGAGGATGTTATCTCGGCAATCTCTCGGCTCAAACTCGGGAAGGCGCAGGGGCCGGATGGCTTCCCGGCGTGCTTCTACAAGACCTTTTGTATTCAACTCGCACCCCTCTTGGCCAGACTCTTTACATCATTCGCAGAGGACGGGGCGATCTCCCGGGACTTGCTCGAAGCAGCCATCGTGGTCATACCCAAGCCAGACAAAGATCCGACTGACTGTGGGGCTTACCGGCCCATTTCCCTTTTAAACGTCGATCTCAACTTATACACAAGCGTCCTCGCTTCTAGGTTGGGCCCCTACATGGGAGGCCTTATTCAGCCGGATCAGTCTGGCTTCATCCCCGAGCGCCAGACTTCTGACAACACCAAGCGGGCCCTCCATCTCATTGAGAAGGCGTCCCGTACGCAGGGCGAATATATGATGCTAGCCATCGACGCAGTGAAGGCCTTTGATAGGGTCCATTGGCCATATCTCGAGAAGGTCCTTCTAAAAGCGGGAATGGGTCCCAAATTCCGGGCCAGAGTACTTAATTGCTACAAATTTCCCTTGGCCTCCGTTAGAGTCAATGGCTTGTCCTCCCCGCGTTTCCAGATTGAGAGAGGCACCAGGCAGGGGTGCCCGCTGTCTCCTCTCCTGTTCGCCCTCTATATGGAGCCGCTGGCACAGCTCATCCGAACTGACCCGGAGATTAGAGGCATCAAATTCGGGGCAGACGTCCACGTCATCAATCTATACGCTGACGACGTCTTGTTGTCACTTGCGGACCCCCAGGGCTCTCTCCCTGCCTGCATGACCGCCCTAGACAGGTTCGGAGGCGTGTCGGGCTTCAAGGTCAACTGGACGAAATCGGTGGCCCTTGACCTAACCCTTGCCGCAGACACACGCGCCACGCTGCAGGCCCGGTTCCCTCTGCGATGGGCCACGGAGATGGTTCCCTATCTGGGGATCAACCTGGCGGCCTCCCTTCAGACCACAGTGGAAGTTAACGACACCCGCCTCCGGCAGAAGGTTCGGCAGGAGCTGGGGCAGTGGAAACACTACCCGTTGTCCTGGTTGGGCAGGGTTGCGGCGATCAAGATGACGGTCCTCCCCAGATTCTGTATGTTTTTCGCACTATACCTCTCGCCCCCCCAACAGGATGGATTAAGCTGGTGCAGTCTGATCTTTCCCAATTTGTTTGGAACGGAAGGAAACCGCGCCTAAAAGCCCAAATAGCGATGCTCACGCCAGAACAAGGGGGGATCGGGATTGCGAACTTGGCCGCTTACTTCCAGGCGGCACAACTACGCTTCTTGGCGGAGTGGGTCCAATGGGAGTCTGGGAAACACTGGTTATTTCAAGACCAGGCAGTAGCGGGGCGCACATTACAAGAGATCCCGTTTATGCGCAAAATACATAGGCCCCGCAACTTGTACGCCTCCCACATTACGCGAGTCCCTCTGGAGATCTGGGATCGGGTGGGAGTGGACCTCGGTCTCACAACCGCCCCCTCTCCCCTCACCCCCATTCTTGATAACCCTGACTTTCAACCGGGGCTGGACGGAAAGGCCTTCGAACGATGGAAGTCGGTCGGCTGTGGCTCCCTTTGCCAGATATACGGTCCGGAAGGGATAATTCCATTTCCGCAACTACGCCAGGACTTTGGCCTCCCGGAGACCGAACGACTCCATTACTTTCAAGTTAGGCATTGGGCCCTCGGTAAGACGGTAAGACCAGACGCAGATCGGAGACTGACGAATTTCGAATATTGGTTGATCACCCGCAAGTCGGACAAGCAGCTAATCTCTGACTTATATAAAATGCTCACACTCAAACACCAGCACACATACAGTGCGAGTAGAGCACGGTGGGAGAGGGAGATGGGGAGGACATTTACTCATAAAGAGTGGGAGGGTATATACTACAGGGCTCGACATTCGGCATACCATATGGGGCTCACGGACACTCTAACGAAGGTGGTGACCTACTGGTACTACACCCGAGAACGCCTATATGAAATGGATAGTACCAAAGACCCCCTGTGTTGGCGAGGCTGCGGACAGCTAGGCACCCTCACGCACATTCTTTGGGACTGCAGCCTATTGCAGGAGTACTGGCGTCAGGTTCTGGATGATGTGGACAAACACTTTGACACTGAAATCCCGCGTTTCCCATCCTACGTCATTCTAGGGCTCCCAATTGCACTGACCTACCCCCTACGCTCACGAAGGGGGCACTTGATAGCCATTGCTCTGGGCTCGGCGCTACAGAACATTGTAACCCACTGGCGCACGACCCACGTCCCCACATATCAAGGGTGGCTCCACCGCCTGTGGCTGGTCCTGGGTATGGAAAGACTTTCTCTGTATAAAGCTGGGGAAGGGGCGAGGTACGCGGAACTCTGGCAGCCGTTTCTAGCTCTTCTGTCCTCGGAGTTTGTGGAAGTCACCTGTCCGAGGTATCTTCGATTGCTAAGGTTGACTGAGATTGCCCCAACGGAGGGGAACACCATGCCTGCCCTCAAATCGGGAACGGGATGAAGTATGACTAGCCGGAACGAGACCATGGATCACCGGGGGGGGGGGGTTGGAGGGGGGAGCAGTGGGGTTGGGGTTTGGGTTTGTTGGGGTTGGAGTTTCTGGGCGAGCGGGGACTGGTTACGGGATGGGACGGGTTGGGGGGGTCTAGGGACGGGGGATGATAGTTTTATAGTGTGTTGACCAATGGCACGGTTGTGCGATGGGCATAAGCCATATTTTAGGTCACCATCAGAGGGTGCGGGCTGAAGACAGGAGTTGGAGCTGCCCTCATTATCGTTGCATTTTTTTTTTTAAACGCGGCCGGCCCGGTTGGGTTGTAGGTGGCTTGCTGTGTATAACTACAATTTCTATATACTGCATACCCTACCCTCTGAGGCACTCGCACCCTAGCTCTACTGACCTGATTGACAAGCACCCGTGTGTGTTGATACCTGTATCCTGTTGATTTCTTCAATAAAAAACATTTATTACTAAAAGAAGCAAATAGAAAAATAAAACAAAAGTGCTTGCTGGATTAGGCAAACACACTTCATAAAACTGCATTTTCTTTTCTATTCTCCCCGTGTTACAAGCTTAACTGCTCCCTGTGTAATTTCTCTTAGCCTGCTGTCCCAGGAAGAGAATTTTATCTACTGGCTCTTTCCGTGTTTTTTTCCTAGTCTTTCTTTTCCTTTTCTTAGATTTGTAACTGTTCCTTTATGTGCTCTATTTAGGCGCCATTAATCTCATTTGAGCTCCTTGTACCTGCTGCTGTTTTCTCCACACCTCATACTGCCTTTTCCCACTTTCTCTCTTTCTCTGAGGTTGGTGGCTACTTTCCAAAGCTTCTGATGCCCCAATGTTCCTTCATCTTGTTGTCAGACGTGAATTGGAAAAGCAACCAAATTAACAAGCCTTTACCACTCATACATGGCAGAGGTTTATACTTTAATTCAATGAGCTAAGAAAAGCGTGTTGTGGGGCCCCTACGAGCCATGGTGCTTGCTTCATCATAATTAGGCACGCAGTCATTAGCCACAGCTCTGATCATGGGTCACTGAGGTCAGTTTCAATAATTCCTCAAAAACCTAACCATGCAGTCCCCCCTAACTGTGTAGTTATCTTGCTTTACTGCTGTTTGTGTGATTAGCTGGGAGGAGCTCACGGCAGCATCCTCCCTATAAAAGTGTAGATGGACCGCTCCTTAACTTTTTCTTACTTCACATACAGATGGCTTGAGGAAGTACAGGGGAGATGCAGGTCTAATAGACAGAATAGAAGATCTGCGCCAGGTGTGTTTCTCTGCATTGGTGTCCCATCACTGGCCCACAAGTGTATGTGTGATCTTTGACTTCTGGCAGTTCACAAGCAGGCGGCCAGGAAACGGTTTCAGCCTATCAACCACTGAGGAGACAAAGCCTTTGTATAAGGAATGAGGAAGCAATGAACACATTCAGCCTATCACAGGAGTTCCCTGAGTGTTCCGAATTATAAATTCTCCATGTCACTGTATGCTATTGAGCCCAAGTAGCTCGCCGTGATCGTATAGTGGTTAGTACTCTGCGTTGTGGCCGCAGCAACCTCGGTTCGAATCCGAGTGACGGCATTGTGGTTGGCAATGTCACGGCAGTTGGGTTTTTCTTTTACAGAATTACCAAATGTACCAGTTGCTTTTGTAAAATGTCTATTAAAAACAATTCCTTTAAAATATTTAAACGATCTAACGACAAATTATTTAAACACACATGATTATAAGATGTAGCCTTATTTTTGTTTTTAGGAGAGAATGTGCCTGCTGAAAAAAACATTATTTTTAAAAAGTGCAATGCAGAATATCAGGAATTTGCTGTGGGACACCTTGAAAACTTTCATACAGATTATTTGCACAAAACTTACAGTCAGTTTGGCTGAGTGGTTAAGGCGATGGACTAGAAATCCATTGGGGTCTCCCCGCGCAGGTTCGAATCCTGCCAACAACGAAAAACTTTTTTACATCGGCTACAATTTCAGAAGTTAACCTTTAGAATTTCTTCCATGTTAGTTTTATAAATAGGTGGCTTATTTTGGTGTCACTATTGCCCTTTCACATATTTATTATCGCTACCCCTTTCATATCTTTGCTATAACTCTCGTCCTACATTAGCGCTGGTGCAAACACTTCAAATTATTATACCCTGGCTCTCAAAGTCATACCATTCATGCACTTGAAACTTACTTTACCAATAAAAGAAGCAAATAGAAAAATAAAACAAAAGTGCTTGCTGGATTAGGCAAACACACTTCATAAAACTGCATTTTCTTTTCTATTCTCCCCGTGTTACAAGCTTAACTGCTCCCTGTGTAATTTCTCTTAGCCTGCTGTCCCAGGAAGCGAATTTTATCTACAGGCTCTTTCCGTGTTTTTTTCCTAGTCTTTCTTTCCCTTTTCTTAGATTTGTAACTGTTCCTTTACGTGCTCTATTTAGGCGCCATTAATCTCATTTGAGCTCCTTGTACCTGCTGCTGTTTTCTCCACACCTCATACTGCCTTTTCCCTCTTTCTCTCTTTCTCTGAGGTTGGTGGCTACTTTCCAAAGCTTCTGATGCCCCAATGTTCCTTCATCTTGTTGTCAGACGTGAATTGGAAAAGAAACCAAATTAACAAGCCTTTACCACTCATACATGTCAGAGGTTTATACTTTAATTCAATGAGCTAAGAAAAGCGTGTTATGGGGGCCCTACGAGCCATGGTGCTTGCTTCATCATAATTAGACACGCAGTCATAGCCACAGCTCTGATCATGGGTCACTGAGGTCAGTTTCAATAATTCCTCAAAAACCTAACCATGCAGTCCCCCCTAACTGTGTAGTTATCTTGCTTTACTGCTGTTTGTGTGATTAGCTGGGAGGAGCTCACGGCAGCATCCTCCCTATAAAAGTGTAGATGGACCGCTCCTTAACTCTTTCTTGCTTCACATACAGATGGCTTGAGGAGGTACAGGGGAGATGCAGGTCTACTAGACAGAATAGAAGATCTGCGCCAGGTGTGTTTCTCTGCATTGGTGTCCCATCACAGGCCCACAAGTGTATATGTGATCTTTGACTCCTGGCAGTTCACAAGCAGGCGGCCAGGAAATGGTTTCAGCCTATTAACCACTAAGGAGACAAAGCCTTTGTATAAGGAATGAGGAAGCAATGAACACATTCAGCCCATCACAGGAGTTCCCTGAGGGTATACAACCTTTACCACGCGACTTTTACCACAACCTACCTTTACCACGCAATTTTTACAACGCAGGATCCATTACAACGAAGTACCATTACAACGCATGTATTTACAACGCAGATACTTTTACCACGCATACCAGTACAACGTAAGTATTGCTAAGTATATAATTTTATCAAAAATATTATAAGTTTGGGTTTTGGGGTAAAGGGGTATTTTTAGGGTTTAGGGTCAGTTTTGGGTTTTTGGGTAAAGGGGTATTTTTAGGGTTCAGGGTCAGTTTGGGGTTTTTGGGTAAAGGGGTATTTTTAGGGTTCAGGGTCAGTTTTCAGTTTTTGGGGTAAAGGGGTATTTTTAGGGTTTAGGGTCAGTTTTGGGTTTTTGGGTAAAGGGGTATTTTTAGGGTTCAGGGTCAGTTTTGGGTGTTTGGGTAAAGGGGTATTTTTAGGGTTCAGGGTCAGTTTTCAGTTTTTGGGGTAAAGGGGTATTTTTAGGGTTCAGGGTCAGTTTTCAGTTTTTGGGTAAAGGGGTATTTTTAGGGTTCAGGGTCAGTTTTCAGTTTTTGGGTAAAGGGGTATTTTTAGGGTTCAGGGTCAGTTTTCAGTTTTTGGGTAAAGGGGTATTTTTAGGGTTCAGGGTCAGTTTTCAGTTTTTGGGTAAAGGGGTATTTTTAGGGTTCAGGGTCAGTTTTCAGTTTTTGGGTAAAGGGGTATTTTTAGGGTTCAGGGTCAGTTTTTGTTTTTTGGGGTAAAGGGGTACAGGACAAATTAAATTAAATTAAATAATTAAATTAAATTAAATAAAAATAAATTAATTAAATTAAATTAAATTAAATAATTTAATTAAATTAAATCAAATTAATTAAAATAAAATAAATTAAATTACATTAATTAAATTAATTTACAATAAATTAAATTAATTAAATTAAATTACATTAAATTAAATTAATTAAATTAAATTAAATTAAATTAATTTAATTAAATTACATTAAATTACATTAAATTAATTAAATTCAATTAAAATAAATTGATTATATTAAATTACATTAAATTAAATTAAATTAAATTAAATTAAATTAATTTAATTAAATTAAATTAATTAAATTAAATGACATTAAATTAAATTAATTAAATTAAATTAAATTAAATTAATTTAATTAAATTACATTAAATTACATTAAATATATTAAATTAAATTAAATTAAATTAATTAAAATAAATTAAATTAAATTAAATAAATTAAATTAAATTAAATTAAATTAATTTTAATTAATTTACATTTCAAAAAATATTATATACTTACTAATACTTACGTTGTAATGGTATGCGTTGTAAAGGTATCTGCGTTGTAAATACATGCGTTGTAATGGTACTTCGTTGTAATGGATCCTGCATTGTAAAAATTGCGTGGTAAAGGTAGGCGTGGTAAAAGTATGCGTTGTAACGTCATACATCCTTCCCTGAGTGTTCCGAATTATAAATTCTCCATGTCACTGTATGTTATTGAGCCCAAGTAGCTTGCCGTGATCGTAAATTGGTTAGTACTCTGCGTTGTGACCGCAGCAACCTCGGTCGAATCCGAGTCACGGCATTGTGGTTGGCAATGTCACGGCAGTTGGGTTTTTCTTTTACAGAATTACCAAATGTACCAGTTGTTTTTGTAAAATGTCTATTAAAAACAGATCCTTTAAAATATTTAAACGATCTAACGACAAATTATTTAAACACACATGATTATAAGATGTAGCTATATTGTACCTACTGACATAAATTATCGTTCTTGAACCTATTTGCGGTGGGGGGAATGGAGCTCTCCCCCATGCCAATCAGAATGCAGTTGCAGTTGAGTGACCTGTGTTGTGGCTGTCTAGAGGGAATGCACAAATGTAGCTGTCTCGCAGCCCTATCCAGACGTCAATTGGAGACAGGTTTTCAGGCAAATAGAGCAGTAAGTGCAGAGAAATGCTCACTCTCTAAAAATGGCATTTATAAAATAGTAAAATTAAATCCAACCTCACCAGTAAATAGGATTTATCAATAAATAAATAAAGCTTCTCCTCTCTGATATGGAATTACCCCCCAAAAAGTATAAGGGAATACCCAATGCTAACCTATGAGAGGGGCAGACCTCACTGCAGTGAAAAATGTAATAGACTGTTTGGTACTACCAGGACATGCAAACTACTACAGTACATGTCTTACCTTTTACTTACATAGCATGATGCCCCTAGGACTACCTAGGGCCTACCTTAGGGGTTAATTATATGTAATAACATTGGAGTTTAAGGCTTGGCAAGTAGTTTTAAATGGCAAGTCGAAGTGGCAGTACACTGCAGCACAGGCACTGCAGTAGCAGGCTTGAGACAGGTTTGAAATGCTACTTCTTTGGGCGGCACAATCAGTCCCTGGGTATATGGTATACCACTTTACAAGGGGCTTTCAAGTAAATTAAATCTGTCAGTCAGGTATACTCCAATTACACACATGATTAGGGAAGAAGCACGTGCACTTCAGCACTGATTAGTAGCGATAAAGTGATCAGAGTCCTAAGGCCAACAAAAAGATACAGCAAAATGCATAGGTGAAAAGCAATAAGGTAGGGTTGAGGCCACCTTAAGAATGCAAGGTCTAACAAAAACAAACTAAGGATAACATGAGTAAAACATCAGGTTTCTCTACGGCATTTGGTGAGACAAGTGTGCCTTCTTTTATCTTCCATAAATGCAATCTTTCCCTGACCCCTTTATTATATAGCTCTTCAAGTAAAAAAGATAAAGCACTTACAAAGGAGCCTCAAATACTCAAAGATGGTAGACTTCTGTAATATGGGCCATAGACTAAAAGCAGCACGAAAACAGAGTGCAATAGGGTCCCAAAAACTTGAGTGCCACATGAGAGTATGCATTAAAGCCTATCCTTTTCCAAACTAGAGATATACTCATGCAATTTTTGTTTTTAGGAGAGAATGTGCCTGCTGAAAAAAACATTATTTTTAAAAAGTGCATTGCAGAATACCAGGAATTTGCTGTGGGACACCTTGAAAACTTTCATACAGATTATTTGCACAAAACTTACAGTCAGTTGTTGTGGCCGAGTGGTTAAGGCGATGGAGTAGAAATCCATTGGGGTCTCCCCGCGCAGGTTCGAATCCTGCCAAAAACGAGAAGCATTTTAACATCGGCTACAATTTCAGAAGTTAACCTTTAGAATTTCTTCCATGTCAGTTTTATAAATAGGTGGCTTATTTTGGTGTCACTATTGCCCTTTCACATATTTATTATCGCTCCCCCTTTCATATCTTTGCTATAACTCTCGTCCTACGTTAGCGCTGGTGCAAACACTTCAAATTATTATACCCTGGCTCTCTCAGTCATACCATTCATGCACTTGAAACTTACTTTACCAATAAAAGAAGCAAATAGGCGTGGCCAAGATGGCGGAGTGAGCGGACGCGTCTCGCTACAGCTCCTGCCAACGGCCTGAATTAGGCACCGGTTCCGGCACCTTTTCTGACCGAACTCACTGGTATGGGCTGCCGGAGCCGTTCTAGCACCGGAGCGGAGCAGCAAGCAGCTTCGTGGGGCGCCGTGGACGGAAGCGCCACGGAACAACGGCCCGGACGAGTGGAGAGCCCATCCCCCCCTCCGTCCTGAAAGCGAGGCCGAAGTACAACGGAAGGCGCAGCCGAGCGGAGGTACCCAGCCGGGCCTGAGACGGGGCCCATCCGCAAGCTACTGTTCCAGGTGCGGAGCCTCCTGCGGGTGCTGCCGGGGGAACGGATGAGGGGGAGAAACTGCCCTGGCGACAGGACGAGTGCGACAGCCCTGCAGACAGCGGAGGACGGCAGCGGCAGCACGCAAGGACCACGGAGGTGAGCGCGGCCCCAGCGCACGACAGGCGGGGGGTGCCGAGGCGGCCCTGGAGCAGTGTGGGGGTGTGTGGGGCAGCGAGCCTCCCCGCGGGCATTTCGGCCCGGGGTCTGCTGGGCCCTGCCTATATTGAACTGTTTGGGCCCCCGTGAGGGCCCCAGTCCCGGGGCATTCCCTGCCTCCCTGTGCACCGAGCGGAGCCTCCCGAGGATCTTCATTGGGGAAGCCTGTTGAGCGCGTCAGGGGCCCTCACCTGGAGCTGTTTGGCCCTAGGCACCGCCCTGGGGGCACATGTCATTGAACCAGCGGCCCCTGACCCTCGGCGGATAAAAGCGGCACCCAGCTTCCCAGGCGGCCCGAACTTTCTTCTTCTTCGAGGGTCCTGATCCCACAGCTTGAGCTCTACGTCTGGCTTGCCGCTGGGAGCCGAGCGGGAGACGGGAAAGACGTGCCACGATCCTGCGCCACGATTTGAGGAGGGGTCTTTGAGAGAGAATAGCCGGCGGGGGGCCCAACGGTTGGTGGCAAGCTCGCCGCGACTAGTGAACAGCGACCAGACAGGGGGCCGCGGAGGAAGGGGCGCCTGGGCCCCCGCAACGGAGGAATGTCCACGAGTAGGCCGCCCCGAGGCAAGACAGTGAAGGAGATGTTTTCTAAATCGCACTCCCATCAGCTGAAGGATGCCACGGCCCTCGCACCGAAGAAGGCGGAACAGGCCCTGGAGGAGGGTGCGGAACCCATTACGAAGGCCTTCCTGGAGTCCCTCTTTGCCACCCTGAGAGACGACATCCAAACCCTTAAGACTGAGTTCTCCAGTGAGATTCGAGATGTGCGACGCGAAATGGACGGCATAGGCGAACGGGTGGCGGACTTGGAGACCAAGGGCGACGAGCGGGAAATGGAACTCTCAACTCAGCAACAGGAGATCATTCGCCTACACGATCAACAGGTGGATCTGCAGCTTCACCTGGAAGACCTGGAAAACCGCTCTAGGCGGCATAACATACGCATGCGCAATGTGGCCACATCTGACGCTACTCAAGATGTATTTCGCTATGCCAAGGAACTCTTCAACCACGTGCTGGGGAGGCCATTAGACTCACCCCTGCAGCCTGACAGGGCCCACAGGACTGGCCCGCCCCGTGCGGCAATGGCCCCACCGCCCGACATCCTGGTGTGTGTCCAGGATTACCGCACTAAGGAGGAAATTCTTCAGAAAGCGCGCCAGTCACATCCGATAGCATTTCAGGGCACGTCGCCATTGCTGTTTCAGGACTTGGCGGCGCTTACGCTGCACAAACGCCGGCTCTTCAAGCCGGTTACCTCCTTCCTACAGCAGAAGGGTATTCTGTACAGTTGGGGCCACCCCTTCCGTCTAATCTTCAGACTGGACAATAAGCAACACCAACTCTGATCGGTGGCTGAAGCTTGCTCTCTGATTGGCATCGAGACACCGACAGAGGATACGGAGGCCCAGGGGCCCATGCCGCAGACCGAGTGGATGAGGCCACAATGGAGCCAACAGCGACGCAGGAGACGAGTCAAGAAACCTCCGGCGACGGAAATTGCAGCGGGTCAGCGTGCCGCGGTGGACGCAGTGGCCACAGATGGTAGTTCGGGCCCCACGGGATGACCGCCTCAGGACATCGTCTGATTCACTTGTCCGCTCTGGCCTTCTGGCCGTTGGCGGGAGAGAGGCTCCCGGACAATCCTGTAAGACTACCTTACTTTATTTCCTTTTACTACTTTTCATCCCTGGATGAGAGACTATGACTTTCTTTTGGACACTCGATGATAGTTGGCAGTTGGGGGGGAGGGGGGTGGATCCTTGGGGGTTGGGTGAGTTCTTTGGGGTTGGGCGAAGGGGAGGGGGGGACTCGTGGTTCATGGTCGACGGGCTGAATGAAGAGATGAGGCAGCAGGGGTGGAAAGTGCGGCAATGCTGGGAGGTGGGTGGGTCTGCGAGTGCGGGTTTGGGGCGCCGGACTGATGATATGCTACTAGTCACTACTTCGTTGAACAACAATGGGTGACTTGGTTGTACTCACTCTCAATGTGAGAGGTTTGAACAATCCAGTGAAACGTAAGGCGGTACTCTTGCTTCTAGAGCGTTCCAAGGCTGACATCTGCCTATTGCAAGAGACACACCTCCTAGCTAGGGACTGCCACCGCTTCCATTCTAACAAATTTCCACTGCAATTTTTCTCCTCCTGCACAGAGAAAAAGGCCGGAGTAGCAATCCTGGTGGCACACACATTCAGGGGTACGTTTTTGGGTAAGATGGCAGAAATTAAAGGCCGGTTGGTGGTTTACAGGTTTGCGTTAGGAAACCTAAACTACACGATTGGTTCGATTTACGGTCCAAATGAAGGCCAAGAAAAGTTCATACACTCCGCGCTTACAGAGGCGACTGACATGGTAGACCGTCACATTTTGCTGGGGGGTGATTTGAACTTGGTCCTAGACAACTTGCTAGATCGCTCCTGTCAGCGCGTTAGCCAGGTGGGCGCCTTGTCTCCGTCAGGTTTGGCTCGCTTGAGGGATCTTGGGCTTGTGGATGCATGGCGCGAGCTTCATCCTGGCGAAACAGACTTCACGCACTTCTCAGCAGCGCGTAGGACCTATGCGCGTCTAGATTACCTGCTTGTCTCCACTGCGGCTCGCCCACTTGTCACTAATGCAGAAATCAGAACAGCGTCGCTATCTGATCACGCGCCGGTCACGGTCACCCTGACAGGGCCACGAGAGCCACGTTTAGGCAGGGTGTGGAGACTCCGGGACTCCTTGCTTTATAGGAAAGACGTAGTTACTAGAATCCAGGCCGCCATAAAGGACTATCTGTCCCACAACAATAACGAGGATACGACGCTTACAACGCAGTGGGCTGCTCTCAAGGCTGTGCTGAGAGGTGAATTTATCTCGCTTTCCTCCGCGGAAAATAAGGAGCGCCAGGTCAAACGGGACGAACTCACCCAAAAGACCAGAGAGCTTGAGCAAATTCACAGAAGGACGGGAGCTCCGAGAATTTGGAGACAATTACGGACTGCCCGTCAACAACTGGCTGCACTTGACATTGACAGGGCGGAGTACGCAGCTTTACGGCTGAAACATGCCTACTACACTGGAGGGGATAGATGTGGGTGTCTCCTGGCACACAAATTACGTACGGTAGCCCAGAAACGTGAGGTTAAGGAACTGAAGGGGCCCGATGGCACCAGAGTCACCGGTGACCGTGCAATCGCGGAGGCTTTCAGTGACTTCTATGCCACTCTCTATGAGGCGGATCCGCCTAACCCAGAGGCAGAATTGGCCTTTCTCGAGGAGGTACCGTTGCCAGCCCTGACCCAGGAACAGGTGGATAATTTGGAGAGAGACATCCGCCCGGAGGATGTTATCTCGGCAATCTCTCGGCTCAAACTCGGGAAGGCGCCGGGGCCGGATGGCTTCCCGGCGTGCTTCTACAAGACCTTTTGTATTCAACTCGCACCCCTCTTGGCCAGACTCTTTACATCATTCGCAGAGGACGGGGCGATCTCACGGGACTTGCTCGAAGCAGCCATCGCGGTCATACCCAAGCCAGACAAAGATCAGACTGACTGTGGGGCTTACCGGCCCATTTCCCTTTTAAGCGTCGATCTCAAATTATACACAAGCGTCCTCGCTTCTAGGTTGTGCCCCTACATGGGAGGCCTTATTCAGCCGGATCAGTCTGGCTTCATCCCCGAGCGCCAGACTTCTGACAACACCAAGCGGGCCCTCCATCTCATTGAGAAGGCGTCCCGTACGCAGGGCGAATATATGATGCTAGCCATCGACGCAGAGAAGGCCTTTGATAGGGTCCATTGGCCATATCTCGAGAAGGTCCTTCTAAAAGCGGGAATGGGTCCCAAATTGCGGGCCATAGTACTTAATTGCTACAAATTTCCCTCGGCCTCCGTTAGAGTCAATGGCTTGTCCTCCCCGCGTTTCCAGATTGAGAGAGGCACCAGGCAGGGGTGCACGCTGTCTCCTCTCCTGTTCGCCCTCTATATGGAGCCGCTGGCACAGCTCATCCGAACTGACCCGGAAATTAAAGGCATCAAATTCGGGGCAGACGTCCACGTCATCAATCTATACGCTGACGACGTCTTGTTGTCACTTGCGGACCCCCGGGGCTCTCTCCCTGCCTGCATGACCGCCCTAGACAGGTTCGGAGGCGTGTCGGGCTTCCAGGTCAACTGGACGAAATCGGTGGCCCTTGACCTAACCCTTGCCGCAGACACACGCGCCACGCTGCAGGCCCGGTTCCCTCTGCGATGGGCCACGGAGACGGTTCCCTATCTGGGGATCAACCTGGCGGCCTCCCTTCAGACCACAGTGGACGTTAACTACACCCGCCTCCGGCAGAAGGTTCGGCAGGAGCTGGGGCAGTGGAAACACTACCCGTTGTCCTGGTTGGGCAGGGTTGCGGCGATCAAGATGATGGTCCTACCCCAGATTCTGTATGTTTTTCGCACTATACCTCTCGCCCCCCAACAGGATGGATTAGGCTGGTGCAGTCTGATCTTTCCCAATTTGTTTGGAACGGAAGGAAACCGCGCCTAAAAGCCCAAATAGCGATGCTCGCGCCAGAACAAGGGGGGATCGGGATTCCGAACTTTGCCGCTTACTTCCAGGCGGCACAACTACGCTTCTTGGCGGAGTGGGTCCAATGGGAGTCCGGGAAACACTGGTTATTTCAAGACCAGGCAGTAGCGGGGCGCACATTACAAGAGATCCCGTTTATGCGCAAAATACATAGGCCCCGTAACTTGTACGCCTCCCACATTACGCGAGTCCCGCTGGAGATCTGGGATCGGGTGGGAGTGGACCTCGGTCTCACAACCGCCCCCTCTCCCCTCACCCTCATTCTTGATAACCCTGACTTTCAACCGGGGCTGGACGGAAAGGCCGTCGAACGATGGAAGTCGGCCGGCTGTCGCTCCCTTTGCCAGATATACTGTCCGGAAGGGATAATTCCATTTCCGCAACTACGCCAGGACTTTGGCCTCCCGGAGACCGAACGACTCCATTACTTTCAAGTTAGGCATTGGGCCCTCGGTAAGACGGTAAGACCAGACGCAGATCGGAGACTGACGAATTTCGAATATTGGTTGATCACCCGCAAGTCGGACAAGCAGCTAATCTCTGACTTATATAAAATGCTCACACTCAAACACCAGCACACATACAGCGCGAGTAGAGCATGGTGGGAGAGGGAGATGGGGAGGACATTTACTCATAATATACTACAGGGCTCGACATTCGGCATACCATATGGGGCTCACGGACACTCGAACGAAGGTGGTGACCTACTTGTACTACACCCCAGAACGCCTACATGAAATGGATAGTACCAAAGACCCCCTGTGTTGGCGAGGCTGCGGACAGCCCTCATGCACATTCTTTGGGACTGCAGCCTATTGCAGAGGTACTGGCGTCAGGTTCTGGATGATGTGGACAAACACTTTGACACTGAAATCCCGCGTTTCCCATCCTACGTCATTCTAAGGCTCCCAAATGCACTGACCTACCCCCTACGCTCACGAAGGGGGGGCTTGATAGCCATTGCTCTGGGCTCGGCCCTACAGAACATTGTAACCCACTGGCGCACGACCCACGTCCCCACATATCAAGGGTGGCTCCACCGCCTGTGGCTAGTCCTGGGTATGGAAAGACTTTCTCTGTATAAAGCTGGGGAAGGGGCGAGGTACGCGGAACTCTGGCAGCTGTTTCTAGCTCTTCTGTCCTCGGAGTTTGTGGAAGTCACCTGTCCGAGGTATCTTCGATTGCTAAGGTTGACTGAGATTGCCCCAACGGAGGGGAACGCCATGCCTGCCCTCAAATCGGGAACGGGATGAAGTATGACTAGCCGGAACGAGACCATGGATCACCGGGGGGGGAGGGGGGTTGGAGGGGGGAGCAGTGGGGTTGGGGTTTGGGTTTGTTGGGGTTGGAGTTTCTGGGCGAGGGGGGGACTGGTTACGGGATGGGACAGGTTGGGGGGGTCTAGGGACGGGGGATGATAGTTTTATAGTGTGTTGACCAATGGCACGGTTGTGCGATGGGCATAAGCCATATTTTAGGTCACCATCAGAGGGTGCGGGCTGAAGACAGGAGTTGGAGCTGCCCTCATTATCGTTGCATTTTTTTTTTGAAACGCGGCGGCCCGGTTGGGTTGTAGGTGGCTTGCTGTGTATAACTACAATTTCTATATACTGCATACCCTACCCTCTGAGGCACTCGCACCCTAGCTCTACTGACCTGATTGACAAGCACCCGTGTGTGTTGATACCTGTATCGTGTTGATTTCTTCAATAAAAAACATTTATCACTAAAAGAAGCAAATAGAAGAATAAAACAAAAGTGCTTGCTGGATTAGGCAAACACACTTCATAAAACTGCATTTTCTTTTCTATTCTCCCTGTGTTACAAGCTTAACTGCTCCCTGTGTAATTTTTCTTAGCCTGCTGTCCCAGGAAGAGAATTGTATCTACAGGCTCTTTCTGTGTTTTTTTCCTAGTCTTTCTTTTCCTTTTCTTAGATTTGTAACTGTTCCTTTACGTGCTCTATTTAGGCGCCATTAATCTCATTTGAGCTCATTGTACCTGCTGCTGTTTTCTCCACACCTCATACTGCCTTTTCCCTCTTTCTCTCTTTCTCTGAGGTTGGTGGCTACTTTCCAAAGCTTCTGATGCCCCAATGTTCCTTCATCTTGTTGTCAGACGTGAATTGGAAAAGCAACCAAATTAACAAGCCTTTACCACTCATACATGGCAGAGGTTTATACTTTAATTCAATGAGCTAAGAAAAGCGTGTTGTGGGGCCCCTACGAGCCATGGTGCTTGCTTCATCATAATTAGGCACGCAGTCATTAGCCACAGCTCTGATCATGGGTCACTGAGGTCAGTTTCAATAATTCCTCAAAAACCTAACCATGCAGTCCCCCCTAACTGTGTAGTTATCTTGCTTTACTGCTGTTTGTGTGATTAGCTGGGAGGAGCTCACGGCAGAATCCTCCCTATAAAAGTGTAGATGGACCGCTCCTTAACTTTTTCTTGCTTCACATACAGATGGCTTGAGGAGGTACAGGGGAGATGCAGGTCTAATAGACAGAATAGAAGATCTGCGCCAGGTGTGTTTCTCTGCATTGTTGTCCCATCACAGGCCCACAAGTGTATGTGTGATTTTTGACTCCTGGCAGTTCACAAGCAGGCGGCCAGGAAACGGTTTCAGCCTATCAACCACTGAGGAGACAAAGCCTTTGTATAAGGAATGAGGAAGCAATGAACACATTCAGCCTATCACAGGAGTTCCCTGAGTGTTCCGAATTATAAATTCTCCATGTCACTGTATGTTATTGAGCCCAAGTAGCTCGCCATGATCGTATAGTGGTTAGTACTCTGAGTTGTGGCCGCAGCAACCTCGGTTCGAATCCGAGTCACGGCATTGTGGTTGGCAATGTCATGGCAGTTGGGTTTTTCTTTTACATAATTACCAAATGTACCAGTTGTTTTTGTAAAATGTCTATTAAAAACAGATCCTTTAAAATATTTAAACGATCTAACGACAAATTATTTAAACACACATGATTATAAGATGTAGCCTTATTTTTGTTTTTAGGAGAGAATGTGCCTGCTGAAAAAAACATTATTTTTAAAAAGTGCATTGCAGAATATCAGGAATTTGCTGTGGGACACCTTGAAAACTTTCATACAGATTATTTGCACAAAACTTACAGTCAGTTTGGCTGAGTGGTTAAGGCGATGGACTAGAATTCCATTGGGGTCTCCCCGCACAGGTACAAATCCTGCCAACAACGAGAAACATTTTTACATCGGATACAATTTCAGAAGTTAACCTTTAGAATTTCTTCCATGTTAGTTTTATAAATAGGTGGCTTATTTTGGTGTCACTATTGCCCTTTCACATATTTATTATCGCTACCCCTTTCATATCTTTGCTATAACTCTCGTCCTACATTAGCGCTGGTGCAAACACTTCAAATTATTATACCCTGGCTCTCTCAGTCATACCATTCATGCACTTGAAACTTACTTTACCAATACAAGAAGCAAATAGAAAAATAAAATAAAAGTGCTTGCTGGATTAGGCAAACACACTTCATAAAACTGCATTTTCTTTTCTATTCTCCCCGTGTTACAAGCTTAACTGCTCCCTGTGTAATTTCTCTTAGCCTGCTGTCCCAGGAAGAGAATTTTATCTACAGGCTCATTCTGTGTTTTTTTCCTAGTCTTTCTTTCCCTTTTCTGAGATTTGTAACTGTTCCTTTACGTGCTCTATTTAGGCGCCATTAATCTCATTTGAGCTCCTTGTACCTGCTGCTGTTTTTTCCACACCTCATACTGCCTTTTCCCTCTTTCTCTCTTTCTCTGAGGTTGGTGGCTACTTTCCAAAGCTTCTGATGCCCCAATGTTCCTTCATCTTGTTGTCAGACGTGAATTGGAAAAGCAATCAAATTAACAAGCCTTTACCACTCATACATGGCAGAGGTTTATACTTTAATTCAATGAGCTAAGAAAAGCGTGTTGTGGGGCCCCTACGAGCCATGGTGCTTGCTTCATCATAATTAGGCATGCAGTCATTAGCCACAGCTCTGATCATGGGTCACTGAGGTCAGTTTAAATAATTCCTCAAAAACCTAACCATGCAGTCCCCCCTAACTGTGTAGTTATCTTGCTTTACTGCTGTTTGTGTGATTAGCTGGGAGGAGCTCACAGCAGCATCCTCCCTATAAAAGTGTAGATGGACCGCTCCTTAACTCTTTCTTGCTTCACATACAGATGGCTTGAGGAGGTACAGGGGAGATGCAGGTCTACTAGACAGAATAGAAGATCTGCGCCAGGTGTGTTTCTCTGCATTGGTGTCCCATCACAGGCCCACAAGTCTATGTGTGATCTTTGACTCCTGGCAGTTCACAAGCAGGCGGCCAGGAAACGGTTTCAGCCTATCAACCACTGAGGAGACAAAGCCTTTGTATAAGGAATGAGGAAGCAATGAACACATTCAGCCTATCACAGGAGTTCCCTGAGTGTTCGGAATTATAAATTCTCCATGTCACTGTATGTTATTGAGCCCAAGTAGCTCGCCGTGATCGTATAGTGGTTAGTACTCTGCGTTGTGGCTGCAGCAACCTCGGTTCGAATCCGAGTCACGGCATTGTGGTTGGCAATGTCACGGCAGTTGGGTTTTTCTTTTACAGAATTACCAAATGTACCAGTTGTTTTTGTAAAATGTCTATTAAAAACAGATCCTTTAAAATATTTAAACGATCTAACGACAAATTATTTAAACACACATGATTATAAGATGTAGCTATATTGTACCTACTGACATAAATTATCGTTCTTGAACCTATTTGCGGTGGGGGGAATGGAGCTCTCCCCCATGCCAATCAGAATGCAGTTGCAGTTGAGTGACCTGTGTTGTGGCTGTCTAGAGGGAATGCACAAATGTAGCTGTCTCGCAGCCCAATCCAGACGTCAATTGGAGACAGGTTTTCAGGCAAATAGAGCAGTAAGTGCAGAGAAATGCTCACTCTCTAAAAATGGCATTTATAAAATAGAAAAGTTAAATCCAACCTCACCAGTAAATAGGATTTATCAATAAATAAATAAAGCTTCTCCTCTCTGATATGGAATTACCCCCCAAAAAGTATAAGGGAATACCCAATGCTTACCTATGAGAGGGGCAGACCTCACTGTAGTGAAAAATGTAATAGAATGTTTGGTACTACCAGGACATGCAAACTACCACAGTACATGTCTTACCTTTTACTTACATAGCATGATGCCCCTAGGACTACCTAGGGCCTACCTTAGGGGTTAATTATATGTAATAAAATTGGAGTTTAAGGCTTGGCAAGTAGTTTTAAATGGCAAGTCGAAGTGGCAGTACACTGCAGCACAGGCACTGCAGTAGCAGGCTTGAGACAGGTTTGAAATGCTACTTCTTTGGGCGGCACAATCAGTCCCTGGGTATATGGTATACCACTTTACAAGGGGCTTTCAAGTCAATTAAATCTGTCAGTCAGGTATACTACAATTACACATATGATTAGGGAAGAAGCACGTGCACTTCAGCACTGATTAGTAGCGATAAAGTGATCAGAGTCCTAAGGCCAACAAAAACATACAGCAAAATGCGCAGGTGAAAAGCAATAAGGTAGGGTTGAGGCCACCTTAAGAATGCAAGGTCTAACAAAAACAAACTAAGGATAACATGAGTAAAACATCAGGTTTCTCTACGGCATTTGGTGAGACAAGTTTGCCTTCTTTTATCTTCCATAAAAGCAATCTTTCCCGGATCCCTTTATTATATAGCTTTTCAAGGAAAAAAGATAAAGCACTTACAAAGGAGCCTCAAATACTCAAAGATGGTAGACTTCTGTAATATGGGCAATAAACTAAAAGCAGCACGAAAACAGAGTGCAATAGGGTTCCAAAAACTTGAGTGCCACATGAGAGTATGCATGAAAGCCTATCCTTTTCCAAACTAGAGATATACTCATGAAATTTTTGTTTTTAGGAGAGATGTGCCTGCTGAAAAAAACATTATTTTTAAAAAGTGCATTGCAGAATATCAGGAATTTGCTGTGGGACAGCTTGAAAACTTTCATACAGATTATTTGCACAGAACTTACAGTCAGTTTGGCGGAGTGGTTAAGACGATGGACTAGAAATCCATTGGGGTCTCCCCGTGCAGGTTCGAATCCTGCCAACAACGAGAAACTTTTTTACATTGGCTACAATTTCAGAAGTTAACCTTTAGAATTTCTTCCATGTTAGTTTTATAAATAGGTGGCTTATTTTGGTGTCACTATTGCCCTTTCACATATTTATTATCGCTACCCCTTTCATATCTTTGCTATAACTCTCGTCCTACATTAGCGCTGGTGCAAACACTTCAAATTATTATACCCTGGCTCTCTCAGTCATACCATTCATGCACTTGAAACTTACTTTACCAATAAAAGAAGCAAATAGAAAAATAAAACAAAGTGCTTGCTGGATTAGGCAAACACACTTCATAAAACTGCGTTTTCTTTTCTATTCTCCCCGTGTTACAAGCTTAACTGCTCCCTGTGTAATTTCTCTTAGCCTGCTGTCCCAGGAAGAGAATTTTATCTACAGGCTCTTTCCGTGTTTTTTTCCTAGTCTTTCTTTCCCTTTTCTTAGATTTGTAACTGTTTCTTTACGTGCTCTATTTAGGCGCCATTAATCTCATTTGAGCTCCTTGTACCTGCTGCTGTTTTCTCCACACCTCATACTGCCTTTTCCCTCTTTCTCTCTTTCTCTGAGGTTGGTGGCTACTTTCCAAAGCTTCTGATGCCCCAATGTTCCTTCATCTTGTTGTCAGACGTGAATTGGAAAAGCAACCAAATTAACAAGCCTTTACCACTCATACATGGCAGAGGTTTATACTTTAATTCAATGAGCTAAGAAAAGCGTGTTGTGGGGCCCCTACGAGCCATGGTGCTTGCTTCATCATAATTAGGCACGCAGTCATTAGCCGCAGCTCTGATCATGGGTCACTGAGGTCAGTTTCAATAATTCCTCAAAAACCTAACCATGCAGTCCCCCCTAACTGTGTAGTTATCTTGCTTTACTGCTGTTTGTGTGATTAGCTGGGAGGAGCTCACGGCAGCATCCTCCCTATAAAAGTGTAGATGGACCGCTCCTTAACTCTTTCTTGCTTCACATACAGATGGCTTGAGGAGGTACAGGGGAGATGCAGGTCTACTAGACAGAATAGAAGATCTGCGCCAGGTGTGTTTCTCTGCATTGGTGTCCCATCACAGGCCCACAAGTGTATGTGTGATCTTTGACTCCTGGCAGTTCACAAGCAGGCGGCCAGGAAACGGTTTCAGCCTATCAACCACTGGGGAGACAAAGCCTTTGTATAAGGAATGAGGAAGCAATGAACACATTCAGCCTATCACAGGAGTTCCCTGAGTGTTCCGAATTATAAATTCTCCATGTCACTGTATGTTATTGAGCCCAAGTAGCTCGCTGTGATCGTATAGTGGTTAGTACTCTGCGTTGTGGCCGCAGCAACCTCGGTTCGAATCCGAGTCACGGCATTGTGGTTGGCAATGTCACGGAAGTTGGGTTTTTCTTTTACAGAATTACCAAATGTACCAGTTGTTTTTGTAAAATGTCTATTAAAAACAGATCCTTTAAAATATTTAAACGATATAACGACAAATTATTTAAACACACATGATTATAAGATGTAGCTATATTGTACCAACTGACATAAATTATCGTTCTTGAACCTATTTGCGGTGGGGGGAATGGAGCTCTCCCCAATGCCAATCAGAATGCAGTTGCAGTTGAGTGACCTGTGATGTGGCTGTCTAGAGGGAATGCGCAAATGTAGCTGTCTCGCAGCCCAATCCAGACGTCAATTGGAGACAGGTTTTCAGGCAAATAGAGCAGTAAGTGCAGAGAAATGCTCACTCACTAAAAATGGCATATATAAAATAGTAAAGTTAAATCCAACCTCACCAGTAAATTGGATTTATCAATAAATAAATAAATAAAGCTTCTCCTCTCTGATATGGAATTACCCCCCAACAAGTATAAGGGAATACCCAATGCTAACCTATGAGAGGGGTAGACCTCACTGTAGTGAAAAATGTAATAGACTGTTTGGTACTACCAGGACATGCCAACTACCACAGTACATGTCTTATCTTTTACTTACATAGCATGATGCCCCTAGGACTACCTAGGGCCTACCTTAGGGGTTAATTATATGTAATAAAATTGGAGTTTAAGGCTTGGCAAGTAGTTTTAAATGGCAAGTCGAAGTGGCAGTACACTGCAGCACAGGCACTGCAGTAGCAGGCTTGAGACAGGTTTGAAATGCTACTTCTTTGGGCAGCACAATCAGTCCCTGGGTATATGGTATACCACTTTACAAGGGGCTTTCAAGTCAATTAAAGCTGTCAGTCAGGTATACTCCAATTACACACATGATTAGGGAAGAAGCACGTGCACTTCAGCACTGATTAGTAGCGATAAAGTGATCAGAGTCCTAAGGCCAACAAAAAGATACAGCAAAATGCGTAGGTGAAAAGCAATAAGGTAGGGTTGAGGCCACCTTAAGAATGCAAGGTCTAACAAAAACAAACTAAGAATAACATGAGTAAAACATCAGGTTTCTCTACGGCATTTGGTGAGACAAGTGTGCCTTCTTTTATCTTCCATAAATGCAATCTTTCCCTGACCCCTTTATTATATAGCTCTTCAAGTAAAAAAGATAAAGCACTTACAAAGGAGCCTCGAATACTCAAAGATGGTAGACTTCTGTAATATGGGCCATAGACTAAAGCAGCACGAAAACAGAGCAATAGGGTCCCAAAAACTTGAGTGCCACATGAGAGTATGCATGAAAGCCTATCCTTTTCCAAACTAGAGATATACTCATGCAATTTTTGTTTTTAGGAGAGAATGTGCCTGCTGAAAAAAACATTATTTTTAAAAAGTGCATTGCAGAATACCAGGAATTTGCTATGGGACACCTTGAAAACTTTCATACAGATTATTTGCACAAAACTTACAGTCAGTTGTTGTGGCCGAGTCGTTAAGGCGATGGACTAGAAATCCATTGAGGACTCCCCGCGCAGGTTCGAATCCTGCCAACAACGAGAAACATTTTAACATCGGCTACAATTTCAGAAGTTAACCTTTAGAATTTCTTCCATGTCAGTTTTATAAATAGGTGGCTTATTTTGGTGTCACTATTGCCCTTTCACATATTTATTATCGCTACCCCTTTCATATCTTTGCTATAACTCTCGTCCTACATTAGCGCTGGTGCAAACACTTCAAATTATTATACCCTGGCTCTCTCAGTCATACCATTCATGCACTTGAAACTTACTTTACCAATAAAAGAAGCAAATAGGCGTGGCCAAGATGGCGGAGTGAGCGGACGCGTCTCGCTACAGCTCCTGCCAACGGCCTGAATTAGGCTCCGGTTCCGGCACCTTTTCTGACCGAACTCACTGGCCTGGGCTGCCGGAGCCGTTCTAGCACCGGAGCGGACCAGCAAGCAGCTTCGTGGGGCGCCGTGGACGGAAGCGCCACGGAACAACGGCCCGGAGGAGTGGAGAGCCCATCCCCCCTCCGTCCTGAAAGCGAGGCCGAAGTACAACGGAAGGCGCAGCCGAGCGGAGGTACCCAGCCGAGCCTGAGACGGGGCCCATCCGCAAGCTACTGTTCCAGGTGCGGAGCCTCCTGCGGGTGCTGCCGGGGGAACGGACGAGGGGGAGAAACTGCCCTGGCGACAGGACGAGTGCGTCAGCCCTGCAGACAGCGGCGGCAGCACGCAAGGACCACGGAGGTGAGCGCGGCCCCTGCGCACGACAGGCGGGGGGCGCCGAGGTGGCCCTGGAGCATTGTGGGGGTGTGTGGGGCAGCGAGCCTCCCGGCGGGCATTTCGGCCCGGGGTCTGCTGGTGAGGTTCCGTGACGATTTTTCTCGTGTTTATAAAAATTGTCGTAAATACATAATTTTGGTATCAGTGAACCGCAAATGATCCATTTAGTATATCCTGGTGTTTTCGCTATGCTACGAGCAAGAGCGCTCCAGTTACCCACACATTTGTGATTTACCCCTGGCATCCATCTTAGAACACGGAAGCCATTTTGTATTCCTTGCCCTCACATAGTCAATGGACACGCAATGATCTCTTTTCATTAAAGGACACGTAGGCTTCGGCCGGCGATTCACCTTGCTAGTGACACGTGCACCTTAGGCCAGCAACGCTGTAGCAGCATGACTCGGCAAGAACTGCCTCCCCAGCCTGAGGCCAGTCCTGCTATACTGGTTCTTGTGTTCGTTGGCCTGATCATGATTAGGCGGCCGAAGCTGGTAACCGTGCCCATTTACGACCCACAAACATTTCTTATCCTGTCTTTCTTTCTTCCACACCTGGCTCTGCTCCTTTCCTTCTGGGCCTTTATTAGGGGGTGGTAACGAAATTTACGATGAGGCGGTCCGGGTCTTGAATGAAGAATTGACATGGGATTATGATGGACTAGTGGGAACCCCTCATTTGTAATGTTTTGACATCAGATACTGTTGACGATTCCTGTGCAACGCCAAATATTTATTGTATAAGACACGAATGTTTAGAACTGTGGTAACATGTAAAGAATTTGCCTGAAGCCCAATATTTAGTATATAAGGAACAACCCTCTTTGTACAAATCGAACAGGCTCCTAGATACTGCCCATGTGTAGTTTCTGTGACTTCTGTGTCCCTGCAGTAATAAACCTTTGGTCTTTGACGCCACCATCGAGAAGCCCGTGTTTCTGTTTATTTGTGTACCAAGACAGGTTGAACTCCGGGGTCTTCGGGTGTTGTCCCTGACACCTCTGGACGGAACTAAAAAGTCCAGAACTCCACGTTGGCGCCCAACTCGGGGCGACGTCATTCGGTACCGGTCCAAAAGCCTGAAGAATTCGAGGAGCTTCGTGTGAAGATTTCAGAGGGAGGCGCCCCACTTCATCGATCCCGGCATATCGCAAAAGTGGCCCCGACGTCCTCTTCCACGAGGGTTCCCGTTCAGACGGCTGCAGTGGTCCGTTGCCTTGACCGTCGCCCTGTCTTGGACCCGAGGTGCAGTCCTCAGTACGGCGAAACGTGACGGGTTTCTCCTTGGTGACGTCTTCAGTGCCTCAGTTAAGTATTTAGTGGTTGCTAGTTGGTTATTTTGTGAGGGTTGCTCCTATTTGGATAATCCTTTTAGTTCTCAGTTCAGTTCAGTTCTGTAAGGTTATCACTGGTTATTCTAGTTACGATAATCATTCTGTTCAGTTCAGGTATCGATACAATTGTCAGTTCTGGTAGGCCTAAGTTCTCGGTTCAAGTGCGCATCTTTTTGTGTTTTGTTTGTCTTATGTTCCGGATTATAAAATGGTAAGTCAGAAAAATTGTATGTTGTCTTGTTTTAGTTGCAACAGTGATTCCCAGTTGGAGGACTCGTGTTTGGTTCCTCCGATTGGAACTCCCCTTTATGATCTATATTGCAAATTTGGTGTGGGCCCTATCTCTTATAACGAGATATGGATCCGCTATACAGAAAAAGATGGTGTCCTTAGTTGGCCACTACATGGTAGTTTTGAACCTGAAGTTCTCGATAATCTAGAAAGAAGGTTGTTTAAGAAGAAAGCCCGGCCGGCAATGTTTGATTCTTTCCGTTATTGGCGAAAAGAATCTAAACAGAGAGAAATTAAAAAGTTGAAGAAAGAACAGAAAGAGCAAGAGTTGACTTTAGAACAGTCTGCTAGGCAGCTGCAACTCAACAAGTCTGAGAAAACGATGGAGGTGGCCGATAGAGAGCGTAATTTAGCGATAGACAAGTGCTATCCTGCTTTACCATCGAGTACGGCTAAGATAGTAGAGGACCCTGAAAAGGATCCCCTGTTGTCTTACTTGTTACGATCGCCCCCACCGTATGCACCAGGTGCTACGGCTCCACCTATACCGAATGTTCAATTACCGGTTGCTGGACAACCTGGTGTCCCTGTTCTCGCTCCCCTGAATCAAGTTCCTGTACCTCCTGTGGTCAATATTAATGTTCCTTCGACAACCCCTCTTCTAGGGTTGCCGGCTTCTTTACCTATGCCTGTGTCACTCACACCTGCTACTTCACAAGCTATTTTTCCTGCTACTCCTACTGTTCCTGATCTATCTGTTCCAACTGCTACTCTATTCACTGCCTCTGCTAATATTATGACTCCGCTTTCTGTTCGTCGAAGAATCACTGATTCTGTCTCTAATATTCTATCTCCCTTCTATAAAACTCTGATTAAGACTCCTACCTCTGACTCTGTGCAGAGACGTAGTCAGCTTCCCAGTACTGAAGAAAGAGGAATACTAGATTCCACTGCTCTTAGATGGGTTTCGAAAGTTGGAAGATATAATGTACAAAATGTATTAGATACATTTATGCAATGGAACGAACCGACACAACGATATGTGTTCGATGAAATGTGTTTCCTTCTACGTGAGGAATTGGAAGAGGATGACCCTGAATCAAATCTAGGAGAATTAATTAATGTTCAGAAAGAGTTTGCTACAGGTATGATAGTTGGACAAAATATAAAAGAAGCGATGGAACTGGTTCTAAGTTAAAGATCCGACTCATCCCTTCTTTCACCGAGAGAGTTAGAGAAACGTAGTACGAAACGAAATCGTCAATATCCAATGAGAGAGGTTCCACCAATTTGGCGCGAAGCTGTACAAGCTAATGCACCGCTTGGTATTGCAGCCGCTCCAGCCCAATTCCAGAGAGTATGGATACATATTCCATGGAAGCGAGCTGAAGTATTAGCAGTAAAACAGGCTTTGCCAGATCCGCGTAAAAATCCTGCAGGGTACTACAAAGAGTTAGCCCAAACAGTTGACGCTTGTGTATTAAATTTAACTGACATAGATCTGCTGTTTGGTAATGTAGTACCGCAACCAATTTGGGCTAAAATTCGTAAAGAGAATCATCCAGTTGCCCTAGGTGGTGACTGGGCAGCTATAATTGCAGCGGATGGTCAACAAATAGGTGGTTCCAAACCTGAACCTTTAATTGCTAATTTGCCTGGTAGAATAATCGATTTAATGAAAACCTTGATGCCAGCATTGCGCGTTAACTGGGACAAATTGTCCGCGTGCAAACAAAAGAAAGACGAAAGCGTCTCCGACTTTTTCACAAGATTCGAGGAGACTTTCGTGGATCATAGTGGTCAGGATATGAGCACAGAAGGAGGCCAGAGATTATTTGTCGATAAATTTGTGCACAATCTGTTGCCAGAACTTAGTAGTAAATTAAAGAATTCTGAAAGTGCGTGGGCTGTCTCTACGACTGCGCAAATACTTGCGACTGCTCAGTACTATGAAAATAGGGATAAAGAAGAGAAGGAAAAATCAGATAAAAAGACGAAAGATTTAAAAACTAAAGTACTTTTACAACAAGCTTATCCGCCTCGCATGAATCAAACTAATATGCAGCAGGGGTCATATCAAAGAACGGATTATAACTTTCAAAGGCCACAATACCAGTGGAATCAATGTGCTTATTGCAAAAAGGAAGGTCATTACAAAAGTGAGTGTCCAGTTCGAACACAAAATAATGATGCGGCAGCTCAGAGAGGTCGTGGTAGTTCTATGCAAAACTCTAGAGGTCGAGGACGAGGTGCTATGCCTCCACAGACAAGTGATCGCCCCTCTAATTATTTCGACCAGCGAAATGGACAATCTGCCCAACAGAATAGGTCTCCACAGTATCATGTTGAAGACTATTATGAAGCTAGTGAGGAAGGTCAGCAAAGTGAATACTAGGACAGCCATGGACAAAGAGAGGGAGTAGTATCAGTACCAGTAGATCAGAGTGGGCCTTATGTCGCAGTAGCAACATCAGGTATAGTCGAACCGTTTCTGTTGGATACTGGTGCAGCAAAAAGTTCTATCATACATGCAAAACTCCCTGGCGCACCTTTGTCTGGCTCAACAAACGTTTCAGTAGGTTTTTCGGGCGCCCCTGTTCACAACCCTGTCTCTGGTCCTTTGTCTATTTCTGTTGGACCCCGTCAATTGAAAGCACCCCTGATTTTGACGACAGGTTGTAACGAAAATCTGCTTGGTTTAGACTTGTTAAAACGCCTGTACGCGACATTGTACTGTTCTCCAGCAGGAGTACAGCTTACGTTGGGTAAAAGAATCATCTCCCCGATGTACTTGTCGATGGATGCGCTCCCACCAGAGCTGCGTTCACTCCCTGATACTTTTTGGGCGACTGGTCCTAATGATGTAGGTCTATTGGAAATTCCACCCTATGTAGTAACTTTGAAAGCAAATGTCAAACTTCCACGAATTCCACAATACAGAATCTCTAGTGAAGGTGAGCGTGCGCTCCTACTGATAGTACAAGACCTGATCAAGAAAGATGTTGTAGAAGAGACTAGAGGTAATGTCTGTAATAGTCCTGTACTGCCTATTTTGAAACGAACTGACCCTACAAAGCCTCCAGTATATAGGTTCGTAATTGATCTTAGAGAGGTTAATAAAATTGTGATCCCACAGTTTCCTGTGGTACCAGACATTACTGCATTGTTAACGTTGATTCCCGCTACAGCAGCATGGTTTTCAGTTGTCGACTTGAAAAATGCCTTTTTCAGCATTCCGATAGCCGAGGAAAGCAGAGATATTTTCGGTTTTTCTCTAGGAGGACGAAGTTTTAGATTTAAACGCGCTCCACAAGGTTATTGTGAAAGCCCATCCATTTACAGTCAAGCATTAAAAAGTCAGTTAGATTCCTTCGTACTTCCTCGTGGTTCTGCTTTAGTACAGTATGTCGATGATCTTCTAGTGGCTGCCGATGACAAGGAAACTTGCAAAACAGCTACGATTTCTTTATTGCATCACTTGTCAGATTTGAATCACAAGGTGTCACCTTCAAAAATGCAATACTGCTGCCAAGAAGTGACCTACCTAGGTCATCTCTTGTCAAAGGAGGGAAGGAAGTTGACCCCAGAGAGAATAAAAGCAATTACACAGATGAATGTTCCTAGCACGCAGAGAGAAGTGCGTGCCTTTTTGGGTATTACCTCCTATTGTAGGCAATGGATCCCAAATTTTTCACTTTTAGCAAAACCATTAGTAGCCTTGACTGGGAAAGGTGTTCCGAGTCCGGTACCATGGTCTGCTGAATGTCAGCAGAGTTTTTCTGAGTTACGAAATGCACTGTGTTCAGCACCTGTATTGGGTACACCCGACTACAGTAAGCCATTTACGCTCTATGTCCACGAGAGAGAAGGTTGTGCATTGAGTGTGTTGACGCAGAAATTTGGTGATAAACAACGCCCTTGTGCGTATTTTTCATCAACATTAGATCCAGTAGCTAGAGCGTTGCCTAGTTGCTTGAGAGCTACAGCCGCAGCTGCAGCTTCCATTCGACAATCTGCTGGTTTAGTAATGAACAACATGCTAGTAGTTATGGTTCCTCATGCTGTGGATACACTCATGAACCGAACCAAGACGCAACACCTTACCAGTGCTAGATTATCAGGCTATGAATTGACACTATTAGCTAGTCATATTCAGATCAAAAGATGCAATGTATTGAATCCAGCAACATTGTTGCCGACTAGCCAAGAGTCGAGTGATTCCGAACCACACGACTGTTGTTTCAGAACTGAGGAAGAAACAAAAGGACGAATCGATCTAAAAAATACTCCGTTGTCAGATCCAGATGGCACGTTGTATGTTGATGGGTCTTGCTTCAAATTGGAGAATGGTGATGTGACTGCTGCTTATGCAGTAACGACTTTGAGTACGATTGTAGAGACTGCAAGAGTGAGTCAGAATTCTGCCCAGGCTGCAGAATTGATCGCGCTAACAAGAGCGTGCGTTTTAGCTAAGGGAAAGAGAGTGAATGTGTTCACAGATAGTCAGTACGCGTTCGGCGTGGCCCATAGTTTTGGCCGCTTGTGGAAAGAAAGAGGTTTCATTACGTCCCATGGGACTAAGATTCAACATGGTCAGCTAGTTAATGACTTGTTGGAATCTCTAACCTTACCGACTGAAGTTGCGATTGTGAAATGCAGTGCTCATAAAGCAATCACGGATGATGTTGGTCGTGGGAATGCTTTTGCTGATGAGATCGCAAAACAGACAGCTAGAAATATGATGAGTAGAATGTATGTTGCAACGTCTGCAAGATGGATTTCTGAGTCTGGAATGTGTGAAGACACAGTGGAAAGCATGAAGGAAATTCAGAAAGAGGCGACTGAGGAGGAAAAACGTGCATGGAGAGAGAGCACGGGTAAATTGGACTCGAGTGGGTGTTGGATTGATTTGTCGGAACAACAGCGTTGGATGTTGCCTGATGCGTATGTGCTTGCAGTAGTGACGATGGCGCATGGAACAGCGCACATCAGTTCAAAAGGGATTTGTAAGATGTTGGCTCCGGTCTGGAAGAATGACGGAATTAGTAAGTGTGCAGAGAGAGTGGTGAGAAATTGTATGATATGCTTGATGCATAATCCTGGCAAGGGAATCCCCACACCCGCAGGTCACTTCGCTCCTCCTTCCTGCCCTTTTGAAGTGATCCAGCTAGACTTCATTCACATGGACCGCTGTAATAACCTGAAATACGTCCTAGTGGTAGTTTGTGCTTTTTCCAGATGGATCGAAGCATACCCACTGAAGGACAATACTGCCTTATCCACTGCCAAAATTCTTCTTAAAGAATACTTCCCCCGATACGGAATGCCACGGATTGTATGGTCAGATAACGGAAGTGAGTTCGTAGGGAAAGTTATGCAGAGTGTGTGTGCCGGCCTAGGGATTAGGCAAAAATTTCATAGTGCGAATCATCCCCAGTCCGCGGGTTTAGTCGAGGGTTACAATGGCACCCTTAAACTGAAACTCGCTAAGATACAAGCATCCACGGGTTTGTCCTGGCCAGACGCATTGCCTTTGGCTTTGCTATCAACAAGAGCAACTGTACATTCTAGAGTAGGGCTTAGTCCTTACGAAATAGTTTTCGGTCGTCCTGCAAATGTTTGGGGGGTACCTAGACCGAAAGAATTTAAGCAGCTGGAATACCCAATGTTAATTGATTACCTTTTCGACTTGACTGCTAAATTGAGTCTTATTCACCAACAGGTTTTCGACGCATTGCCAAAGCCACCGGAGAGTCCAGGCCATCAGCTGAAACCGGGTGATCAGGTGGTCATCCGAAATTTTGCAAGAACGAAAAATCTTCAGCCCAGATTTATTGGCCCTTTCCAGGTCCTGTTAGCAACGAGAACTGCTATTCGTGTGGCCGGAAGGAAACATTGGATCCACACGACACATGCTAAACGTGTGCCTCTGCCACTTCCTTACGACAACTGGGTAAAGAAAGGAATCGGTGCCTCTGAAACGGAACGAGTCCCCAGGTTCATACCTTTCAGCGATGCAGAACTGATCACGGATTCACCAAATTCTGACTCTCCTCCTGAAACTGCTCTTTTGAACCCTGAACATTTGCCATCTGCACCAAAAGAACATTTGCCATCTGCGAACGTGAACATTGCAACGTCAGCTGAAAATACATTGTTTCCAGATCAGACAGCTCCTGCAAAACTGAGATACAACTTGCGTTCTCGCGATATGGACAAATAAAGCAGAAAACTGCCTATTTTCAGATTTGAATTTGCTATACATTGCCTCCAGCCAGGAAGTTTGCTAATACTTTGTATTGTTTCTTTTTGTTTTAAAATTGCCTTGCCGTCTGGGTAGCCGTAGGGTCGTGGCTGTGTGCCTAGTTGAATCTGCAAGGATCTGACACAAGGTCGATCTTTCTGTTAGTTCTGGGAACTCCCAGGGCTGATAGAGGCATTTTCATCTACGTACACATCATCAGTGGTCGCGAACGGTCGTAGAAGATGGGGCTTCCTGAGCTACAACGAGAAAATGTAATTTATGTTCGCAGAAATAGACTGTACAGAATACTACACAGCAAATGCTTTCTAATGCAATGTGCAGTTACATTTTTAATTGTTTTGATAACGCTGGTGGGTGGAATCGTCTTTGGCGTACATTTGATTTTTGTGCCAGTAGCTACAGTACCTCCCCTTGATCCTACTACTTCTACGGTTTCTTCTATGCATTCTTTTCACTCATTTCCTGAACACGAACAAGCTCGACGCTCAGAATTTATTAACAATACATTTGTACAGCTCTTGCATCAACACCAACTGATAGTTAATACTACAAACTGCTGGGTGTGTGGCTTGATACCTCACACTATGGATAAAGGCATTCCCTATCTAGTCTTGCCTTTCAGCTACAATGGATCATTTTATGCCTTTCAGACCATTTTTTCATATGCCCTTGAGACCTATCCTCCGCGTCCACCACGGTCCACTAAATACAACTCAGCCAACAAAGCTTTAGTCCAGGGAATTATTGATATGATTAAAGACGTCAATAATACTCCATCTTATCCTAGAGATGAATTACTGGTGTATCTGAGTTGGAACTCTACAGAGTATCGCCTTAGTTTGGGAGAAAGCAAGCGTAAAAGCTCCACTTCAGTTTGGGTCGTGCCTCACCGAGGTCAGGTCTGTTTGCAAGGAAATGGGAGAAATCCGAAAGCTCAGCTAGGGAAGAGTGAGTGCGTTGAGACTTACGTATTTCTGTCTAACTCCTCCCCTGCCTTTCTGACTGCTAGGGGTACCTACTTCATTTGTCAGGACAGAGCATATACATGGCTGCCTGCTGACTTTTCAGGTTCATGTTATATTGCTCGATTGTTACCCCCGACATACACTGCTTCTTCAGATTATCATAAAACCAGAGTAGCAAGAGGTGTCTTCAGCAAGGAAGATACCGCTGGTCAAGAAGCTGGAGACTTTTTCAAAGGTTTCCTTCCGTTTTGGGGGCCTATGGCTAATAGTAGAAATCTACGTCAACTAACACGGGTAGTTGAATCTACTATTACAGAAACTGCAGGTGCCCTTAGTAACTTAACAGCTGAGCTTCAGGCGGATCGTCTCATGACGTTGCAGAACCGAATGGTTCTAGACGTAATACTTGCAGATCGAGGTGGGGTATGCAGAATGATCCAATCGAGCTGCTGTGTCTTTATTCCTAATAATGCTCCAACAGTCTATGAAGCAATCTCTAAGCTACACAAGATTTCCGACTCTATACACGTAGATAAGGGAAACTGGTCCTTCATGGAGTGGTTTTGGACTCTGGTATCAGCGTGGGGATGGAAGGTTCTGATGGTTATTGGTGTCATCCTAGTATTTCTGTTCTCGTGCTGTCTTATTATCCAGTGTGGTCCCGCTCTGTGTAGTCTCTGCGCTGCAACCTGTTTCAGGAAACCACCTGCATTAGGAGAAAAGGCACGAGGCAGGATGATGATACAACGACATGTCACTGACCTAATGAGCATAGAATTAGACTCTGACTCTGATATAGACTGAGTAATTGCCTATGTAAGGGCAAAAGGAGGGTCTGAGGTTCCGTGACGATTTTTCTCGTGTTTATAAAAATTGTCGTAAATACATAATTTTGGTATCAGTGAACCGCAAATGATCCATTTAGTATATCCTGGTGTTTTCGCTATGCTACGAGCAAGAGCGCTCCAGTTACCCACACATTTGTGATTTACCCCTGGCATCCATCTTAGAACACGGAAGCCATTTTGTATTCCTTGCCCTCACATAGTCAATGGACACGCAATGATCTCTTTTCATTAAAGGACACGTAGGCTTCGGCCGGCGATTCACCTTGCTAGTGACACGTGCACCTTAGGCCAGCAACGCTGTAGCAGCATGACTCGGCAAGAACTGCCTCCCCAGCCTGAGGCCAGTCCTGCTATACTGGTTCTTGTGTTCGTTGGCCTGATCATGATTAGGCGGCCGAAGCTGGTAACCGTGCCCATTTACGACCCACAAACATTTCTTATCCTGTCTTTCTTTCTTCCACACCTGGCTCTGCTCCTTTCCTTCTGGGCCTTTATTAGGGGGTGGTAACGAAATTTACGATGAGGCGGTCCGGGTCTTGAATGAAGAATTGACATGGGATTATGATGGACTAGTGGGAACCCCTCATTTGTAATGTTTTGACATCAGATACTGTTGACGATTCCTGTGCAACGCCAAATATTTATTGTATAAGACACGAATGTTTAGAACTGTGGTAACATGTAAAGAATTTGCCTGAAGCCCAATATTTAGTATATAAGGAACAACCCTCTTTGTACAAATCGAACAGGCTCCTAGATACTGCCCATGTGTAGTTTCTGTGACTTCTGTGTCCCTGCAGTAATAAACCTTTGGTCTTTGACGCCACCATCGAGAAGCCCGTGTTTCTGTTTATTTGTGTACCAAGACAGGTTGAACTCCGGGGTCTTCGGGTGTTGTCCCTGACACCTCTGGACGGAACTAAAAAGTCCAGAACTCCACTGGGCCCTGCCTATATTGAACTGTTTGGGCCCCCGTGAGGGCCCCAGTCCCGGGGCATCCCCTCCCTCCCTGTGCACCGAGCGGAGCCTCCCGAGGATCTTCATTGGGGAAGCCTGTTGAGCGCGTCAGGGGCCCTCACCTGGAGCTGTTTGGCCCTAGGCACCGCCCGGGGGGCACATGTCCTGGAACCAGCGGCCCCTGACCCTAGGCGGATAAAAGTGGCACCCAGCTTCCCAGGCGGCCCGAACTTTCTTCCTCCTCGAGGGTCCTGATCCCACAGCTTGGGCTCTACGTCTGGCTTGCCGCTGGGAGCCGAGCAGGAGACGGGAAAGACGTGCCACGATCCTGCGCCACGATTTGAGGAGGGGTCTTTGAGAGAGAATAGCCCACGGGGGGCCCAACGGTTGGTGGCAAGCTCGCCGCGACTAGTGAACACCGCCCAGACAGGGGGCCGTGGGGGAAGGGGCGCCTGGGCCCCCGCAGCGGAGGAATGTCCACGAGTAGGCCGCCCCGAGGAAAGACAGTGAAGGAGATGTTTGCTAAATCGCACTCCCCTCAGCTGAAGGACGCCACGGCCCTCGCACCGAAGAAGGCGGAACAGGCCCTGGAGGAGGGTGCGGAACCCATTACGAAGGCCTTCCTGGAGTCCCTCTTCGCCACCCTGAGAGACGACATCCAAACCCTTAAGACTGAGTTCTCCAGTGAGATTCGAGAGGTGCGACGCGAAATGGACGGCATAGGCGAACGGGTGGCGGATTTGGAGACCAAGGGCGACGAGCGGGAAACGGAACTCTCAACTCAGCAACAGGAGATCATTCGCCTACACGATCAACAGGTGGATCTGCAGCTTCACCTGGAAGACCTGAAAAACCGCTCTAGGCGGCATAACATACGCATTCGCAATGTGGCCACATCTGACGCTACTCAAGATGTATTTCGCTATGCCAAGGAACTCTTCAACTACGAGCTGGGGAGGCCATTAGACTCACCCCTGCAGCTTGACAGGGCCCACAGGACTGGCCCGCCCTGCGCCGCAACGGCCCCACCGCCCGACATCCTGGTGTGTGTCCAGGATTACCGCACTAAGGAGGAAATTCTTCACAAAGCGCGCCAGTCACATCCGATAGCATTTCAGGGCACGTCGCCATTGCTGTATCAGGACTTGGCGGCGCTTACGCTGCACAAACGCCGGCTCTTCAAGCCGGTTACCTCCTTCCTACAGCAGAAGGGTATTCTGTACAGTTGGGGCCACCCCTTCCGTCTAATCTTCAGACTGGACAATAAGCAATACAACCCTGATCGGTGGCTGAAGCTTGCTCTCTGCTTGGCATCGAGACACCGACAGAGGATACGGAGGCCCAGGGGCCCATGCCGCAGACCGAGGGGAGGAGGCCACAATGGAGCCAACAGCGACGCAGGAGACGAGTCAAGAAACCTCCGGCGACGGAAATTGCAGCGGGTCAGCGTGCCGCGGTGGACGCAGTGGCCACAGATGGTAGTTCGGGCCCCACGGGATGACCGTCTCAGGACATCGTCTGATTCACTTGTCCGCTCTGGCCTTCTGGCCGATGGCGGGAGAGAGGCTCCCGGACAATCCAGTAAGACTACCTTACTTTATTTCCTTTTACTACTTTTCATCCCTGGATGAGAGACTGTGACTTTCTTTTGGACACTCCATGATAGTTGGCAGTTGGGGGGAGGGGGGTGAATCCTTGGGGGTTGGGTGAGTTCTTTGGGGTTGGGCGAAGGGGAGGGGGGGACTCGTGGTTCATGGTCGACGGGCTGAATGAAGAGATGAGGCAGCAGGGGTGGAAAGGGCGGCAATGCTGGGAGGTGGGTGGGTCTGCGAGTGCGGGTTTGGGGCGCCGGACTAATGATATGCTACTAGTCACTACTTCGTTGAGCAACAATGGGTGACTTGGTTGTACTCACTCTCAATGTGAGAGGTTTGAACAATCCAGTGAAACGTAAGGCGCTACTCTTGCTTCTAGAGCGTTCCAAGGCTGACATCTGCCTATTGCAAGAGACACACCTCCTAGCTAGAGACTGCCACCGCCTCCATTCTAACAAATTTCCACTGCAATTTTTCTCCTCCTGCACAGAGAAAAAGGCCGGAGTAGCAATCCTGGTGGCACGCACATTCAGGGGTATGGTTTTGGGTAAGATGGCAGAAATTAAAGGCCGGTTGCTGGTTTACAGGTTTGCGTTAGGAAACCTAAACTACACGATTGGTTCGATTTACGGTCCAAATGAAGGCCAAGAAAAGTTCATACACTCCGCGCTTACAGAGGCGACTGACACGGTAGACCGTCACATTTTGCTGGGGGGTGATTTGAACTTGGTCCTAGACAACTTGCTAGATCGCTCCTGTCAGCGCGTTAGCCAGGTGGGCGCCTTGTCTCCGTCAGGTTTGGCTCGCTTGAGGGATCTTGGGCTTGTGGATGCATGGCGCGAGCTTCATCCTGGCGAAACAGACTACACGCACTTCTCAGCAGCGCGTAGGACCTATGCGCGTCTAGATTACCTGCTTGTCTCCACTGCGGCTCGCCCCTTTGTCACCAATGCAGAAATCGGAACAGCGTCGCTATCTGATCACGTGCCGGTCACGGTCACCCTGACAGGGCCACGAGAGCCACGTTTAGGCAGGGTGTGGAGACTCCGGGACTCCTTGCTTTATGGGAAAGACGTGGTTACTAGAGTCCAGGCCGCCATAAAGGACTATCTGTCCCACAACAATAACGAGGATACGACGCTTACAACGCAGTGGGCTGCTCTCAAGGCTGTGCTGAGAGGTGAATTTATCTTGCTTTCCTCCGCGGAAAATAAGGAGCGCCAGGTCAAACGGGACGAACTCACCCAAAAGACCAGAGAGCTTGAGCAAATTCATAGAAGGACGGGAGCTCCGAGAATTTGGAGACAATTACGGACTGCCCGTCAACAACTGGCTGCACTTGACATTGACAGGGCGGAATACGCAGCTTTACGGCTGAAACATGCCTACTACACTGGAGGGGATAGATGTGGGCGCCTCCTGGCACACAAATTACGTACGGTAGCCCAGAAACGTGAGGTTAAGGAACTGAAGGGGCCCGATGGCACCAGAGTCACCGGTGACCGTGCAATCGCGGAGGCTTTCAGTGACTTCTATGCCACTCTCTATGAGGCGGATCCGCCTAACCCAGAGGCAGAATTGGCCTTTCTCGAGGAGGTACCGTTGCCAGCCCTGACCCAGGAACAGGTGGATAATTTGGAGAGAGACATCCGCCCGGAGGATGTTATCTCGGCAATCTCTCGGCTCAAACTCGGGAAGGCGCCGGGGCCGGATGGCTTCCCGGCGTGCTTCTACAAGACCTTTTGTATTCAACTCGCACCGTTCTTGGCCAGACTCTTTACATCATTCGCAGAGTGCGGGGCGATCTCCCGGGACTTGCTCGAAGCAGCCATCGCGGTCATACCCAAGCCAGACAAAGATCCGACTGACTGTGGGGCTTACCGGCCCATTTCCCTTTTAAACGTCGATCTCAAATTATACACAAGCGTCCTCGCTTCTAGGTTGGGCCCCTACATGGGAGGCCTTATTCAGCCGGATCAGTCTGGCTTCATCCCCGAGCGCCAGACTTCTGACAACACCAAGCGGGCCCTCCATCTCATTGAGAAGGCGTCCCGTACGCAGGGCGAATATATGATGCTAGCCATCGACGCAGAGAAGGCCTTTGATAGGGTCCATTGGCCATATCTCGAGAAGGTCCTTCTAAAAGCGGGAATGGGTCCCAAATTCCGGGCCAGAGTACTTAATTGCTACAAATTTCCCTCGGCCTCCGTTAGAGTCAATGGCTTGTCCTCCCCGCGTTTCCAGATTGAGAGAGGCACCAGGCAGGGGTGCCCGCTGTCTCCTCTCCTGTTCGCCCTCTATATGGAGCCGCTGGCACAGCTCATCCGTACTGACCCGGAAATTAGAGGCATCAAATTCGGGGCAGACGTCCACGTCATCAATCTATACGCTGACGACGTCTTGTTGTCACTTGCGGACCCCCGGGGCTCTCTCCCTGCCTGCATGACCGCCCTAGACAGGTTCGGAGGCGTGTCAGGCTTCAAGGTCAACTGGGCGAAATCGGTGGCCCTTGACCTAACCCTTGCCGCAGACACACGCGCCACGCTGCAGGCCCGGTTCCCTCTGCGATGGGCCACGGAGATGGTTCCCTATCTGGGGATCAACCTGGCGGCCTCCCTTCAGACCACAGTGGACGTTAACTACACCCGCCTCCGGCAGAAGGTTCGGCAGGAGCTGGGGCAGTGGAAACACTACCCGTTGTCCTGGTTGGGCAGGGTTGCGGCGATCAAGATGACGGTCCTACCCCAGATTCTGTATGTTTTTCGCACTATACCTCTCACCCCCCCAACAGGATGGATTAAGCTGGTGCAGTCTGATCTTTCCCAATTTGTTTGGAACAGAAGGAAACCGCGCCTAAAAGCCCAAATAGCGATGCTTGCGCCAGAACAAGGGGGGATCGGGATTCCAAACTTGGCCGCTTACTTCCAGGCGGCACAACTACGCTTCTTGGCGGAGTGGGTCCAATGGGAGTCCGGGAAACACTGGTTATTTCAAGACCAGGCAGTAGCGGGGTGCACATTACAAGAGATCCTGTTTATGCGCAAAATACATAGGCCCCGCAACTTGTACGCCTCCCACATTACGCGAGTCCCGCTGGAGATCTGGGATCGGGTGGGAGTGGACCTCGGTCTCACAACCGCCCCCTCTCCCCTCACCCCCATTCTTGATAACCCTGACTTTCAACCGGGGCTGGACGGAAAGGCCTTCGAACGATGGAAGTCGGCCGGCTGTCGCTCCCTTTGCCAGATATACGGTCCAGAAGGGATAATTCCATTTCTGCAACTACGCCAGGACTTTGGCCTCCCGGAGACCGAACGACTCCATTACTTTCAAGTTAGGCATTGGGCCCTCGGTAAGACGGTAAAACCAGACGCAGATCGGAGACTGACGAATTTCGAATATTGGTTGATCACCCGCAAGTCGGACAAGCAGCTAATCTCTGACTTTTATAAACTGCTCACACTCAAACACCAGCACACATACAGCGCGAGTAGAGCACGGTGAGAGAGGGAGATGGGGAGGACATTTACTCATAAAGAGTGGGAGGGTATATACTACAGGGCTCGACATTCGGCATACCATATGGGGCTCACGGACACTCTAACGAAGGTGGTGACCTACTGGTACTACATCCCAGAACGTCTATATGAAATGGATAGTACCAAAGACCCCCTGTGTTGGCGAGGCTGCGGACAGCTAGGCACCCTCACGCACATTCTTTGGGACTGCAGCCTATTGCAGGAGTACTGGCGTCAGGTTCTGGATGATGTGGACAAACACTTTGACACTGAAATCCCGCGTTTCCCATCCTACGTCATTCTAGGGCTCCCAAATGCACTGACCTACCCCCTACACTCACGAAGGGGGCGCTTGATAGCCATTGCTCTGGGCTCGGCGCTACAGAACATTGTAACCCACTGGCGCACGACCCACGTCCCCACATATCAAGGATGGCTCCACCGCCTGTGGCTGGTCCTGGGTATGGAAAGACTTTCTCTGTATAAAGCTGGGGAAGGAGCGAGGTACGCGGAACTCTGACAGCCGTGTCTAGCTCTTCTGTCCTTGGAGTTTGTGGAAGTCACCTGTCCGAGGTATCTTCGATTGCTAAGGTTGACTGAGATTGCCCCAACGGAGGGGAACGCCATGCCTGCCCTCAAATCGGGAACGGGATGAAGTATGACTAGCCGGAACGAGACCATGGATCACCGGGGGTGGGGGGGGTTGGAGGGGGGAGCAGTGGGGTTGGGGTTTGGGTTTGTTGGGGTTGGAGTTTCTGGGCGAGGGGGGGACTGGTTACGGGATGGGACGGGTTGAGGGGGTCTAGGGATGGGGGATGATAGTTTTATAGTGTGTTGACCAATGGCACAGTTGTGCGATGGGCATAAGCCATATTTTAGGTCACCATCAGAGGGTGAGGGCTGAAGACAGGAGTTGGAGCTGCCCTCATTATCGTTGCATTTTTTTTTTGAAACGCGGCCGGCCCGGTTGGGTTGTAGGCGGCTTGCTGTGTATAACTACAATTTCTAAATACTGCATACCCTACCCTCTGAGGCACTCGCACCCTAGCTCTACTGACCTGATTGACAAGCACCCATGTGTGTTGATACCTGTATCGTGTTGATTTCTTCAATAAAAAACATTTATTACTAAAAGAAGCAAATAGAAAAATAAAACAAAAGTGCTTGCTGGATTAGGCAAACACACTTCATAAAACTGCATTTTCTTTTCTATTCTCCCTGTGTTACAAGCTTAACTGCTCCCTGTGTAATTTCTCTTAGCCTGCTGTCCCAGGAAGAGAATTTTATCTACAGGCTCTTTCCGTGTTTTTTTCCCAGTCTTTCTTTTCCTTTTCTTAGATTTGTAACTGTTCCTTTATGTGCTCTATTTAGGCGCCATTAATCTCATTTGAGCTCCTTGTACCTGCTGCTGTTTTCTCCACACCTCATACTGCCTTTTCCCTCTTTCTCTCTTTCTCTGAGGTTGGTGGCTACTTTCCAAAGCTTCTGATGCCCCAATGTTCCTTCATCTTGTTGTCAGACGTGAATTGGAAAAGCAACCAAATTAACAAGCCTTTACCACTCATACATGGCAGAGGTTTATACTTTAATTCAATGAGCTAAGAAAAGCGTGTTGTGGGGCCCCTACGAGCCATGGTGCTTGCTTCATCATAATTAGGCACGCAGTCATTAGCCACAGCTCTGATCATGGGTCACTGAGGTCAGTTTCAATAATTCCTCAAAAACCTAACCATGCAGTCCCCCCTAACTGTGTAGTTATCTTGCTTTACTGCTGTTTGTGTGATTAGCTGGGAGGAGCTCACGGCAGCATCCTCCCTATAAAAGTGTAGATGGACCGCTCCTTAACTCTTTCTTGCTTCACATACAGATGGCTTGAGGAGGTACAGGGGAGATGCAGGTCTACTAGACAGAATAGAAGATCTGCGCCAGGTGTGTTTCTCTGCATTGGTGTCCCATCACAGGCCCACAAGTGTATGTGTGATTTTTGTCTCCTGGCAGTTCACAAGCAGGCGGCCAGGAAACGGTTTCAGCCTATCAACCACTGAGGAGACAAAGCCTTTGTATAAGGAATGAGTAAGCAATGAACACATTCAGCCTATCACAGGAGTTCCCTGAGTGTTCCGAATTATAAATTCTCCATGTCACTGTATGTTATTGAGCTCAAGTAGCTCGCCGTGATCGTGTAGTGGTTAGTACTCTGCGCTGTGGCCGCAGCAACCTCGGTTCGAATCCGAGTCACGGCATTGTGGTTGGCAATGTCACGGCAGTTGGGTTTTTCTTTTACAGAATTACCAAATGTACCAGTTGTTTTTGTAAAATGTCTATTAAAACAGATCCTTTAAAATATTTAAACGATCTAACGACAAATTATTTAAACACACATGATTATAAGATGTAGCTATATTGTACCTACTGACATAAATTATCGTTCTTGAACCTATTTGCGGTGGGGGGAATGGAGCTCTCCCCCATGCCAATCAGAATGCAGTTGCAGTTGAGTGACCTGTGTTGTGGCTGTCTAGAGGGAATGCACAAATGTAGCTGTCTCGCAGCCCAATCCAGACGTCAATTGGAGACAGGTTTTCAGGCAAATAGAGCAGTAAGTGCAGAGAAATGCTCACTCACTAAAAATGGCATATATAAAATAGTAAAGTTAAATCCAACCTCACCAGTAAATTGGATTTATCAATAAATAAATAAAGCTTCTCCTCTCTGATATGGAATTACCCCCCAAAAAGTATAAGGGAATACCCAATGCTAACCTATGAGAGGGGTAGACCTCACTGTAGTGAAAAATGTAATAGACTGTTTGGTACTACCAGGACATGCAAACTACCACAGTAAATGTCTTACCTTTTACTTACATAGCATGATGCCCCTAGGACTACCTAGGGCCTACCTTAGGGGTTAACTATATGTAATAAAATTGGAGTTTAAGGCTTGGCAAGTAGTTTTAAATGGCAAGTCGAAGTGGCAGTACACGGCAGCACAGGCACTGCAGTAGCAGGCTTGAGACAGGTTTGAAATGCTACTTCTTTGGGCGGCACAATCAGTCCCTGGGTATATGGTATACCACTTTACAAGGGGCTTTCAAGTCAATTAAAGCTGTCAGTCAGGTATACTCCAATTACACACATGATTAGGGAAGAAGCACGTGCACTTCAGCACTGATTAGTAGCGATAAAGTGATCAGAGTCCTAAGGCCAACAAAAAGATACAGCAAAATGCGTAGGTGAAAAGCAATAAGGTAGGGTTGAGGCCACCTTAAGAATGCAAGGTCTAACAAAAACAAACTAAGAATAACATGAGTAAAACATCAGGTTTCTCTACGGCATTTGGTGAGACAAGTGTGCCTTCTTTTATCTTCCATAAATGCAATCTTTCCCTGACCACTTTATTATATAGCTCTTCAAGTAAAAAAGATAAAGCACTTACAAAGGAGCCTCAAATACTCAAAGATGGTAGACTTCTGTAATATGGGCCATAGACTAAAAGCAGCACGAAAACAGAGTGCAATAGGGTCCCAAAAACTTGAGTGCCACATGAGAGTATGCATGAAAGCCTATCCTTTTCCAAACTAGAGATATACTCATGCAATTTTTGTTTTTAGGAGAGAATGTGCCTGCTGAAAAAAACATTATTTTTAAAAAGTGCATTGCAGAATACCAGGAATTTGCTGTGGGACACCTTGAAAACTTTCATACAGATTATTTGCACAAATCTTACAGTCAGTTGTTGTGGCCGAGTGGTTAAGGCGATGGACTAGAAATCCATCGGGGTCTCCCTGCGCAGGTTCGAATCCTGCCAACAATGAGAAACTTTTTAATATCGGCTACAATTTCGGAAGTTAACCTTTAGAATTTCTTCCATGTCAGTTTTATAAATAGATGGCTTATTTTGGTGTCACTATTGCCCTTTCACATATTTATTATCGCTACCCCTTTCATATCTTTGCTATAACTCTCGTCCTACATTAGCGCTGGTGCAAACACTTGAAATTATTATACCCTGGCTCTCTCAGTCATACCATTCATGCACTTGAAACTTACTTTACCAATAAAAGAAGCAAATAGAAAAATAAAACAAAAGTGCTTGCTGGATTAGGCAAACACACTTCATAAAACTGCATTTTCTTTTCTATTCTCCCCGTGTTACAAGCTTAACTGCTCCCTGTGTAATTTCTCTTAGCCTGCTGTCCCAGGAAGAGAATTTTATCTACAGGCTCTTTCCGTGTTTTTTTCCTTGTCTTTCTTTCCCTTTTCTTAGATTTGTAACTGTTCCTTTATGTGCTCTATTTAGGCGCCATTAATCTCATTTGAGCTCCTTGTACCAGCTGCTGTTTTCTCCACACCTCATACTGCCTTTTCCCTCTTTCTCTCTTTCTCTGAGGTTGGTGGCTACTTTCTAAAGCTTCTGATGCCCCAATGTTCCTTCATCTTGTTGTCAGACGTGAATTGGAAAAGCAAACAAATTAACAAGCCTTTACCACTCATACATGGCAGAGGTGTATACTTTAATTCAATGAGCTAAGAAAAGCGTGTTGTGGGGCCCCTACGAGCCATGGTGCTTGCTTCATCATAATTAGGCACACAGTCATTAGCCACAGCTCTGATCATGGGTCACTGAGGTCAGTTTCAATAATTCCTCAAAAACCTAACCATGCCGTCCCCCCTAACTGTGTAGTTATCTTGCTTTACTGCTGTTTGTGTGATTAGCTGGGAGGAGCTCACGGCAGCATCCACCCTATAAAAGTGTAGATGGACCGCTCCTTAACTTTTTCTTGCTTCACATACAGATGGCTTGAGGAGGTACAGGGGAGATGCAGGTCTAATAGACAGAATAGAAGATCTGCGCCAGGTGTGTTTCTCTGCATTGGTGTCCCATCACAGGCCCACAAGTGTATGTGTGATCTTTGACTTCTGGCAGTTCACAAGCAGGCGGCCAGGAAACGGTTTCAGCCTATCAACCACTGAGGAGACAAAGCCTTTGTATAAGGAATGAGGAAGCAATGAACACATTCAGCCTATCACAGGAGTTCCCTGTGTGTTCCGAATTATAAATTCTCCATGTCACTGTATGCTATTGAGCCCAAGTAGCTCGCCGTGATCGTATAGTGGTTAGTACTCTGCGTTGTGGCCGCATCAACCTCGGTTAGAATCCGAGTCACGGCATTGTGGTTTGCAATGTCACGGCAGTTGGGTTTTTCTTTTACAGAATTACCAAATGTACCAGTTGTTTTTGTAAAATGTCTATTAAAAACAGATCCTTTAAAATATTTAAACGATCTAACGACAAATTATTTAAACACACATGATTATAGGATGTAGCCTTATTTTTGTTTTTAGGAGAGAATGTGCCTGCTGAAAAAAACATTATTTTTAAAAAGTGCATTGCAGAATATCAGGAATTTGCTGTGGGACACCTTGAAAACTTTCATACAGATTATTTGCACAGAACTTACAGTCAGTTTGGCTGAGTGGTTAAGGCGATGGACTAGAAATCCATTGGGGTCTCCCCGCGCAGGTTTGAATCCTGCCAACAACGAGAAACTTTTTTACATCGGCTACAATTTCAGAAGTTAACCTTTAGAATTTCTTCCATGTTAGTTTTATAAATAGGTGGCTTATTTTGGTGTCACTATTGCCCTTTCACATATTTATTATCGCTACCCCTTTCATATCTTTGCTATAACTCTCGTCCTACATTAACGCTGTTGCAAACACTTCAAATTATTATACCCTGGCTCTCTCAGTCATACCATTCATGCACTTGAAACTTACTTTACCAATAAAAGAAGCAAATAGAAAAATAAAACAAAAGTGCTTGCTGGATTAGGCAAACACACTTCATAAAACTGCATTTTCTTTTCTATTCTCCCCGTGTTACAAGCTTAACTGCTCCCTGTGTAATTTCTCTTAGCCTGCTGTCCCAGGAAGAGAATTTTATCTACAGGCTCTTTCCGTGTTTTTTTCCTAGTCTTTCTTTCCCTTTTCTTAGATTTGTAACTGTTCCTTTACGTGCTCTATTTAGGCGCCATTAATCTCATTTGAGCTCCTTGTACCTGCTGCTGTTTTCTCCACACCTCATACTGCCTTTTTCCTCTTTCTCTCTTTCTCTGAGGTTGTTGGCTACTTTCCAAAGCTTCTGATGCCCCAATGTTCCTTCATCTTGTTGTCAGACGTGAATTGGAAAAGCAACCAAATTAACAAGCCTTTACCACTCATACATGGCAGAGGTTTATACTTTATTTCAATGAGCTAAGAAAAGCGTGTTGTGGGGCCCCTAGGAGCCATTGTGCTTGCTTCATCATAATTAGGCACGCAGTCATTAGCCGCAGCTCTGATCATGGGTCACTGAGGTCAGTTTCAATAATTCCTCAAAAACCTAACCATGCAGTCCCCCCTAACTGTGTAGTTATCTTGCTTTACTGCTGTTTGTGTGATTAGCTGGGAGGAGCTCACGGCAGCATCCTCCCTATCAAAGTGTAGATGGACCGCTCCTTAACTCTTTCTTGCTTCACATACAGATGGCTTGAGGAGGTACAGGGGAGATGCAGGTCTACTAGACAGAATAGAAGATCTGCGCCAGGTGTGTTTCTCTGCATTGGTGTCCCATCACAGGCCCACAAGTGTATGTGTGATCTTTGACTCCTGGCAGTTCACAAGCAGGCGGCCAGGAAACGGTTTCAGCCTATCAACCACTGAGGAGACAAAGCCTTTGTATAAGGAATGAGGAAGCAATGAACACATTCAGCCTATCACAGGAGTTCCCTGAGTGTTCCGAATTATAAATTCTCCATGTCACTGTATGTTATTGAGCCCAAGTAGCTCGCTGTGATCGTATAGTGGTTAGTACTCTGCGTTGTGGCCGCAGCAACCTCGGTTCGAATCGGAGTCACGGCATTGTGGTTGTCAATGTCACGGCAGTTGGGTTTTTCTTTTACAGAATTACCAAATGTACCAGTTGTTTTTGTAAAATGTCTATTAAAAACAGATCCTTTAAAATATTTAAACGATCTAACGACAAATTATTTAAACACACATGATTATAAGATGTAGCTATATTGTACCTACTGACATAAATTATCGTTCTTGAACCTATTTGAGGTGGGGGAATGGAGCTCTCCCCATGCCAATCAGAATGCAGTTGCAGTTGAGTGACCTGTGTTGTGGCTGTCTAGAGGGAATGCACAAATGTAGCTGTCTCGCAGCCCAATCCAGACGTCAATTGGTGACAGGTTTTCAGGCAAATAGAGCAGTAAGTGCAGAGAAATGCTCACTCTCTAAAAATGGCATTTATAAAATAGTAAAGTTAAATCCAACCTCACCAGTAAATAGGATTTATCAATAAATAAATAAAGCTTCTCCTCTCTGATATGGAATTACCTTCCAAAAAGTATAAGGGAATACCCAATGTTAACCTATGAGAGTGGTAGACCTCACTGTAGTGAAAAATGTAATAGACTGTTTGGTACTACCAGGACATGCAAACTACCACAGTACATGTCTTACCTTTTACTTACATAGCATGATGCCCCTAGGACTACCTAGGGCCTACCTTAGGGGTTAATTATATGTTATAAAATTGGAGTTTAAGGCTTGGCAAGTAGTTTTAAATGGCAAGTCGAAGTGGCAGTACACTGCAGCACAGGCACTGCAGTAGCAGGCTTGAGACAGGTTTGAAATGCTACTTCTTTGGGCGGCACAATCAGTCCCTGGGTATATGGTATACCACTTTACAAGGGGCTTTCAAGTCAATTAAATCTGTCAGCCAGGTATACTCCAATTACACACATGATTAGGGAAGAAGCACGTGCACTTCAGCACTAATTAGTAGCGATAAAGTGATCAGAGTCCTAAGGCCAACAAAAAGATACAGCAAAATGAGTAGGTGAAAAGCAATAAGGTAGTGTTGAGGCCACCTTAAGAATGCAAGGTCTAACAAAAACAAACTAAGGATAACATGAGTAAAACATCAGGTGTCTCTACGGCATTTGGTGAGACAAGTGTGCCTTCTTTTATCTTCCATAAATGCAATCTTTCCCTGACCCCTTTATTATATAGCTCTTCAAGTAAAAAAGATAAAGCACTTACAAAGGAGCCTCAAATACTCAAAGATGGTAGACTTCTGTAATATGGGCCATATACTAAAAGCAGCACGAAAACAGAGTGCAATAGGGTCCCAAAAACTTGAGTGCCACATGAGAGTATGCATGAAAGCCTATCCTTTTCCAAACTAGAGATATACTGATGCAATTTTTGTTTTTAGGAGGGAATGTGCCTGCTGAAAAAAACATTATTTTTAAAAAGTGCATTGCAGAATACCAGGAATTTGCTGTGGGACACCTTGAAAACTTTCATACAGATTATTTGCACAAAACTTACAGTCAGTTGTTGTGGCCGAGTGGTTAAGGCGATGTATTAGAAATCCATTTGGGTCTCTGCGCAGGTTCGAATCCTGCCAATAACGAGAACATTTTTAACATCGGCTACAATTTCAGAAGTTAACCTTTAGAATTTCTTTCATGTCAGTTTTATAAATAGGTGGCTTATTTTGGTGTCACTATTGCCCTTTCACATATTTATTATCGCTACCCCTTTCATATCTTTGCTATAACTCTCGTCCTACATTAGCGCTGGTGCAAACACTTGAAATTATTATACCCAGGCTCTCTCAGTCATACCATTCATGCACTTGAAACTTACTTTATCAATAAAAGAAGCAAATAGAAAAATAAAACAAAAGTGCTTGCTGGATTAGGCAAACACACTTCATAAAACTGCATTTTCTTTTCTATTCTCCCCGTGTTACAAGCTTAACTGCTCCCTGTGTAATTTCTCTTAGCCTGCTGTCCCAGGAAGAGAATTTTATCTACAGGCTCTTTCCGTGTTTTTTTCCTAGTCTTTCTTTCCCTTTTCTTAGATTTGTAACTGTTCCTTTATGTGCTCTATTTAGGCGCCATTAATCTCATTTGAGCTCCTTGTACCTGCTGCTGTTTTCTCCACACCTCATACTTCCTTTTCCCTCTTTCTCTCTTTCTCTGAGGTTGGTGGCTACTTTCCAAAGCTTCTGTTGCCCCAATGTTCCTTCATCTTGTTGTCAGACGTGAATTGGAAAAGCAACCAATTTAACAAGCCTTTACCACTCATACATGGCAGAGGTTTATACTTTAATTCAATGAGCTAAGAAAAGCGTGTTGTGGGGCCCCTACGAGCCATGGTTTTTGCTTCATCATAATTAGGCACGCAGTCATTAGCCACAGCTCTGATCATGGGTCACTGAGATCAGTTTCAATAATTCCTCAAAAACCTAACCATGCAGTCCTCCCTAACTGTGTAGTTATCTTGCTTTACTGCTGTTTGTGTGATTAGCTGGGAGGAGCTCACGGCAGCATCCTCCCTATAAAAGTGTAGATGGACCGCTCCTTAACTTTTTCTTGCTTCACATACAGATGGCTTGAGGAGGTACAGGGGAGACACAGGTCTAATAGACAGAATAGAAGATCTGCGCCAGGTGTGTTTCTCTGCATTGGTGTCCCATCACAGGCCCACAAGTGTATGTGTGATCTTTGACTTCTGGCAGTTCACAAGCAGGCGGCCAGGAAACGGTTTCAGCCTATCAACCACTGAGGAGACAAAGCCTTTGTATAAGGAATGAGGAAGCAATGAACACATTCAGCCTATCACAGGAGTTCCCTGAGTGTTCCGAATTATAAATTCTCCATGTCACTGTATGCTATTGAGCCCAAGTAGCTTGCCGTGATCGTATAGTGGTTAGTACTCTGCGTTGTGGCCGCAGCAACCTCGGTTCGAATCCGAGTCACGGCATTGTGGTTGGCAATGTCACGGCAGTTGGGTTTTTCTTTTACAGAATTACCAAATGTACCAGTTGTTTTTGTAAAATGTCTATTAAAAACAGATCCTTTAAAATATTTAAACGATCTAACGACAAATTATTTAAACACACATGATTATAAGATGTAGCCTTATTTTTGTTTTTAGGAGAGAATGTGCCTGCTGAAAAAAACATTATTTTTAAAAAGTGCATTGCAGAATATCAGGAATTTGCTGTGGGACACCTTGAAAACTTTCATACAGATTATTTGCACAAACCTTACAGTCAGTTGTTGTGGCTGAGTGGTTAAGGCGATGGACTAGAAATCCATTGGGGTCTCCCCACGCAGGTACGAATCCTGCCAACAACGAGAAACTTTTTTACATCGGCTACAATTTCAGAAGTTAACCTTTAGAATTTCTTCCATGTTAGTTTTATAAATAGGTGGCTTATTTTGGTGTCACTATTGCCCTTTCACATATTTATTATCGCTACCCCTTTCATATCTTTGCTATAACTCTCGTCCTACATTAACGCTGTTGCAAACACTTCAAATTATTATACCCTGGCTCTCTCAGTCATACCATTCATGCACTTGAAACTTACTTTACCAATAAAAGAAGCAAATAGAAAAATAAAACAAAAGTGCTTGCTGGATTAGGCAAACACACTTCATAAAACTGCATTTTCTTTTCTATTCTCCCCGTGTTGCAAGCTTAACTGCTCCCTGTGTAATTTCTCTTAGCCTGCTGTCCCAGGAAGAGAATTTTATCTACAGGCTCTTTCCGTGTTTATTTCCTAGTCTTTCTTTCCCTTTTCTTAGATTTGTAACTGTTCCTTTACGTGCTCTATTTAGGCGCCATTAATCTCATTTGAGCTCCTTGTACCTGCTGCTGTTTTCTCCACACCTCATACTGCCTTTTCCCTCTTTCTCTCTTTCTCTGAGGTTGTTGGCTACTTTCCAAAGCTTCTGATGCCCCAATGTTCCTTCATCTTGTTGTCAGACGTGAATTGGAAAAGCAACCAAATTAACAACCCTCAACCACTCATACATGGCAGAGGTTTATACTTTAATTCAGTGAGCTAAGAAAAGCGTGTTGTGGGACCCCTAGGAGCCATGGTGCTTGCTTCATCATAATTAGGCACGCAGTCATTAGCCGCAGCTCTGATCATGGGTCACTGAGGTCAGTTTCAATAATTCCTCAAAAACCTAACCATGCAGTCCCCCCTAACTGTGTAGTTATCTTTGCTTTACTGCTGTTTGTGTGATTAGCTGGGAGGAGCTCACGGCAGCATCCTCCCTATAAAAGTGTAGATGGACCGCTCCTTAACTCTTTCTTGCTTCACATACAGATGGCTTGAGGAGGTACAGGGGAGATGCAGGTCTACTAGACAGAATAGAAGATCTGCGCCAGGTGTGTTTCTCTGCATTGGTGTCCCATCACAGGCCCACAAGTGTATGTGTGATCTTTGACTCCTGGCAGTTCACAAGCAGGCGGCCAGGAAACGGTTTCAGCCTATCAACCACTGAGGAGACAAAGCCTTTGTATAAGGAATGAGGAAGGAATGAACACATTCAGCCTATCACAGGAGTTCCCTGAGTGTTCCGAATTATAAATTCTCCATGTCACTGTATGTTATTGATCCCAAGTAGCAGCTGTGATCGTATAGTGGTTAGTACTCTGAGTTGTGGCCGCAGCAACCTTGGTTCGAATCGGAGTCACGGCATTGTGGTTGGCAATGTCACGGCAGTTGGGTTTTTCTTTTACAGAATTACCAAATGTACCAGTTGTTTTTGTAAAATGTCTATTAAAAACAGATCCTTTAAAATATTTAAACGATCTAACGACAAATTATTTAAACACACATGATTATAAGATGTAGCTATATTGTACCTACTGACATAAATTATCGTTCTTGAACCTATTTGAGGTGGGGGAATGGAGCTCTCCCCATGCCAATCAGAATGCAGTTGCAGTTGAGTGACCTGTGTTGTGGCTGTCTAGAGGGAATGCACAAATGTAGCTGTCTCGCAGCCCAAACCAGACGTCAATTGGAGACAGGTTTTCAGGCAAATAGAGCAGTAAGTGCAGAGAAATGCTCACTCTCTAAAAATGGCATTTATAAAATAGTAAAGTTAAATCCAACCTCACCAGTAAATAGGATTTATCAATAAATAAATAAAGCTTCTCCTCTCTGATATGGAATTACCTTCCAAAAAGTATAAGGGAATACCCAATGCTAACCTATGAGAGGGACAGACCTCACTGTAGTGAAAAATGTAATAGACTGTTTGGTACTACCAGGACATGCAAACTACCACAGTACATGTCTTACCTTTTACTTACATAGCATGATGCCCCTAGGACTACCTAGGGCCTACCTTAGGGGTTAATTATATGTAATAAAATTGGAGTTTAAGGCTTGGCAAGTAGTTTTAACTGGCAAGTCGAAGTGGCAGTACACTGCAGCACAGGCACTGCAGTAGCAGGCTTGATACAGGTTTGAAATGCTACTTCTTTGGGCGGCACAATCAGTCCCTGGGTATATGGTATACCACTTTACAAGGGGCTTTCAAGTCAATTAAATCTGTCAGTCAGGTATACTCCAATTACACACATGATTAGGGAAGAAGCACATGCACTTCAGCACTAATTAGTAGCGATAAAGTGATCAGAGTACTAAGGCCAACAAAAAGATACAGCAAAATGAGTAGGTGAAAAGCAATAAGGTAGGGTTGAGGCCACCTTAAGAATGCAAGGTCTAACAAAAACAAACTAAGGATAACATGAGTAATACATCAGGTTTCTCTACGGCATTTGGTGAGACAAGTGTGCCTTCTTTTATCTTCCATAAATGCAATCTTTCCCTGACCCCTTTATTATATAGCTCTTCAAGTAAAAAAGATAAAGCACTTACAAAGGAGCCTCAAATACTCAAAGATGGTAGACTTCTGTAATATGGGCCATAGACTAAAAGCAGCACGAAAACAGAGTGCAATAGGGTCCCAAAAACTTGAGTGCCACATGAGAGTATGCATGAAAGCCTATCCTTTTCCAAACTAGAGATATACTCTTGCAATTTTTGTTTTTAGGAGAGAATGTGCCTGCTGAAAAAAACATTATTTTTAAAAAGTGCATTGCAGAATACCAGGAATTTGCTGTGGGACACCTTGAAAACTTTCATACAGATTATTTGCACAAAACTTATAGTCAGTTGTTGTGGCCGAGTGGTTAAGGCGATGGACTAGAAATCCATCGGGGTCTCTCCGCGCAAGTTCGAATCCTGCCAATAACAAGAAGATTTTTAACATCGGCTACAATTTCAGAAGTTAACCTTTAGAATTTCTTCCATGTCAGTTTTATAAATAGGTGGCTTATTTTGGTGTCACTATTGCCCTTTCACATATTTATTATCGCTACCCCTTTCGTATCTTTGCTATAACTCTCGTCCTACATTAGCGCTGGCGCAAACACTTGAAATTATTATACCCTGGCTCTCTCAGTCATACCATTCATGCACTTGAAACTTACTTTACCAATAAAAGAAGCAAATAGAAAAATAAAACAAAAGTGCTTGCTGGATTAGGCAAACACACTTCATAAAACTGCATTTTCTTTTCTATTCTCCCCGTGTTACAAGCTTAACTGCTCCCTGTGTAATTTCTCTTAGCCTGCTGTCCCAGGAAGAGAATTTTATCTACAGGCTCTTTCCGTGTTTTTTTCCTAGTCTTTCTTTCCCTTTTCTTAGATTTGTAACTGTTTCTTTATGTGCTCTATTTAGTCGCCATTAATCTCATTTGAGCTCCTTGTACCTGCTGCTGTTTTCTCCACACCTCATACTGCCTTTTCCCTCTTTCTCTCTTTCTCTGAGGTTGGTGGCTACTTTCCAAAGCTTCTGTTGCCCCAATGTTCCTTCATCTTGTTGTCAGACGTGAATTGGAAAAGCAACCAATTTAACAAGCCTTTACCACTCATACATGGCAGAGGTTTATACTTTAATTCAATGAGCTAAGAAAAGCGTGTTGTGGGGCCCCTACGAGCCATGGTGCTTGCTTCATCATAATTAGGCACGCAGTCATTAGCCACAGCTCTGATCATGGGTCACTGAGGTCAGTTTCAATAATTCCTCAAAAACCTAACCATGCAGTCCCCCCTAACTGTGTAGTTATCTTGCTTTACTGCTGTTTGTGTGATTAGCTGGGAGGAGCTCACGGCAGCATCCTCCCTATAAAAGTGTAGATGGACCGCTCCTTAACTTTTTCTTGCTTCACATCCAGATGGCTTGAGGAGGTACAGGGGAGATACAGGTCTAATAGACAGAATAGAAGATCTGCGCCAGGTGTGTTTCTCTGCATTGGTGTCCCATCACAGGCCCACAAGTGTATGTGTGATCTTTGACTTCTGGCAGTTCACAAGCAGGCGGCCAGGAAACGGTTTCAGCCTATCAACCACTGAGGAGACAAAGCCTTTGTATAAGGAATGAGGAAGCAATGAACACATTCAGCCTATCACAGGAGTTCCCTGAGTGTTCCGAATTATAAATTCTCCATGTCTCTGTATGCTATTGAGCCCAAGTAGCTTGCCGTGATCGTATAGTGGTTAGTACTCTGCGTTGTGGCCGCAGCAACCTCGATTCGAATCCGAGTCACGGCATTGTAGTTGGCAATGTCACAGCAGTTGGGTTTTTCTTTTACAGAATTACCAAATGTACCAGTTGTTTTTGTAAAATGTCTATTAAAAACAGACCCTTTAAAATATTTAAACGATCTAACGACAAATTATTTAAACACACATGATTATAAGATGTAGCTATATTGTACCTACTGACATAAATTATCGTTCTTGAACCTATTTGCAGTGGGGGGAATGGAGCTCTCCCCCATGCCAATCAGAATGCAGTTGCAGTTGAGTGACCTGTGTTGTGGCTGTCTAGAGGGAATGCACAAATGTAGCTGTCTCGCAGCCCAATCCAGACGTCAATTGGAGACAGGTTTTCAGGCAAATAGAGCAGTAAGTGCAGAGAAATGCTCACTCTCTAAAAATGGCATTTATAAAATAGTAACGTTAAATCCAACCTCACCAATAAATAGGATTTATCAATAAATAAATAAAGCTTCTCCTCTCTGATATGGAATTACCCCCCAAAAAGTATAAGGGAATACCCAATGCTAACCTATGAGAGGGGTAGACCTCACTGTAGTGAAAAATGTAATAGACTGTTTGGTACTACCAGGACATGCAAACTACCACAGTACATGTCTTACCTTTTACTTACATAGCATGATGCCCCTAGGACTACCTAGGGCCTACCTTAGGGGATACTTATATGTAATAAAATTGGAGTTTAAGGCTTGGCAAGTAGTTTTAAATGGCAAGTCGAAGTGGCAGTACACTTCAGCACAGGCACTGCAGTAGCAGGCTTGAGACAGGTTTGAAATGCTACTTCTTTGGGCGGCACAATCAGTCCCTGGGTATATGGTATACCACTTTACAAGGGGCTTTCAAGTCAATTAAATCTGTCAGTCAGGTATACTCCAATTACACACATGATTAGGGAAGAAGCACGTGCACTTCAGCACTGATTAGTAGCGATAAAGTGATCAGAGTCCTAAGGCCAACAAAAAGATACAGCAAAATGCATAGGTGATAAGCAATAAGGTAGGGTTCAGGCCACCTTAAGAATGCAAGGTCTAACAAAAACAAACTAAGGATAACATGAGTAAAACATCAGGTATCTCTACGGCATTTGGTGAGACAAGTGTGCCTTCTTTTCTCTTCCATAAATGCAATCTTTCCCTGACCCCTTTATTATATAGCTCTTCAAGTAAGAAAGATAAAGCACTTACAAAGGAGCCTCAAATACTCAAAGATGGTAGACTTCTGTAATATGGGCCATAGACTAAAAGCAGCACGAACACAGAGTGCAATAGGGTCCCAAAAACTTGAGTGCCACATGAGAGTATGCATGAAAGCCTATCCTTTTCCAAACTAGAGATATACTCATGCAATTTTTGTTTTTAGGAGAGAATGTGCCTGCTGAAAAAAACATTATTTTTAAAAAGTGCATTTCAGAATACCAGGAATTTGCTGTGGGACACCTTGAAAACTTTCATACAGATTATTTGCACCAAACTTACAGTCAGTTGTTGTGGCCGAGTGGTTAAGGCGATGGACTAGAAATCCATCGGGGTCTCCCCGCGCAGGTTCGAATCCTGCCAACAACGAGAAACTTTTTAACATCGGCTACAATTTCAGAAGTTAACCTTTAGAACTTCTTCCATGTCAGTTTTATAAATAGGTGGCTTATTTTAGTGTCACTATTGCCCTTTCACATATTTATTATCGCTACCCCTTTCATATCTTTGCTATAACTCTCGTCCTACATTAGCGCTGGTGCAAACACTTCAAATTATTATACCCTGGCTCTCTCAGTCATACCATTCATGCACTTGAAACTTACTTTACCAATAAAAGAAGCAAATAGAAAAATAAAACAAAAGTGCTTGCTGGATTAGGCAAACACACTTCATAAAACTGCATTTTCTTTTCTATTCTCCCCGTGTTACAAGCTTAACTGCTCCCTGTGTAATTTCTCTTAGCCTGCTGTCCCAGGAAGAGAATTTTATCTACAGGCTCTTTCCATGTTTTTTTCCTAGTCTTTCTTTCCCTTTTCTTAGATTTGTAACTGTTCCTTTACGTGCTCTATTTAGGCGCCATTAATCTCATTTGAGCTCCTTGTACCTGCTGCTGTTTTCTCCACACCTCATACTGCCTTTTCCTTCTTTCTCTCTTTCTCTGAGGTTGGTGGCTACTTTCCATAGCTTCTGATGCCCCAATGTTCCTTCATCTTGTTGTCAGACGTGAATTGGAAAAGCAACCAAATTAACAAGCCTTTACCACTCATACATGGCAGAGGTTTATACTTTAATTCAATGAGCTAAGAAAAGCGTGTTGTGGGGCCCCTACGAGCCATGGAGCTTGCTTCATCATAATTAGGCACGCAGTCATTAGCCGCAGCTCTGATCATGGGTCACTAAGGTCAGTTTCAATAATTCCTCAAAAACCTAACCATGCAGTCCCCCCTAACTGTGTAGTTATCTTGCTTTACTGCTGTTTGCGTGATTAGCTGGGAGGAGCTCACGGCAGCATCCTCCCTATAAAAGTGTAGATGGACCGCTCCTTAACTCTTTCTTGCTTCACATACAGATGGCTTGAGGAGGTACAGGGGAGATGCAGGTCTACTAGACAGAATAGAAGATCTGCGCCAGGTGTGTTTCTCTGCATTGGTGTCCCATCACAGGCCCACAAGTGTATGTGTGATCTTTGACTCCTGGCAGTTCACAAGCAGGCGGCCAGGAAACGGTTTCAGCCTATCAACCACTGAGGAGACAAAGCCTTTGTATAAGGAATGAGGAAGCAATGAACACATTCACCCTATCACAGGAGTTCCCTGAGTGTTCCGAATTATAAATTCTCCATATCACTGTATGTTATTGAGACTAAGTAGCTCGCCGTGATTGTATAGTGGTTAGTACTCTGCGTTGTAGCCGCAGCAACCTCGGTTCAATTCCGAGTCACGGCATTGTGGTTGGCAATGTCACAGCAGTTGGGTTTTTCTTTTACAGAATTACCAAATGTACCAGTTGTTTTGTAAAATGTCTATTAAAAACAGATCCTTTAGAATATTTAAACGATCTAACGACAAATTATTTAAACACACATGATTATAAGATGTAGCTATATTGTACCTACTGACATTAATTATCGTTCTTGAACCTATTTGCGGTGGGGGGAATGGAGCTCTCCCCCATGCCAATCAGAATGCAGATGAATGCAGTTGCAGTTGAGTGACCTGTGTTGTGGCTGTCTAGAGGGAATGCACAAATGTAGCTGTCTCGCAGCCCAATCCAGACGTCAATTGGAGACAGGTTTTCAGGCAAATAGAGCAGTAAGTGCAGAGAAATGCTCACTCTCTAAAAATGGCATTTATAAAATAGTAAAGTTAAATCCAACCTCACCAGTAAATAGGATTTATCAATAAATAAATAAAGCTTCTCCTCTCTGATATGGAATTACCCCCCAAAAAGTATAAGGGAATACCCAATGCTAACCTATGAGAGGGGCAGACCTCACAGTAGTGAAAAATGTAATAGACTGTTTGGTACTACCAGGACATGCAAACTACCACAGTACATGTCTTACCTTTTACTTACATAGCATGATGCCCCTAGGACTACCTAGGGCCTACCTTAGGGGTTAATTATATGTAATAAAATTGGAGTTTAAGGCTTGGCAAGTAGTTTTAAATGGCAAGTTGAAGTGGCAGTACACTGCAGCACAGGCAGTGCAGTAGCAGGCTTGAGACAGGTTTGAAATGCTACTTCTTTGGGCGGCACAATCAGTCCCTGGGTATATGGTATACCACTTTACAAGGGGCTTTCAAGTCAATTAAATCTGTCAGTCAGGTATACTCCAATTACACACATGATTAGGGAAGAAGCACGTGCACTTCAGCACTGATTAGTAGCGATAAAGTGATCAGAGTCCTAAGGCCAACAAAAAGATACAGCAAAATGCATAGGTGAAAAGCAATAAGGTAGGGTTCAGGCCACCTTAAGAATGCAAGGTCTAACAAAAACAAACTAAGGATAACATGAGTAAAACATCAGGTTTCTCTACGGCATTTGGTGAGACAAGTGTGCCTTCTTTTATCTTCCATAAATGCAATCTTTCCCTGACCCCTTTATTATATAGCTCTTCAAGTAAAAAAGATAAAGCACTTACAAAGGAGCCTCAAATACTCAAAGATGGTAGACTTCTGTAATATGGGCCAAAGACTAAAAGCAGCACGAAAACAGAGTGCAATAGGGTCCCAAAAACTTGAGTGCCACATGAGAGTATGCATGAAAGCCTATCCTTTTCCAAACTAGAGATATACTCATGCAATTTTTGTTTTTGGGAGAGAATGTGCCTGCTGAAAAAAACATTATTTTTAAAAAGTGCATTGCAGAATACCAGGAATTTTCTGTGGGACACCTTGAAAACTTTCATACAGATTATTTGCACAAAACTTGCAGCCAGTTGTTGTGGCCGAGTGGTTAAGGCAATGGACTAGAAATCCATTGGGGTCTGCCCGCGCAGCTTCGAATCCTGCCAACAACGAGAAACTTTTTAACATCGGCTACAATTTCAGAAGTTAACCTTTAGAATTTCTTCCATGTCAGTTTTATAAATAGGGGGCTTATTTTGGTGTCACTATTGCCCTTTCACATATTTATTATCGCTACCCCTTTCATATCTTTGCTATAACTCTCGTCCTACATTAGCGCTGGTGCAAACACTTCAAATTATTATACCCTGGCTCTCTCAGTCATACCATTCATTCACTTGAAACTTACTTTACCAATAATAGAAGCAAATAGAAAAATAAAACAAAAGTGCTTGCTGGATTAGGCAAACACACTTCATAAAACTGCATTTTCTTTTCTATTCTCCCCGTGTTACAAGCTTAACTGCTCCCTGTGTAATTTCTCTTAGCCTGCTGTCCCAGGAAGAGAATTTTATCTACAGGCTCTTTCCGTGTTTTTTTCCTAGTCTTTCTTTCCCTTTTCTTAGATTTGTAAATGTTCCTTTACGCGATCTATTTAGGCGCCATTAATCTCATTTGAGCTCCTTGTACCTGCTGCTGTTTTCTCCACACCTCATACTGCCTTTTCCCTCTTTCTCTCTTTCTCTGAGGTTGGTGGCTACTTTCCAAAGCTTCTGATGCCCCAATGTTCCTTCATCTTGTTGTCGAACATGAATTGGAAAGGCAACCAAATTAACAAGCCTTTACCACTCATACATGGCAGAGGTTTATACTTTAATTCAATGAGCTAAGAAAAGCGTGTTGTGGGGCCCCTACGAGCCATGGTGCTTGCTTCATCATAATTAGGCACGCAGTCATTAGCCACTGCTCTGATCATGGGTCACTGAGGTCAGTTTCAATAATTCCTCAAAAACCTAACCATGCAGTCCCCCCTAACTGTGTAGTTATCTTGCTTTACTGCTGTTTGTGTGATTAGCTGGGAGGAGCTCACGGCAGCATCCTCCCTATAAAAGTGTAGATGGACCGCTCCTTAACTTTTTCTTGCTTCACATACAGATGGCTTGAGGAGGTACAGGGGAGATGCAGATCTACTAGACAGAATAGAAGATCTGCGCCATGTGTGTTTCTCTGCATTGGTGTCCCATCACAGGCCCACAAGTGTATGTGTGATCTTTGACTCCTGGCAGTTCACAAGCAGGCGGCCAGGAAACGGTTTCAGCCTATCAACTACTCAGGAGACAAGCCTTTGTATAAGGAATGAGGAAGCAATGAACACATTCAGCCTATCACAGGAGTTCCCTGAGTGTTCCGAATTATAAATTCTCCATATCACTGTATGTTATAGAGACTAAGTAGCTCGCCGTGATTGTATAGTGGTTAGTACTCTGCGTTGTGGCCGCAGCAACCTCCGTTCAAATCCGAGTCACGGCATTGTGGTTGGCAATGTCACGGCAGTTGGGTTTTTCTTTTACAGAATTACCAAATGTACCAGTTGTTTTGTAAAATGTCTATTAAAAACAGATCCTTTAAAATATTTAAACGATCTAACGACAAATTATTTAAACACACATGATTATAAGATGTAGCTATATTGTACCTACTGACATTAATTATCGTTCTTGAACCTATTTGCGGTGGGGGGAATGGAGCTCTCCCCCATGCCAATCAGAATGCAGATGAATGCAGTTGCAGTTGAGTGACCTGTGTTGTGGCTGTCTAGAAGGAATGCACAAATGTAGCTGTCTCGCAGCCCAATCCAGACGTCAATTGGAGACAGGTTTTCAGGCAAATAGAGCAGTAAGTGTAGAGAAATGCTCACTCTCTAAAAATGGCATTTATAAAATAGTAAAGTTAAATCCAACCTCACCAGTAAATAGGATTTATCAATAAATAAATAAAGCTTCTCCTCTCTGATATGGAATTACCCCCCAAAAAGTATAAGGGAATACCCAATGCTAACCTATGAGAGGGGCAGACCTCACAGTAGTGAAAAATGTAATAGACTGTTTGGTACTACCAGGACATGCAAACTACCACAATACATGTCTTACCTTTTACTTACTTAGCATGATGCCCCTAGGACTACCTAGGGCCTACCATAGGGGTTAATTATATGTAATAAAATTGTAGTTTAAGGCTTGGCAAGTAGTTTTAAATGGCAAGTTGAAGTGGCAGTACACTGCAGCACAGGCACTGCAGTAGCAGGCTTGAGACAGGTTTGAAATGCTACTTCTTTGGGCGGCACAATCAGTCCCTGGGTATATGGTATACCACTTTACAAGGGGCTTTCAAGTCAATGAAATCTGTCAGTCAGGTATACTCCAATTACACACATGATTAGGGAAGAAGCACGTGCACTTCAGCACTGATTAGTAGCGATAAAGTGATCAGAGTCCTAAGGCCAACAAATAGATACAGCAAAATGCGTAGGTGAAAAGCAATAAGGTAGGGTTCAGGCCACCTTAAGAATGCAAGGTCTAACAAAAACAAACTAAGGATAACATGAGTAAAACATCAGGTTTCTCTACGGCATTTGGTGAGACAAGTGTGCCTACTTTTATCTTCCATAAATGCAATCTTTCCCTGACCCCTTTATTATATAGCTCTTCAAGTAAAAAAGATAAAGCACTTACGAAGGAGCCTCAAATACTCAAAGATGGTAGACTTCTGTAATATGGGCCATAGACTAAAAGCAGCACGAAAACAGAGTGCAATAGGGTCCCAAAAACTTGAGTGCCACATGAGAGTATGAATGAAAGCCTATCCTTTTCCAAACTAGAGATATACTCATGCAATTTTTGTTTTTAGGAGAGAATGTGCCTGCTGAAAAATACATTATTTAAAAAAAGTGCATTGCAGAATACCAGGAATTTGCTGTGGGACACCTTGAAAACTTTCATACAGATTATTTGCACAAAACTTACAGTCAGTTGTGGCCGAGTGGTTAAGGCGATGGACTAGAAATCCATTGGGGTCTCCCCGCGCAGGTTCGAATCCTGCCAACAACGAGAAACTTTTTAACATCGGCTACAATTTCAGAAGTTAACCTTTAGAATTTCTTCCATGTCAGTTTTATAAATAGGTGGCTTATTTTGGTGTCACTATTGCCCTTTCACATATTTATTATCGCTACCCCTTTCATATCTTTGCTATAACTCTCGTCCTACATTAGCGCTGGTGCAAACACTTCAAATTATTATACCCTGGCTCTCTCAGTCATACCATTCATGCACTTGAAACTTACTTTACCAATAAAAGAAGCAAATAGAAAAATAAAACAAAAGTGCTTGCTGGATTAGGCAAACACACTTCATAAAACTGCATTTTCTTTTCTATTCTCCCCGTGTTACAAGCTTAACTGCTCCCTGTGTAATTTCTCTTAGCCTGCTGTCCCAGGAAGAGAATTTTATCTACAGGCTCTTTCCGTGTTTTTTTCCTAGTCTTTCTTTCCCTTTTCTTAGATTTGTAACTGTTCCTTTATGTGCTCTATTTAGGCGCCATTAATCTCATTTGAGCTCCTTGTACCTGCTGCTGTTTTCTCCACACCTCATACTGCCTTTTCTCTCTTTCTCTCTTTCTCTGAGGTTGGTGGCTACTTTCCAAAGCTTCTGATGCCCCAATGTTCCTTCATCTTGTTGTCAGACGTGAATTGGAAAAGCAACCAAATTAACAAGCCTTTACCACTCATACATGGCAGAGGTTTATACTTTAATTCAATGAGCTAAGAAAAGCGTGTTGTGGGGCCCCTATGAGCCATGGTGCTTGCTTCATCATAATTAGGCACGCAGTCATTAGCCACAGCTCTGATCATGGGTCACGGAGGTCAGTTTCAATAATTCCTCAAAAACCTAACCATGCAGTCCCCCCTAACTGTGTAGTTATCTTGCTTTACTGCTGTTTGTGTGATTAGCTGGGAGGAGCTCACGGCAGCATCCTCCCAATAAAAGTGTAGATGGACCGCTCCTTAACTCTTTCTTGCTTCATATACAGATGGCTTGAGGTGGTACAGGGGAGATGCAGGTCTACTAGACAGAATAGAAGATCTGCGCCAGGTGTGTTTCTCTGCATTGGTGTCCCATCACAGGCCCACAAGTGTATGTGTGATCTTTGACTCCTGGCAGTTCACAAGCAGGTGGCCAGGAAACAGTTTCAGCCTATCAACCACTGAGGAGACAAAGCCTTTGTATAAGGAATGAGGAAGCAATGAACACATTCAGCCTATCACAGGAGTTCCCTGAGTGTTCCGAATTATACATTCTCCATGTCACTGTGTGCTATTGAGCCCAAGTAGCTCGCCGTGATCGTATAGTGGTTAGTACTCTGCGTTGTGGCCGCATCAACCTCGGTTCGAATCAGAGTCACAGCATTGTGGTTGGCAATGTCACGGCAGTTGGGTTTTTCTTTTACAGAATTACCAAATGTACCAGTTGTTTTTGTAAAATGTCTATTAAAAACAGATCCTTTAAAATATTTAAACGATCTAACGACAAATTATTTAAACACACATGATTATAAGATGTAGCTATATTGTACCTACTGACATAAATTATCGTTCTTGAACCTATTTGCGGTGGGGGGAACGGAGCTCTCCAAAATGCCAATCAGAATGCAGTTGCAGTTGAGTGACCTGTGTTGTGGCTGTCTAGAGGGAATGCACAAATGTAGCTGTCTCGCAGCCCAATCCAGACGTCAATTGGAGACAGGTTTTCAGGCAAATAGAGCAGTAAGTGCAGAGAAATGCTCACTCTCTAAAAATGGCATTTATAAAATAGTAAAGTTAAATCCAACCTCACCAGTAAATAGGATTTATCAATAAATAAATAAAGCTTCTCCTCTCTGATATGGAATTACCCCCCAAAAAGTATAAGGAAATACCCAATGCTAACCTATGAGAGGGGTAGACCTCACTGTAGTGAAAAATGTAATAGACTGTTTGGTACTACCAGGACATGCAAACTACCACAGTACATGTCTTACCTTTTACTTACATAGCATGATGCCCCTAGGACTACCTAGGGCCTACCTTAGGGGTTAATTATATGTAATAAAATTGGAGTTTAAGGCTTGGCAAGTAGTTTTAAATGACAAGTCGAAGTGGCAGTACACTGCAGCACAGGCACTGCAGTAGCAGGCTTGAGACAGGTTTGAAATGCTACTTCTTTGGGCGGCACAATCAGTCCCTGGGTATATGGTATACCACTTTACAAGGGGCTTTCAAGTCAATTAAATCTGTCAGTCAGGTATACTCCAATTACACACATGATTAGGGAAGAAGCACGTGCACTTCAGCACTGATTAGTAGCGATAAAGTGATCAGAGTCCTAAGGCCAACAAAAAGATACAGCAAAATGAGTAGGTGAAAAGCAATAAGGTAGGGTTGAGGCCACCTTAAGAATGCAAGGTCTAACAAACACAAACTAAGGATAACATGAGTAAAACATCAGGTTTCTCTACGGCATTTGGTGAGACAAGTGTGCCTTCTTTTATCTTCCATAAATGCAATCTTTCCCTAACCCCTTTATTATATAGCTCTTCAAGTAAAAAAGATAAAGCACTTACAAAGGAGCCTCAAATACTCAAAGATGGTAGACTTCTGTATTATGGGCCATAGACTAAAAGCAGCACGAAAACAGAGTGCAATAGGGTCCCAAAAACTTGAGTGCCACATGAGAGTATGCATGAAAGCCTATCCTTTTCCAAACTAGAGATATACTCATGCATTTTTGTTTTTAGGAGAGAATGTGCCTGCTGAAAAAAACATTATTTTTAAAAAGTGCATTGCAGAATACCAGGAATTTGCTGTGGGACACCCGGAAAACTTTCATACAGATCATTTGCACAAAACTTACAGTCAGTTTGGCTGAGTGGTTAAGGCAATGGACTAGAAATCCATTGGGGTCTCCCCGCGCAGGTTCGAATCCTGCCAACAATGAGAAACTTTTTTATATCGGCTACAATTTCAGAAGTTAACCTTCAGAATTTCTTCCATGTCAGTTTTATAAATAGGTGGCTTATTTTGGTGTCACTATTGCCCTTTCACATATTTATTATCGCTACTCCTTTCATATCTTTGCTATAACTCTCGTCCTACATTAGCGCTGGTGCAAACACTTCAAACTATTATACCCTGGCTCTCTCAGTCATACCAATCATGCACTTGAAACTTACTTTACCAATAAAAGAAGCAAATAGAAAAATAAAACAAAAGTGCTTGCTGGATTAGGCAAACACACTTCATAAAACTGCATTTTCTTTTCTATTCTCCCCGTGTTACAAGCTTAACTGCTCCCTGTGTAATTTCTCTTAGCCTGCTGTCCCATGAAGAGAATTTTATCTACAGGCTCTTTCCGTGTTTTTTCCTAGTCTTTCTTAGATTTGTAACTGTTCCTTTACGTGCTCTATTTAGGCGACATTAATCTCATTTGAGCTCCTTGTACCTGCTGCTGTTTTCTCCACACCTCATACTGCCTTTTCTCTCTTTCTCTCTTTCTCTGAGGTTGGTGGCTACTTTCCAAAGCTTCTGATGCCCCAATGTTCCTTCATCTTGTTGTCAGACGTGAATTGGAAAAGCAACCAAATTAACAAGCCTTTACCACTCATACATGGCAGAGGTTTATACTTTAATTCAATGAGCTAAGAAAAGCGTGTTGTGGGGCCCCTATGAGCCATGGTGCTTGCTTCATCATAATTAGGCACGCAGTCATTAGCCACAGCTCTGATCATGGGTCACGGAGGTCAGTTTCAATAATTCCTCAAAAACCTAACCATGCAGTCCCCCCTAACTGTGTAGTTATCTTGCTTTACTGCTGTTTGTGTGATTAGCTGGGAGGAGCTCACGGCAGCATCCTCCCAATAAAAGTGTAGATGGACCGCTCCTTAACTCTTTCTTGCTTCATATACAGATGGCTTGAGGAGGTACAGGGGAGATGCAGGTCTACTAGACAGAATAGAAGATCTGCGCCAGGTGTGTTTCTCTGCATTGGTGTCCCATCACAGGCCCACAAGTGTATGTGTGATCTTTGACTCCTGGCAGTTCACAAGCAGGCGGCCAGGAAACGGTTTCAGCCTATCAACCACTGAGGAGACAAAGCCTTTGTATAAGGAATGAGGAAGCAATGAACACATTCAGCCTATCACAGGAGTTCCCTGAGTGTTCCGAATTATACATTCTCCATGTCACTGTATGTTATTGAGCCCAAGTAGCTCGCTGTGATCGTATAGTGGTTAGTACTCTGCGTTGTGGCCGCATCAACCTCGGTTTGAATCCGAGTCACGGCATTGTGGTTTGCAATGTCACGGCAGTTGGATTTTTCTTTTACCAAATGTACCAGTTGTTTTTGTAAAATGTCTATTAAAAACAGATCCTTTAAAATATTTAAACGATCTAACGACAAATTATTTAAACACACATGATTATAAGATGTAGCTATATTGTACCTACTGACATAAATTATCGTTCTTGAACCTATTTGCGGTGGGGGGAACGGAGCTCTCCAAAATGCCAATCAGAATGCAGTTGCAGTTGAGTGACCTGTGTTGTGGCTGTCTAGAGGGAATGCACAAATGTAGCTGTCTCGCAGCCCAATCCAGACGTCAATTGGAGACATGTTTTCAGGCAAATAGAGCAGTAAGTGCAGAGAAATGCTCACTCTCTAAAAATGGCATTTATAAAATAGTAAAGTTAAATCCAACCTCACCAGTAAATAGGATTTATCAATAAATAAATAAAGCTTCTCCTCTCTGATATGGAATTACCCCCCAAAAAGTATAAGGGAATACCCAATGCTAACCTATGAGAGGGGCAGACCTCACAGTAGTGAAAAATGTAATAGACTGTTTGGTACTACCAGGACATGCAAACTACCACAATACATGTCTTACCTTTTACTTACTTAGCATGATGCCCCTAGGACTACCTAGGGCCTACCATAGGGGTTAATTATATGTAATAAAATTGTAGTTTAAGGCTTGGCAAGTAGTTTTAAATGGCAAGTTGAAGTGGCAGTACACTGCAGCACAGGCACTGCAGTAGCAGGCTTGAGACAGGTTTGAAATGCTACTTCTTTGGGCGGCACAATCAGTCCCTGGGTATATGGTATACCACTTTACAAGGGGCTTTCAAGTCAATTAAATCTGTCAGTCAGGTATACTCCAATTACACACATGATTAGGGAAGAAGCACGTGCACTTCAGCACTGATTAGTAGCGATAAAGTGATCAGAGTCCTAAGGCCAACAAATAGATACAGCAAAATGCGTAGGTGAAAAGCAATAAGGTAGGGTTCAGGCCACCTTAAGAATGCAAGGTCTAACAAAAACAAACTAAGGATAACATGAGTAAAACATCAGGTTTCTCTACGGCATTTGGTGAGACAAGTGTGCCTTCTTTTATCTTCCATAAATGCAATCTTTCCCTGACCCCTTTATTATATAGCTCTTCAAGTAAAAAAGATAAAGCACTTACAAAGGAGCCTCAAATACTCAAAGATGGTAGACTTCTGTAATATGGGCCATAGACTAAAAGCAGCACGAAAACAGAGTGCAATAGGGTCCCAAAAACTTGAGTGCCACATGAGAGTATGAATGAAAGCCTATCCTTTTCCAAACTAGAGATATACTCATGCAATTTTTGTTTTTAGGAGAGAATGTGCCTGCTGAAAAATACATTATTTAAAAAAAGTGCATTGCAGAATACCAGGAATTTGCTGTGGGACACCTTGAAAACTTTCATACAGATTATTTGCACAAAACTTACAGTCAGTTGTGGCCGAGTGGTTAAGGCGATGGACTTAAAATCCATTGGGGTCTCCCCGCGCAGGTTCGAATCCTGCCAACAACGAGAAACTTTTTAACATCGGCTACAATTTCAGAAGTTAACCTTTAGAATTTCTTCCATGTCAGTTTTATAAATAGGTGGCTTATTTTGGTGTCACTATTGCCCTTTCACATATTTATTATCGCTACCCCTTTCATATCTTTGCTATAACTCTCGTCCTACATTAGCGCTGGTGCAAACACTTCAAATTATTATACCCTGGCTCTCTCAGTCATACCATTCATGCACTTGAAACTTACTTTACCAATAAAAGAAGCAAATAGAGAAATAAAACAAAAGTGCTTGCTGGATTAGGCAAACACACTTCATAAAACTGCATTTTCTTTTCTATTCTCCCCGTGTTACAAGCTTAACTGCTCCCTGTGTAATTTCTCTTAGCCTGCTGTCCCAGGAAGAGAATTTTATCTACAGGCTCTTTCCGTGTTTTTTTCCTAGTCTTTCTTTCCCTTTTCTTAGATTTGTAACTGTTCCTTTATGTGCTCTATTTAGGCGCCATTAATCTCATTTGAGCTCCTTGTACCTGCTGCTGTTTTCTCCACACCTCATACTGCCTTTTCCCTCTTTCTCTCTTTCTCTGAGGTTGGTGGCTACTTTCCAAAGCTTCTGATGCCCCAATGTTCCTTCATCTTGTTGTCAGACGTGAATTGGAAAAGCAACCAAATTAACAAGCCTTTACCACTCATATATGGCAGAGGTTTATACTTTAATTGAGCTAAGAAAAGCGTGTTGTGGGGCCCCTACGAGCCATGGTGCTTGCTTCATCATAATTAGGCACGCAGTCATTAGCCACAGCTCTGATCATGGGTCACTGAGGTCAGTTTCAATAATTCCTCAAAAACCTAACCATGCAGTCCCCCCTAACTGTGTAGTTATCTTGCTTTACTGCTGTTTGTGTGATTAGCTGGGAGGAGCTCACGGCAACATCCTCC